>NC_059425.1:146489548-146800115 GCF_021028975.2 Sphaerodactylus townsendi | reverse complement strand
CTTTCAAAGACTGTAGCTCCTTTCCAGGGATCTGTCAGTGAAAGGCAAAAGGAGAAAAAAAATCCCCCTGAAACATGACGGAAGACAACTGTCCCTCTACTTCAGACTCCAAGGGTGATTCCCCACAGCACATTCTGTTGAGCTCGACTTGCGTCCGCCTGAATTTTTCTTCATGAATTCGACTCACTGTCTGTCCGCACAGTGGCTGAGCTCAGGCTGCCACGAAAAGTTGGTTAATCCGCACATTGCCATGCTTGGCTCTCCTTACCTGAGCTCAGTGGGTGGGATCGACTCTGTGCGTCATCCACCCCTCTGCCCCGATTGGTTCCCTTTCCCATGACAGGAAACGTAAAAATCCTTTTGTTCCGTGCATGTCCCAAGGTCGGAGGAACTTTACGACACCGTCACGAAGTTGCTACTTTATGTTCTACCATACAAACAGGCTGGTGAACCATCGTGGATCCTGAATTGGAGGAGCTCTTTGCCACCTTGTGATACCCTTTCATGCCTTTTCCTTCCTTCCTTCCTTCCTTCCTTCCTTCCTTCCTTCCTTCCTTCCTTCCTTCCTTCCTTCCTTCCTTCCTTCCTTCCTTCCTTCCTTCCTTCCTTCCTCTCACATCTCATTTGATGCATCTCCCTCCTGTCATTTAATAGCTCTATCAAGGAAGTGTCTTCCTACTCTGCTGTGCGTCATCCACCCCTCTTCCCCGATTGGTTACCTTTCACCGACTCCCCCCCCCCACCAAGCTGCCCTGCACATGGATCCTCTGATCCTCTTGCAAATACAGGAGCTGTCACAATTCAGTATTTCTTATTACTTCCCAGTACTGCTGCCTGTTCAAAGTCAACTATCCCTTCTGGAGTAATCATCCTCCAGCCATTCTGGGTGGTTCTGCAACCACTTTCCTTGGTGTCCTCCCCCCCCCCTTTCGAGAAGGATTCTGTCTGAATGGGAAACAACAGCCAAACAGCAGCTCCCCCCTCCCCACAGTCTCTGTACCATGTGCACACACTTTAATCCTTTAAGAATGGGAATTAATGTGACACAAAAGCATGTTTTGATTTGCTATCAACTCAAATTGCTGTAATCTGTACTCAGCATTCCAGCAATAAACTAAAGAGACAGGACTCATTTGTCGGTGAGAAAGTGTCAGTGAGAAAGTGAGTGTGGAAGACTGGCAGCGGTGCCTAATCTGGAATTAAAACACCAATTCATCATTTAATATAGGCATTCCCTCCTCCAGAGATTTCTGTTTGAACCAACAAACCACAGAACAAGTTGTCACAAGTTACAGTCCCCTGCTTTGTTTCAGTCCAGCAAATGCTTTTTGGGCGCCGCGAGTTTCCAGCTGTCCGCCTGCACTCAATGGTCGATTATGATTGGCTGGCCAAAAGCGCGCTGTGATTGATTCAAGCCCTGATTGGGCAGAGACAGAAATGACATGATTGGCTGGAGGGGCGAGTCGAACTCAGCACAGTCCGCGCAAGTTGAGCTGGACGTGAGTTCACCCAAAAAGTACTAGGTCAGAGCAGGGATTGAGAAGACCCGGCTTAGGCGAGTCAAAGGAGAGTCGGACTTGCATTGACATCTGTGCCAGTTCGGACAACCCAAGCTGGACCCAAGTCGAGCTCTGCTGGCAATGCGCTGTGCGGAAACGCCCCAAGTGTCCAAGGCTCTGTGATGTGAGGGGATAACTGTGTCGTGACTTTAAAAAATGTCCCAGAGTGTCCCAGCTCTTCTTGAATTCTGACACCCCAGGCGGCTTTCTGGCCGTTTGACCAAATTCAGCAAACCCTACATGTGAGCTCAGACAAAAGTATTCTAGACTGAAGATTAACACCTAATCCAGAGGGGAATCCACATAATATCTATGTGTATATTCCCATTGTTTTAGTTTCCTTTGCAATAGTTATGCCACCAAAATTTTAATTGCTTTGTAATTGCTGAAAATGGCATTACATTGAAACATGAATTTCCATAAAAAATGAGAGTTGTACATTGCTGTTGCTGAATTTCATAATTTCCTAAAATAAGATTGTTATAAAGAGATGTGTGCACTGGCAATATTACTTATTTGAAAATTCCTGAGTGCTCCCTGCTATGTTTGTGCCACAGTAAAATCCCTAGCAACACCCACACTACTAGGTTTGGGAGGCTGGCCCCAACTTTCAGTTTCCTGCCTCAGGAAGAACGTCCTAGAAGCACACTGAAAATGAATCCAAGGGTGATAGGATAAGAAGGATTTTCATATTTAACACTGAAACACTAGGAAGGGATCGGTTCATCAGTACAGTTTCAAAACCCTTTCCAGACCAGGACTTAAAACCAAAAGTAATATAGTCGAGACTTTGATCACCCCAACTAAATTTTGGCTTTTTAAAAAGCTGCTGTATTTTGTTAGGGAATTTTCTGTAAAATGTCACAGCAGGCTAGAAAACAGGGTATATAAATCTGCTGGTAGATTTTGTACATTGCCTACAGAGAAAGGAAATCAGCTCTCTGCAAAAAAGAAGGTCTTCAAATAATGAGGGCATGTGGAAACTTGAAAAGACACATTTAATTACTGTTTTCACAGAAACAAAAGTACCAGGACGTGCCATTTGAGTAATGACATTTACTTTTTACCAGTCATTCCACTGCTGCAACCCTGCATACAGTCAGGCTGCTGAAATCCCATTGACTTCAATCAGATTCAAACTGCTAACTACAAGTAGGATTACAACCTAAATCATTAAAATTTAATAATGCCCAGCACAGAAGCCATGAAGTTATTACTATCTATTTATATAATCCTCCTCCATTTCTTCAAAATCTATCCATCTCTATGGTTGGTGGTGCATTAAGCTGATAACGTAACTAGGCTCTCACACACAGCTATAAAAAAACAATAAAAGACACAATTATAAAAATAAGAAAATTGGACCAAGAATAGTTCATTTCTGTGTGCACCATCACCACAAACGCTTCTGCAAATAGACTCCAAGACTTCAATAATTACTTGTCAAAGCAGAATTTCCTAGGCATGAAACCAAATCTTTCCATGCATGAAAATATGCTGTCCTTCTATTCTACCAACTGCTTCTGGCTTTCAGCAATCCTCACACTTGCCTGTGGGAGCACACACAGGTGCTGGAAAAATTGCAGCCTAGTGAGAAGTCATGTGGAAACTCTCATTTGTGAACTTCCAGCATCTGCATGTAGGGCTTGTACATATGGCTGCTATGATATCAAGCCCCTATGGTTGTAGGAATGGCCGCAGCCAAATGTATAACCTGCTTCCAGACTGTGAGTCCACCAATAGTTTTGCATACTGCAGCTGGGGTTCTCACAGAGACTGCCAAGAGTGAAAAATATCCATGGCTCTCATCCTGCCTGTTCTTTCTTTGGGTGTGTAGGTATGTAGGTATATAATTTGAAAACTACTCCCCCCCCCCCCCGAAAAAAAACTTAAACTGGCTGAGACCAAAAAAAAATACAAATTACAATGCCCTTGAAACAAATAACATAAATGAAGCAGACAAAAGCCTGTTTATTTATGTATATACATTTCTATCCCACCCTATGCCTTGAGGTCTCAGGGAAGGTTGCAGAATAAGACATATAGCTGGTCCTGTTTAACCGTACTGCCTACCACAACCCTGAGACTAAGAGCCACAATGTGAGAACCGAGGGCCCAAGACATCTTTGGCTTTTACTATTTAGCCAGCACCTTTCATCCTGCCCAGGCTAAATACCTGCAAACAGCAGAAGAAGAGGAGGAGGAGGAGTTTGGATGTATATCCCCCCTTTCTCTTCTGTAAGGAGACTCAAAGGGGCTTACAATCTCCTTTCCCTTCCCCCCGCCCCACATCAAACACCCTGTGAGGTCGGTGGGACTGAGAGAGCTCTGAAAAACTGTGACTAGTACAAGGTCACCCAGCTGGAACCTGGTAGGCGAGTGTAGTAACTAGGGAGCTTAGCTGCTACTATCTTGCTGCCAGGAGGCCAGGGGGATCTTCCTTGCTTCTTCCCATGCCATCTATACTCTTTTCCACTGAAAGATGACAGTAGAATTGTCTATTAATCCACCATTTCCTGGATCGTCTTTGTTCTAGAATGCTCCGCTTGGGTCCTACTGCTTTGGGAACAGAACTAGGTAGGCATTAGGACATAAGCAGAACATTCTAGAACAAAGAAGGTCCAGGAAATGACAGATTAATATATAATTCTACTGTCATATTTTGGTAGAAAAGAGTGTAGATCCAGTAGAGATCATACATGTCACATAAGTTGAAGTACCTCAGCTTCACACCATTTGAGGAGAAGGGCATCACTAGTGTGTCTGACATATTTGGGATACTGAAGGGCCAGCTCTCATTTATACCTCACATTTTTTTGTGCCAGTAACTAACACTGGTCCAGAGCCCTTGCATGCTGTTTCATGTCGTATGTAGTTTGAAAAGGTTAGGCAATTGCAACATCAAATTAATCAAATGCCATTTTTAAAAAATGCATGGTAGCCATGGACGTTCATGTTTTCTTTTGCCTTAAAAGGTCATTTTTTAAATGTAGTGATTTTCTAGAAGCAAAACCTACAGTGGTTTCTGAGGAAATGGAGAACTGCATCAGTTTTGTGGTATGCTGCTGCCCTCTGCCTTGTGTCTGGGGAAGAACCATTCAAGGTATTTGTGACTGAAAGAAAGAGAAGCCGTTCTTTATCAATCAAACCTCGTTTTCATAACTCATGAATCTAAAACTGTCATTAGACACATGGAATGATGAACTTTAGTGACAGTGATGCAGAAATCTGTGTGTTTTTTGAGGAAAAAAGGTTCCCTGTCTTACTCTTATTTCAAAATACATCCAGACATCATAAATGGATAAAACACCCATCATTATTTTTCACCGCACAACAGCAGCTTTGCTTTAGTCACAACACAGCCATTCAATAGCCCTCTGGTGTATCCCTGCATTTTGTTACTTGATGTCTCTCTTCTTAACTCAGGGCTTTGGCCAGTTGATTTTACTTTGTTGTCACTGCTTCACCTCTGCCGTGCTGCCATCTACATCATTTACCCACCTTACTCACCTTCACATCCCCTATTCTAATCACTGAATAATTTATATTTCTCCATGTTCATCAATCAGATTCAGAGGTGAGGTGATGCAGTAATGAGTGTGAATCTATATGTTGCTGTCCCAAATTTAATATGCCTTCAGAAAATATTCCAAATCTTAAGACACAATCTAACACAGAATTAGATATATTGAAGACTTTACTACACATTACATTTTAGCCTGAGTTGTATTGTACCTAGGTCATCTCGGGGAATGTGTTCCATATTTCTATGCATCCCAGACATTCATGGGCCTGATTTAGATTGGGGCTGTGTGCAGGAGGGGGATTAGACCTTCCCTTGCAGCATTTAGCCAGCCTGAAATGGCCACTTAAAGCTACTGGAGGCTCCACATGTACTGATTGAATATATATTACATTTCATCAGTGAAGCAAATAGCAGCTCCCAGAAGTCATTTTAGGTTGGGGAGACAACATGATACGGAGAAGGTCTGAACAGGGATGTAGGTTCACAAAATGGCACCCAAGGCTCACCCTAGGTCAGTGGTGGCGAACCTTTGGCACTCCAGATGTTATGGACTACAATTCCCATCAGCCCCTGCCAGCATGGCCAATTGGCCATGCTGGAAGGGGCTGATGGGAATTGTAATCCATAACATCTAGAGTGCCAAAGGTTCGCCACCACGGCCCTAGGTGCTACATCCCCCCACCACCACCCTTATAGCTGCACTACACGCCACACCAAACTCCCTGTGGAGTTTGGGGCACGGGCACAGTGGGGCTCAGCAAGGCTTGGGTTCAGCTTTAAACTGAGCGCTGAGGGGCGACCAGCTCCAGCTTTATACTATCGGCTCCTCCCCCAAGCTCCATCTCCACATAATTATAGACCAAATAGACTTCTAGATATCTCAGGAAAATTGCATAACAAATATCTACTGAACAAGTTAGTAGACTGGATGAATAAGAATCAGGTCATACATCTCCAGCAGGGTGGATTTGGAAAAGTGCTTAGCAGAGTACATCACTGGTTAACTGTCCACTAATTGGGCCTTTTGGATGTAAAAGGTCCAACAAAAGTGCTTTATGTAGCATTTTTAGGTTTGGCCACAGCATTTGACTCCATAGACAGGGACTACATGTGGTCTAAGTTAGCTGGTACAAATAAAAACTGAACCGAAGCCTCACTGAGGCCAGGATCAAACAGGTCTGCCCTGCTCCCAATCTCCACATGGAGACTGGGCAGCAGGCTGAGCCCCACTTGCTGGCATTCAACTGGGTCTCTGCCACAAACTGCACAGGGAGTTTGAGACTGGGGCACAGTTTTGAGGCGAAGCATGGCCCTCCAATCTACCCCTAAGAAGTGGTACCTGGGGCTCCCACACTCCCCCTGCCTCCTGCAGCACTCCTCTAGCTCCACCCTGTCTCTAAGTGCGGTGGTAATAATCTGAATCAGGTCTACTTGTGCCTGGGAATCATGGAATTCTGGAACACATTGTTTGGTCTGTCCTGGGAACATTGCTCAGGAAAGAACATAATATTTAGTTAGGCCCGCATTTAGTTAATATAGCTACAAGTGAAGGCCTCACATTTAGCACACTGCCAGGAGTGTAGGAAACATATTTGGGGGGAAATTAGCACTTGCCCTTTCTCTTGGGGAAGGCAACCCAAATATTTTTATGTTGGAGCAGAAGTAATACTTTTCTAACCTTACTGCTTCGCTCATCAACGTAGTCTTATAAGGAAGACACACATGTCATTACATGCTAGATGTCTGCAAATTTATTTTCAGTTTTAAGCCCATGACATCATAACTCCAAGGCACAGACTGTAGTTTCAATTTTGATTTTATTTTTGGATTTATATCCTGGTCTCCCCATTGAAGCAGGCTCAAAGCAGCCTCCAACAAGTACCAATTAAACCTGTCTTTAGATACAGTGTTGCCCTACCCTTTCTGCCTCTGTATGGAATAATGGATTTAATATGATTTTTCTTGTTCATACAGTATATATATTGGCAAATGTCAGCAACCATGTATGTGTAGCAGAGTGTCCAAACCAGATACTGACCAAGTGTGCAGAAAGACCTGTTTGCAACATTAAATAATTAAAAGTGTTAATCCAATCAGCAGAGACTGGAAGCCTTGTGGACATATCTTTGAATACCACACCCTGCCAAGGTTGCTACAATACAAAGGATCTAGGAAACTTCTTGCCATAAGGATTACATCTCACTGCCTTTAGTAACCAATTCTTTTACAATCGTTCCTTCCTTGATCCACTTAAGCCTCAGCCAAATGTACATGACATATCTGGACAGAGACTCCTAAAAGAAACTCTGCCCAAGCCATTTGAGGCTACTCTCTGATTCAATCACAAGACAATTGGTCCTACTGTCCCGACATTTAGAAATCAATAGGCAAGCTGCTAATTAGCTCAACCCAGCCATCCCAGCATAGAAATCCAGGAAGAGAGCTCCCTGCTTCCACCCCAGACTTTGCTATGGGGTATAAAAGTTCAGCACACCCCAAGTTCCAAGCTGGCGCTCACACTCTCTCTCTCTAGAGATCTAGCTCTAGCACTAGTTGGCTAGCTAGCTAGCTTCTAGCGAGCTCGCTGGCTCATTCCAGCTCATTACTAGCCTGAACCTCTCTTGTGTAGAGTTGGTTTTGAGTCGCAATATCATCCTTCACTTGGATTCACGTGCTGGTCATATGAATCCTCGCCTTCTTCAAGAACTTCTCATCTGAACCTAGGCAACATATAAGTCCCCACTACTCCCCTCCTAATCTTTCCTCCAAATCTATTTTCCTCCCTGCTTATATCTCTCAGTAACTGTGTGTAAACTTCTCCACAACTCACTGTGTGCATGTTTTTACCAAAAACCTATCAAAATATTTAAATTCATTTTGGTCTTCTGGCATTCTCTGTAGAACATTTCAAGCCATTTTCTGTTAAAGTTGTTCTAAAGATCCCTCCGCTAGCCTACCTCTCACTGCCAAGCTGAGTTATTCCTCATCACCATTTTAAAACGTTTTAACTGTTGAGCTAGCGTAACAACAAGGAAAATTTTTGGAGGGTGAATCAGATCAGTAAAGCTGAATTCTTGAAAAACTCATGTATCCCTTGCGTTTTGTCAATATATTGTGTGATTCACCTTGAGTGTCAGCAAAAAAGGCTATAAATAAAGCAAATAATTTTTTGTGCTATCAAGCTGACTGTGGGATTTTTAAGGCAAGAGATATTCAGAGATGGTTTGCCACTATCTGTTTTTGCAGAGAGCCCCTGGTATTCACTGTTGGTCTCTCATCCAAATACTAATCAGGGCTGACTCTACTTAGCTTCCAAGATCTGACAAGATAAGGCTAACTTGGGTTATCTAGGTAGAAGAGGAAGAAGAAAAGGAGGAGGAGGAGGAGGAGTTTGGATTTATATCCCCCCCTTTCTCTCCTGCAAGAGACTCAAAGGGGCTTACAATCTCCTTGCCCTTCCCCCCTCACAACAAACACCCTGTGAGGTAGGTGGGGCTGAGAGAGGTCAGAAGAACTGTGACTAGCCCAAGGTCACCCAGCTGGTGTGTGTGGAAGTACACAGGCTAATCTGAATTCCTCAGATAAGCCTTCACAACTCAAGCGGCAGAGCTGGGAATCAAACCTGTTTCCTTCAGATTAGATACATGAGCTCTTAACCTCCTACGCCACTGCTGCAAATAGAATGTAGCATTTTGTTACCCCCACCCCCCAAACAAAGCAGTCTCCACAAATGCCTAAACAAAGGTCTGATAATCCCAATGTTGGATAGAAATCCACATCCACAGTACCATTGCTGCACATAACTGTATGTTTTCCAAGACTACAACAGTGGTGCTACTGGATCAGACTAGACAGCATTTTCATTATTATGAAGTAACAATATATACTTAAATTTCATAAGATGAGTTTCAAGCAAATTGGTATCAATGAAACTATGGGATTTTGAATGGTATATCTGGCAAAGTGACAACTGATTGCCATGTGTACGCTTCAAGATTTCCAAACTTATTCCAATGGCTTGGTTCAGCCATTTGTCAGATAAAAACAGTACACTGAAACCTACAATTCTCAATAGATGTAATAAATGAAATAACTAATTTTGATTCCTTAATCAGTTTGTTACCAATGGAACTTGGGCTGCCAAACCCCAAGGGCAGGGAATCCCTCAGCTCGGATCTCATTTCCCACTACCATAGATGCAGCCACCAGGAGAAAAATAATCTTTAAAAATTGCTAAGTGACATCAATCCAGTAGCAATGATATTCCTTTCTAGAAATCATCGGAAACTGTATGGTTAAGTTTCCAGTGATTCATAGACAGGCATAATGCCACACCCAGGTTTTTCCAGAAAGTAATGCTGTACTGATACATGGAACACTTACCTCAAGCCTGTTCTCTGCACAGTGGGCTCATAGTGGGCTCTCCTCGCATTTCTGTTTACATATGAGAAGGCAGCCCACAGTCTGCAGTGCAGTTTGTCTACTGAATGTTGCTGGACCTCTGCTTTTAACTCTTCCCATCAACAGTTTTGAAGGCATAGAGCTGATATTCTCTCCCCCCTTCCCTTCCCCTCCACACACCCATGTGCACTTTCTCTCTCTTCTCTCTTTCTCTCTGCTGCCCTTCACAAGAGAAGAGAGACGCTTGTTTGAAAACAGAGTTTTGCCTAAAATAAAGTTTTAAAAGACTTCCCAGCCACTAATGAATACAGAAGCAGAGCGGGAAAGTTAGGATGGAGCCAAAAAGATGCCTGCTTGAATTGTTCCTTGCAAAAACTCTCTCTATTGTTACTTTACATTGAATAATCTCTCAGTATGTGCATTTTAGAGCAGCAGGAAGGAGCTGGCTGTATGGAGAGGGGGGCTAGGATGAAGGCTCCAGGGTGCCTGGCAACTGAAACTGGGCTGAGGCTGTGCTGGTGGAGGAGAGACTGACTACAGATGTTAGAGATGAGTGGGGGTTCTTCCCCCCCCCCCCCACAACTATACATATACATACATATGAGAGATCACAATATCAATCTCTTGATCAGTGCACTTAGGGAAGCAGGAAGGGGCTGACAGCATGAAGGGGAGGTGAGAGGGAAAGCAGGCAAAGCACTGGGAGAGGGTGGAAATGCTGGCCATGGGTGGAGGGAAGAGGTCTGGGGCAAAGTGACAAAATGACAAATCTGTCCTGCTCTGGAAATGAAGTAAGATTAAAACATGCTATAAGTGGTTTTATTTGCCACAAAGAGAGCAGAACATGAAAGTGGGGCTCCAGAAAATATATCCATACAAGCAATCTTGTTGCGGTGAACACTGGCCTCCCCTATGGAGCAAAGACCTTGTGCACAATTGGCCACTATTTGGAACAGTGTCCTCATCCTCACCCCTCATTTTCCTGCTATTTGTCAGGCCACATCTGGTCATTCTAAGCGAGACTCATCTGAATAGCTTGATTTCAGGAAGTCTGCCTTAAAAGAGGAAATGACTAATTTCTCGAGTAAACCATAATTTCACATGCATCATTAATTATATTTCTTTCTTGACATAATTCTTTTGAACAAATCAAATGTTTACTTACTAGGTATTTTTGTTGTATTTCAGATTAATGAAATGTCCACAATACACGTATGTCAGACACACTGAAAGGATCCCATTATTAAGGAATTTATTTTATGCTTAGTCAACATATAGTTGTCACACTTGTTTCATATATTGCACAAAATTTACAAATCATTAATGCCCCTTTATTGCATTCAGGGCTTTCTTTTTATGCAATGCAGTACTACCTAGAGACTTAAGTTTTCTGTGTCTTATAGCCAAATCAGTCAACATTTTACTCTCTAGAACAATACACTTTGACCCACGCCAAAGCACATTTTTCATGCATAGCACAGAAACATATAACCTTACACGAGTATATACCAATTAGCATCACAATAATTCCAACATTTCCCTGTTTAAAGAAAAAAAATCTAAGGATCAGTCCATTGTATTTAAGTTCATCTGTCACATAACATCTTTATTTCATAATATGTAGTCATCCTGACAGGTAGAGCCTGACTTTACCTTGGAATTACAACTGATCTTCAGACTGCACAGATCAGTTCCGCTGGCAGAAAAAGAGGCTCCAGAGGGTAGACTCCATGGCATTACATCTTCACTGGATTTCCTCCTCTCACAAGGCATTGCCCTCCAGCAGTGGTGTAGCGCCAACAAGGCGGGGGTGAGATGCCCCGGGTGTACACCTCAGTGTGGGTGTGGTGGGGGCATTCTGGGGCATTCCGGGGCGGGGGTGGGCAGAACCGCAGCAGGAGTACAGGAGGCATGTGTGCCCCAGGCGCAGTTCTCCCTCGCTCTGCCCCTGCCCTCCAGCCAGCGTGGTGTAGTGGTTAAGATCTGGTGCTCTCTAATCTGGAAATTCGGGTTTGTTTCTCCCTCTGCCACTTGAGCTGTGGAGGCTTAACTGGTGAACCAGATTAGCTTGTGCACTCCAACACATGTCAGCTGGATGACCTTGGGCTAGTCACAGTTCTTTGGAACTCTCTCAGCCCCACCCACCTCACAGGGTATTTGTGATGGGGGGGAGAAGGGAAAGGAGATTGTAAGCCCCTTTGAGTCTTCTAATAGGATAGGAAGGGGGGATATAAATCCAAACTCTCTTCCTCCTCCTCCTCCTCCTCCTCCTGGGACTGCCCCCAAATTTACAAGAATTTCCAGTACAGAATTGGCACTTAGATGACTGTCAGCATTCTTTACTGTATATTTAAATGTTCAGATATTAAAATTGTCAATATTCACCAAATGGTGGATATTCACTCTAACATCACTATAATGTGAGTCTAAAACTTGTTTTTGTAGTCTGTAGAAATGTTCATGAAATGTATTGATCCAAAAGAATAATCAAAATGCTAACAATTCAAAAGACATCACTTTACTTTGTAGCTTCTTGTTTTTTAATAACTTGTATCTATAACCTCCTTATCTATCCAGATATTGTTGAAAGGAGTATTTCAAGAACTCCAGTTATCTTCAATAAAAGTAATATGGATTTCTGAAAACATGAATCTCTTGAATCCTTTTGATGTAAATGTAAATTCTTACATTCTTGCATTGACTCCCTTTCACAGTATGATTGGTTGAGACTATATTGAAGAAAGACACATTAAAATGGCCCCTGTGGCTTTCTAAATAAGAATTTCTGCTTCAGTCTGCTCCTCTTATTTCTCTTCTCTTGTAGCTAGAAAGCAATATAATTTTGAGTTCACAGGAGCCACTGTCTTAGAAATTTCCTCATTTTGTGCTACCTAATTTATGCCACATTATGTAACTAAAGAAATCAGCATGGCTCTCTTAAATTGTGGCCAAAATACTGCAGATGTAAGCTACAGGGGTGTAATATCATGACATTCATCAGCATTTCCAACAGTCTAATGACACAATCGGCTTTGCTGAGTGGATTCCTCTACAGATTTCTCTGTTAGAGTACTATCATTAAATAACTTTATTTTACCCCAAGTTCAAGGGAAAGATGTGCCACTGGCAAGTGAAATGAGAGAAGTGCTTTGCTGCAACTAATGAGACACACTAACAAAGAGCCGAGATCACATATAAAGTATCTAAATCAGGTTAGGTTGGCCAACTGTTATGGAAAAAAAGGGGTGGGGGGCTGCACAGTTCAGATGTGCCTTCCAATGAGTTGTCTGGAACTTCAGTAACAAAAAGTAGTGTATCTCATCCTCTAGAATATCTCCAATGACCACTTAAGAAATGTAGCAGACCAGCTTCAAATTTTAAATGTAAAGCAGTTGAACATAATTAAATGTTTATATCTTTCAGTTTAAAACTCAGTAGCATCACACATCAACTTTTTGTAAAGCGACACGAGCAAACTGAGAGATGCTATATAGCTGTGGTGGCGAACCTTTGGCACTCCAGATGTTATGGACTACAATTCCCAACCAGCATGGCAGGGGCTGATGGGAATTGTAGTCCATAACATCTGGAGTGCCACAGGTTCGCCACCACTGCTATATAGTATATAAAGCAAGGAAAACAACTGCATGTCTTTATTACTTCACTATGGGTCAGCGATCAAATCAGTGTTTCTTCCATAAATATATAATTTTATTTTTGATTATGATAATTGCCTATGAACAGCATAACTTTTAAAACTTATAAATGAAAGATTAATTCCTGCATTAAGAGAAAGTTCTGTATCTTCTACATTATACTTATATAGAATGCTCAATATTACCTTTAGAAAATCCTCAGTACTGCTTAGTAAGGCTTCATAATTTTGAACACAGTTCCTTAAACAAAGTCCTATTGATTTAAATCAAGTCAGGACAATTTGTGACCCATCCAGTCAAATGTAGCCCACCATGTATTATTGCCTAGCAGCGGCTCTATACAACTTATTTTTGCTTCTTGACTGATATCACAAAAATAGTGGCCATCATGTTTGGTTTACAGCCAAATTCAGCTGCGAGGGGTGGGGGATGGACTGTGGCATCAGCAGAGGATGGCACCAACGTGTTCGACACTCTGTTGGCACAAGGGGCACCCCTGCTGGTGGAGAGGGCAAAGGCACTGGCGGCTGGTTGACCCTCAGCTCCGTGGAGACAAAACACAGAAGTTGGGGTTGCCACAGAGCAGTGCTGGAATACAATCAGTTGCCGGGGTGTGGGCCTTTGGGGAACAGAATGGCTATTTCCCCACTGAGAAATTAAATCGAGATACAACCAGGTTTCAAAAGAAACGACACCTTTTCATCGCGGTTTCACCCTCCCCACTGCAGCATGTGTGTGATCAGGACATTGATGTCTATCACACTTTCAAACAGTGCAGCACTCCCCACGATCGCGTGATTGAACGAGCGATCTGCTCAACGGCCCTTTCTTCCTCGTCCTGATTGGCTGTTGCGCTGCGTTGGGGCAGGAAATGTTTTTTAAACTTTTTTTGCGCAGCTGTGTCACCATGCGCATTGTAGATAGGACGGTAGCTGTTTTTCGCACTAAGCTATATTTATGCGCGGCTTTGGCACTCTTTACCCACGCAGCTGCACTGGCAGAAAAGTCTAATTTTAGTTTACAGTTGGCACAGAAATCACATTCCATGCAGCCACATTTCAATGTGGCCTCCGTCGGCGTGAAACAAATAAAGGGCTGTGTGCGCTTTGCGCACAGCCTACCGCACTCTGATTGGTTGGAAGGCTCCACATCACTCCCTATGGTGGGGAAATTAATCTAGATTCAACCCCCGAACCTCCCCACTGATCTGGGTTCAGCATGTGTTTTTTTTAAAGGTACACTTCCATGCAGGTTCTTAGAAAACACGTTATAAGGGGGAGCTGGAGCACCAGAACCGGAATGAATCCATGTTTGGTGGTTGAGCGGTGGGGAGTTCTTGCTGAAATCTGGATATTTCACATGAGTATCATGCATTAATTGACGGTGGGGATTCCACTGATGATGAACGCAGGCCAAACTAGATGTGATGTTAGGAGATCCATGAATGGATCTCCCTTGTATTGAGTAGCAAAAACAGCAACATCATTTTGGCTTAGAGGTAATGCTCTCCCCTCCTGTTCCATTTTCCAGATGTATCTCTTTCTCACCCAGACCCAGCTACTAATTGCCCTTGGAAGAAATGAGTAGGCATTATGTGGATCCCTGTTCATTTGCCAACTATGACAAATTATCATCCCCCAGATTGAGGGAGGTAATTTGTATTAGGAAAATGTTACAATAAAAATGCCTCTTCCACTACCACCACCTCAAGCCTATGTCCCATTATGAATGAAAACCTCCCAAAGTACTTTCAATATATGTAGGAGATCTATTCACCATCATACGTTGTTTGATTATGAAATACAATAACAGAAAATGAAAGCTCTCACAATCACTGCAATGCTAAAGAAACACAGGTTTTTACCAAGTTGAAAATATTCCTACTAGATAAAATATTCTAAAATTCTATTCCTTTCAATATCCATTTCTTCTGTTTCCAATTCATACCGTTTCATGGCAACAAAATATCGAACAAAGGTGTCACCTAGTGCTTCCCTGATACATTCATCTTCCTGAAATGCTACAAGAGCATCTTCCAGATTCAGTGGGATTGTAGCAGGTTTGATTTGAGCAAGATCAGAGATCTCCTCTGATCCTTCATGGAAGTTCAGCCCTCTCCTTACTCCATCTAGACCAGCAGCAATTGTGGCAGCCAGCACCAAGTAAGGATTTGCTATAGCAGAGCCTAACTTGTTTTCTATCTGAGTTCTTTTTTCACCATGACTTTTGACATTAAACACACAACTATTGTCATTACAACCATAACTGGCTGTCACAGTATCCTTTGACTCCTTACTGTAAATGCTGTACCGTTTACGGCAGCCAATGGTTGGAGCCATCAAACAGCTGAGAGCTGCAGAGTGCTGCAGGAGTCCTGCAAGCCAATTCTTCCCTTTGTCAGTGAACTCGGGACCTCCCGGACCAAAAGAAAACAGGTTGTTTTGCCCATTGCTATCCCAAAGACTGTGCGACAAAACACCTGAGTTGCAAAATCCATTCTCAGTGAAAAAGCTGGCAATATAGTTGTACTTTTTGGCCACTTCTTTAATGCCTGTTCTGAAGATGAAGGCACTATCAGCAGCACGTATGCCAAACTCAGGGTGCAAAGAAATCTCCATTTGTCCAGGACCTGAGGAAGATGAGAAACTCTCAATGTTTGCCCCGGCATGATACATCCCATCAATGAGTTCCTGAATGAAAGACTGGTCCTGATTATTCAATAAGGTTGCAGCAGGAAAAGAGATTGTCTTTGAATTCACAATTTCAGCAATCCCGTAAATACAGAACTCATAGGTAAAGGCAGAAAACAGAGCAAAACCACTATCCTGAAGCTGGTTTAACTGTTGTCTGGCAAGGTGCCTGGGTGAAGTCATTAGCGGGTTGCCTGTTACAGTGAAGGAATCGCATATCACTCTTGCAGTTTGTTCAGTCCATGGTAAAACTCGGAAAGTTGTTAAATCAGGACTCAGGACTATATCACAGTTGAAATTGCTGGCACTTATTTGATTTATTTCCATATCCTTTGGATGCAGAGTCAGTTCAAGATAACCTCTGGGCATGGTTACACCATGGATTGCTTTCTCCTAAACATCAAGAAGAATATATAATTTTATGTTGTTCTTTTGTGATTTTAATTTGTCAGTCATTATTATAATTTACCATATTCCGGTATGTGTAAGGGTTCAAATTCTAAGATTACAAAGCTGAGACAGCAACAATTGATCCTAATAAGGAAACACACAGGCCACATTTCTGTTAGGCATGACTAAGCCTTTGCATGTATCAAGTAAGCCTTGTAGCATCTTTTCTTTTAACAGCCATATACTAGAGGTGGCCATTTGGAATGGAGTCAGAAAGCTTCTCTGAACACTGGTTGCGTGGTTTTTTTGAAATTCAATTTAGTTTTTTGAGCACTTCAGTCTTTCAAGGCTCTGTAACCCAATTCAAAGAGTTGTTTTAAACTACGTGTGCCCAAAGCATACACCCATGCCATAGCATCTAGTCACAGTGTAAGGGTGAGAACTGGGGAAGATTCTCCTGGCTTCCTGGCTACCAACGGCTGAATAACATCTCTCTGAGACTGTTTCACCTCTGATTTTTGCAGGTATTTAAGGGCTGGGCATGCCAGAAGGCAAGCTGAAGTATATCCTAGAGTGGCGTAAGGGGTCTGCCAGCAAAAGAATAGAGGAAGACCTGTTTTGGGTTTTGAAGTCTCCCCCATCCCCACTATTCCTGTTTGTCAGTTCTTATTTATTTTCCATGCACTCTATTTTGTACTGTACTGAGCTTTCACAAATGGCTAGAGTTTTTTTATTGTATAACTAGCGGTACCCAGCCACGCGTTGCTGTGGGTTATTGTGGTGAAATGGGAAAGGAACATATGCTGACCCTTCCCTCTCCCTCCGCTAGGGTGGGTGGGTCATATCCAGATGCTGGGCCCCCTCCCTCCCCTCCCTTGCATGCCACCCCTCACTCTTTCCCCTGCCTCACTTCTATTCCTTGCATGCCACGCCTCCCCCTCCCTCCCTTCCCTCTCCCGCGTGTGTATGTATATGTATGTATTTCACTTCCACTCGAGTTATTGCCTATGTACTGTTTTCACTGCTCATATCTGGCCATCTGAGCGAACATTCTAAGCTGCACGAACATTCTAAGGGTGACAGTTACATACAGGCAGCTGCATGTCCTTCACCATGGAGCACCAGGAAAAAGGCGTTTTATCTAGAAAGAAGGATTTTTCCTTGCATAGGCAAGTTTATGAAAAAGAAATACACAGTTAACAGCTTCTTTTTTTTCTTTTTTTCTGTTTTGCATTAAAGGAATGGAAGCAAATGAAAGCAAAATGCTGCTAGATTTCCAGGTAAAAAATTCATGATTCTCAGCAAAATTGAAATTAAAGTACAACATAACCCGTCCAAGCTGAGGATTACAGAAATAACAAGTCAAAAAAGCCTGCCATTCCCAAGAGCTTATATGACTCAGATTCTCTGACATTGCTAGCAATTAGTGTAATTCATATTTGTTTGATCACAAGCAATCATACTCTCAAGCCACCATGCATCCCAACAGAATCGGCTTAATCTTTGAGAAAATGAATTCTTAGCTAAAACTATGTGCATGCTTCCAGCGTCTTTTGTTGCTTGCTCTTGCAATTTGCTGACACTTGTTAAAGCAGAACCTTTGCCAGCGTAGTAAATGTGTAAAGATAAACCTGAGGAGGGTTATTACTGAATGTCTAAAGAACCCAGACTGCGTGCCTTAATTAGATTTGCATTCTTCAGGGCAGAGGAATGGCTGCTTTGGGATGCTGAAAGAAGCCAGCATTATTGAGGAGTACTGACGAACGCGAAGGGAAATAGTTGTTGTAAACTTAAACAGCTTTGTACATGATGAAAGCTTATGTGGCAGCAAATTGCCTCTGAACAATGAGGCAATACAGAGGACTCACAATATGAACATGAAACATACCCGAAAAAAGCGAGAAGAGATGCTCTTTGATCTTGAAACCCCATGAAGATCCGTCGCTTCAAATCGGACAAAATGTATGTTGTCTTTGGCCATCTGTTCAATAATGTCTTCAATCTCAGAGGCTAAGTGATGAGGGATGTGCATTCTAGGGCCCTTTATATCTGCATTTCTTCTTTGCTCTTTATAAAAAAAGAGAACATCTTTGGTCACAATAAGTCAGGGTTACACACTGGCCATCACCTTGTACAAATTCAGTACAGAGCTAGGTGTGCTGAACCACATTGTTCTCCATGGTTGTCAGTACACTTAAGTCTGTGACAGATTGTAGACTGACTGTTCAATTCTATGCAGGAATTATACTCTTCTAAGCATTGGATGTGAAAGACAGGGGGAGGGAGGGGTTGAAACCATCTTTAGTTTTAGTATTTTATGTATTATTTTATGTAAATTATGTATTATGATGTTTTAAATTGTTTTATCGTTGATGGACACCGCCCTGAGCCTTCGGGGAGGGTGGTATATATATAAACATGTCTACTTTGCTTTTATATATATATAAATTTTTTACACTGAGTATACCAGTACAGTAGAGATGACACTAGAGCAGGGGTAGGGAACCTGCGGCTCTCCAGATGTTCAGGAACTACAATTCCCATCAGCCTCTGTCAGCATGGCCAATTGGCCATGCTGGTGGCTTTGATGAAGGCCGGACTATTTATCTGGGCTTGCGGGATTCTATAGGGTGATGAGTCAGATCCTTGTAAATCCTTGTACGTTTGCTGCTATTTCTTTGATCTCAGATTGCTCAACTCCAGAATTGACTTCCTTCTGTTTGTATTTGCTTTTTCTATCCAGTCTCTAAGAGAGCAACATGCATTCTCTGAACTTCTCTCAAGCCTAGATTCAGACAGATAGCTAGAATGCCTATCTTTTCTTTCCTTTCACATAGGTGGATTCCGCATGGCACAAATATAACGTCTTTGGAACATTATAGATAGTGTTTTGGGGAAGAACTTCACACAGATCTCTGCCCCAAAATGAATTCAGCTCATCATACTTCTCTCAGGTTTTTCAAAAATTGCTAAATTATCTTTTCCCCCCAACCTAGGTGGAGGACAATTTCTGTCTGCTGAGCAAACATAAGCGGCCAGGAAATGTTTTATTTCTCCTGCCCAAACCTATTACTTTTGTTCCCGCTGCTTGCGCCAGCAATATTGTGAGTTACAGGAGATTCGCCGTGGAGATTTCCCATGAAGGTCTCCTCTGTTTGCAGCTCATCTGTTTTGCTATTTCACTGTCAAAAGCAGATGAATAAAGTTTGTTTAGCCTAGTGATCCTGTGCCCTCCACCTCTGTCTAAAATCCTTGCACGTCTGAGAGAATCACTGCCCTCCTGTTCGCGGCACCTGCACATGCCGGTTTTCTGTCTAAAAACCAAGGTTCTCCCATCGTGGTTTTTTTTCACTACAAGCGGGGGAGGGGGGAAGGCGCCAATTTTCAGTGCCTGTTCATTGGTGGGGCAGGCCAGAGCAGCGAGGCGGGAAAAATGGCCCTGGTTCTGCTGCCATGGAGTTTCTCACGGTAGCGGAAGCCACCGGAGCAACAAAGGGGCATTTCAAAAGAACCTCAAATTTGGCACTTTTTAAAATTCACGGAGCAAAGCCAATGCTGCGGGGCAGTGCTGGGACAACAATGTGGCAAACACGTTGCAGCACCAGGAGCCATGAAGAACTCCCGGCTGCACCAGAGTATTTGCTTTGCTAACAACAGGGAAATTTTACCCTGAAAAATCAGCCCTGGAAGGTTTTCAAGGGAAGAGACTAAGAAGTTGATTGATTTGCCATGGCCTTTGTCTGCATAGAAAGCCTGGTAGTTCTTGGAGGTCTCCCATCACAATTCTAACCAGGCTTGATCCTGCTTAACTTCAGAGAGCTAACAAAATTAGACTATCCTGGGCCCTGGTAAATTAGATGCTAGCTGAAGGATATCCAACACAACATATTTTAGTAACTTTTTAGTAATTTTTAGTTTAGTAATTTTTAGTTTGAACTGCATTCAAGACTTATTGATCCATTTTTCCAGTTCACAAACTAAACAATGGATTTTGACAATGAATTTTGAGGGCAACAATGACACTATCAAGCTGCTCCTGTTCCGTTTAATATTTCAGTGCATGTTTTCACTCATTATTATGCCATGTGGCTGTAAAACTTTCACATGTTACTTATCAGAAATCTCAGAAGCTGTTGCTTCTAATAAAGTGCAAGAAAATGTCCACCATCAGTTGAAGACTGTGAGTATAAGTAAATTATTTTGTGCACAGTTTGCAGACATGGAACATTGTCTGATTCAGCAAAAACAAACTTTTCTCAGAGCAACCTTTAGCATATTTCAACCCATCAGGGTAGGAGGCTGTTGAAATAATTTGTAAATTATTCAAAAACGGACAAAGTTGCATTACATCTGAAGCTCTGTAAAGGCAATGGTGTGTTTTGAGACTATTAAAAGCACATTCACCAGCAGTGGTATGACTGTAAATTCAATCTGACCAGAACTCAACTGTGGCTTGGCTACCTGGTTTTGTGGCTTGACTACCTGGTTTTTGTTTGTTCTTAGTTGATAGTTCCATGGGAATGTCAACTCAATGCATGGCAGCTGTAAAAAAGGCAAACTCTATGCTGGGGATAATTAGGAAAGGAATTGAGAATAAAACTGCAAAGATTGTCATGCCCTTATATAAAGCAGTGGTGCGACCGCACTTGGAGTACTGTGTCCAGTTCTGGTTGCCGCATCTCAAAAAGGATATTGAGGAGATAGAAAAAGTGCAGAGAAGGGCAACAAGGATGATTGATGGACTGGAGCACCTTCCCTATGAGGAGAGGCTGCAGTGTTTGGGACTCTTTAGTTTGGAGAGGAGGCGGCTGAGGGGGGATATGATTGAAGTCTACAAAATTATGCATGGGGTAGAAAATGTTGACAGAGAGAAATTTTTCTCTCTTTCTCACAATACTAGAACCAGGGGGCATTCATTGAAAATGCTGGGGGGAAGAATTAGGACTAATAAAAGGAAACACGTCTTCACGCAACGTGTGATTGGTGTTTGGAATATGCTGCCACAGGAGATGGTGATGGCCACTTACCTGGATAGCTTTAAAAGGGGCTTGGACAGATTTATGGAGGAGAAGTCGATTTATGGCTACCAATCTTGATCCTCCTTGATCTGAGATTGCAAATGCCTTAACAGACCAGGTGATTGGGAGCAACAGCCGCAGAAGGCCATTGCGTTCACATCCTACATGTGAGCTCCCAAAGGCACCTGGTGGGCCACTGCGAGTAGCAGAGAGCTTGACTAGATGGACTTTGGTCTGATCCAGCTGGCTTGTTCTTATGTTCTTATGTTCTTATGTTGAGCCCAAAAGCTGTTTTGCATTCATGTTTTCAGGGAATGGACTACATGTCTTGCTTCCTGTCATCACAGAACAGAATGAAAAACCTATACATACCTCAGTTCTTTCTCTCCATTCTCAGTGCTTATCATACAGCACAATGAAAGGATGAAAAAAAGGAAGTAATGTGACTTTCATGTTCACAGAAGTATTCTAGATTGTAGTTTCATTGTTCCATTAAGGAAAACATCATATCATCCCATATTTTCTGATTCTGCTTTCCCCATGCAATCTGAGCTACTCACATTAAGCTCACAGTTCCCTCGTGTAGACTGTACATAATGACCACTTTAGCTTGCAAGAATCAGATTTTTGTGCTTGGTATGCAAAAGCCCATCCAGAAATCCAATGCACTTTCTGTTTTTACCTCTGCTGTATGTTGAATATGACTGTATTATTCACTGATTGTCTAGATTATTGCTGTGTACTTTTTTATTTGTTTTTTTAGTATAAATATTTAGACCTTACTTTCTTCCCAGTGGGAACTAAAAGTGGCTTACACTCAGTGGTGGGGTTCAGCAGGTTCGCACCACTTTGGCAGAACCAGTTGTTAAAATAGTGCTTGTAAACAACCAGTTGTTAAATTATTTGAATCCCACCACTGCTTACACTGTTTTGTCTCTTCCATTTAATCTACCCAACAACAACTCTGTTAGGTAAGTTAGGCTAAGAGACAGAATGGCTGGCCCAAGGTCACCCAGTGAGCTCCTATGGTAGAGTAGAGGTTCAAACTGGTTCTCACATTATAGCCTGACTGCTATACCATGCTGGCTTTCATTTTAGCATTCATCCATCCATCTCATGAAGAAAGGCAACTCAAGAGTAATAATCAGTACTTTTTCAGCACATTTTTAATGCTGAAAAAGCCCCCCCCCCCCCCCGGCTTATACTCGAGTATATACGGTAATAGTAACAAACAAACAAAAATGTTGCTTTCCAGCTGGTTTCATACTTCAAGCATACACTGAGGTCTAAGTTTAACATCCTTACCATGCCGACCAGGAGTAGGGTCCAATTTAATTCCTGACGTACTGCCCACATTTTGGGAAGGTGTCTGTTGTTTTTCTACAGGATGCTCCATATCATCACTTTTGGACTGCTGCTTATTCAGCCCTGCTGAGCTGTGAACCAGTGGTGGATTCCCTAGTTGCCCTGCTACATGCTTGTGTATGGTAGGAACTTTCTGATCACCTCCTCTTAAATGAGGGTGAATAGTCTCAACATGTCTACTTTGCTTATCGCTAGTGCTCAGCAGAAGTGTATGGGAAAATGTATCACTGTTCCTGGCCCTGGTACTAAGCAGCGGGCTCTCTCTCAACAGGTTTTTCAACTCTTGCAAAGTTTCTTTGGAAATTCCAGAAGCTGGGGCATGATAATCTTTACTGTCTCTTTCTAGAGTTGTTAAATTGTCATGTTTGTTCTTCTTCTGGGTTGTGTGGAATGTCGAGTCACCCTCTGCTGTATCAGGTGCCTTCTGGTCATTTGCCATTGTCTCTGAATTCTCCCCACTCCTTGATATATCAACCCACGCAAGTTTCTCTTCCTTGCTGTTTAAGTCTGTCCTCAAGGTCTGATTCTCTTTGCTTGAAGTTTCCATTCTCTCATGATTCTCTGGGTAATTTTCACACAGTTCTCCATATTTGGGCATTTCTTTTTCATTCTGTGCTGGGCCTTCTTGTTTGACTGTTGAAGGGGTATCACTTGCTTTCTGCCCTGGTGGGGAGCCAGATGGTTTTTCAATGCAATGGAAAACAAGCTTTCTCTCTTGACTCAGAAGATCAGAAGCATCGGCAGAATTAGAAGAGTCCATTTTGTCATATTCTGCTGATGGAGTTTGTTTTATGCTGCCCTTGACTCCTCTTTTGTTCCTTAATCCACACGGGCAGTTGCCATCAACTTCTTCATTTTCATTTCCAGCTGTTTTCTGCAATCATCAGCAAATATCAACAACATGCACTAGTCAAATGAAACATTCACATAATGCTGCCACCTTTAAATATATATATATATAAAATATATATTTATAAATATATTAAATATATATATATATATTATTTCTGTGCTTGCCCAATGAAGTGACTCAGTAGTACAAAAGCAAAGCATCTAATTTATATCAATACATTTGATAATACAAATTTACAAAGGAAAAGAAAGGATACGGCATAGACAAAAAATACTCAAAGTCCTCCATTACATTTAATGTTTAATATAATCCATGAAGGTATAACATCGCAACCCCTTATCTCTGTTCCTTCCTCAAGCCTTTTAATCTGGGAAGTGATGGACATGTAGTCATTCAGTGGATTGATAGGGCAACTCAACAGACTAACAAGTGGCCTTCATTCTTTAAAGTGGCTCAACATATAAGTGCTCCTGGGAAAGAAAAAAACTTTCTGTCAGTTTCACAGAAGGTTATTTCACCACTGAATTGTATCCTTCTCTTTTGTATGAGCAGCAACCTAAATTTCCCAGGACTAAGATAATATTTATTTGTTCTCATTCAAAATAGATATTGCATACACTATTTTTCCCCACCACCCAACAGCTGGACAAAACAGTCATTTCCCCTTCCTCACATAGCAGCTCTGATAGGTGAGCTTTTTATCTTTATGAAACACTTCCAGTGTACCTCATTAGTGCCTGCTCCTTTAGATCAGGACACCGATTTGGATCAATGCAAATTTGTGTGTGTGAGAGAGGGAGGCAGGCAGGCAGGCTTCAAACCTGTCTGAAAATAAAAACCATCTGATCTTGGAATTCATCCATTAAATTCTTAACGTTGGAGGGGGGTTTCCAGTTTATGAGTACTGGGGAAATGCACTCTGTACCTGCTCAGAAGCATTTTCATTTATTCTGATTTCATTTTTTAAAAGGTTATTTCATTTGAGAAGTTTTTACCCAACACTTTTGCCAAAATGGCAGCCAGGGTGACTCACAAGGACCATATTCTTCAAAGCAAAGAAGTAGCAATTAATGTTACATTGTGAATGAATATTGCATCAAGACCTGTCCTTGAAAACATAATGGGACTGTGCTGTGATGAACCCTGACACAAATAAGAACCCTGAAAGTGACATGAGGACAAGAACAATCTAGAGCCCCTTCCGCACATGCAGAATAATGCACTTTCAATCCACTTTCAGTGCACTTTGAAGCTGGATTTTATTGTGCGGAATAGCAAAATCCACTTGCAAACAGTTGTGAAAGTGGATTGAAAGTGCGTTATTCTGCATGTGCGGAAGGGCCCTAGATGTCACCATATCAACAATAGATGTACAGTTCAATTCAGGCAAAGGGGCTGAAACATACATTTTGTATGAGAGAGTGTGGACAATTGTGTGCACAACACCTAATTTAGTTATGCACCAAAGTTCCAGATATGAACAGGCAGTCATAATTATGGGATGTGTTCAATTAAACACAGTTAGAATGATGAAGCAAAGCAGGCAGCAAATACATTTGCTGGATCACATCCAGTTAGTCCAGCATTCTGTCTATAGCAAGAATTATCAAGTATGTTTCTGGATTCTCACAAGCAAGACATGCCTTGAACGTTACATTTTACAATAAAGTGTGTCAGCATTTTTTCTTGGTTGAAAAAGTCTATGCTTTAAAAGGCACAAAGGGCCTTTCTGCACATGCAGAATAATGCACTTTCAATCCATGTTCACAATTGTTTGCAAGTGGATTTTGCTATTTCACACAGCTGCAAAGTGCATTGAAAGGGCATTATTCTGCATGTACGGAAGGAGCCAAAGATTTTCTCAATGCCACAGCAGCATAAAATGTCCTTCAAGTCCTAAATCAAGACATAACAGTCATTTCAAAATGGAGTTTTCTGGATTTAACCATTAATGCTAAATTAGAACTAGAGACAGTTTATAGAGGTTTCTTTATCACAGGCTTGAATGTGATATGGAGCTGATGTTGTATCAAAATAAAGACTGACTGACTGACTGACTGAATGTGGTGTACTGCAGCCATTGTTATTCTCAATGTCCATACCTTTTCTCACTATCTTCTCTAGTCAAATGCATTTTGCAGGTTTTCACAATGCTCCAAGGGTGATACAACAAAAGAAATGAGAATTTACAGCACATAGAACTATAGGTGGATAATTCCACCTTCAATATAGGCTTAAAAACAATAGTCTGTTTCTGTAATGAATTAAATTCTTTTGGCACAACTGGCTTTTGAGTTAGGCTAAATGTTAGGGATGGAAAGTGCTGTTCTTTAGTTGAAGTTGGATTTGGATATAGAATACAAACAGGGTGGGGTACAATAATTCAGCAGTATTGATAGCTGGTAAGTTCTAGTGGGCTCATGGAAGCAAGGGAACCAGAGTCATATAGAAGACCTTTAAGTACAGTCTCACTGGGCCTGCCATGATGGTTCTGTTGATTGTGAGACTTGTTGTACTTACACAGTTTGGGAGTCACAGAAGAGAATTAGCAGCACTCGCCATCCATACTCCTTTGATGTCAAAGTAGAAACCCCATAATATCGCTCTCCTCTGTGCATGCTGACTTGCATGGAAAGAATTCCTATTCACCAAGATTATTCTGAATACAAATATCACAGCCACAGTATTCTATGGTATACCTGAAATCCATCAATGGCTTTTTCCACACAGAACATTTAAAACAGCTTGCAAACATTTTTAAAAGAACAAGGGGGGGGGTGTCTTCATAGCACAGGCAACAATGTTCTGGCAATGTTCTTTCCTTTTTTTGTGAGCTGTCTTCAAAGCTATGGAGATACAGAGACTCGAAATCTGCTCATATTGATGATTCTCATGTTGTGTCTCTGTAGCTTCTAAAATAGCTCACAGAAAAAAAGGAAAAATTACACAGTCCCTGAATCAGCAGACAATACTAAGTTTATTCATGTATTTAAATCATTGAAATAGCAAGTGGTCACGATGCCAGCTGAGGAAATGTCTGTTGGAAACATTCAGCAAATGGCAGACAGCATGGAGAATCCTGAAGTGGCAGAAAATGGCAGGCATGAGTGGTGGAGAAAACAAAAGTGAGAGCGGGGAAAATAAATATTTTGTGCTCTCTGCACAGCAAGCAGTAAACATTTTGAAAATATTCCAGAAACAAAGATAGCTATTTTAGCGTGTGTTTTTTTAAAAAAAAACTGTTTGGGGCTGAAATAGACCACTTTCAAAACATTTCCGAGAAAAGAAATCCGCTTTTTTCTGTCCTGAAAACATTTCATTTGGCCTGTGCAGAAAAAGTCAATCTTAGATACTGAACACTGTGTGAAAGCTTCACTTAACATGAAATGCAGCAGCCAAATTCCAGATTGGCACAGACAACTGGGAATGCATCTTGCTAGTCTTTTTAAAAACTACACCGCATGGCCTGTTTGTTTCTGTGCACAATCTGAAGTGCTAATCATTGCCTTTCAAATTAAATAATCTGAGAGTAGGGAACTTACAGTACTTAAAGACTGAGTACATCAACTTAAATCTACAGCAGAACCACAACTTCTGAAGTCAGGTAAGTGGGAACCAGAAACAGGGTGCTTTCTGTGGTAGCATTTCCTCCTTGGAACTCTCTCCTCCTCCTCCTCCTCCTCCTCCTCCTCTCTCATAGCACTAAAAATGGCCCATTTGCCTGGCTCCTAATTTTTGTTGTTGTTGACTGAGTTCAGTATTTGTCATTTTACTGTTTTATATTTTTTAGCAGATTGTTGGCTGTCTTAAGTTCAATGTTTGTAATTGCTTTACATGTTGGATGTTTTTGGTTTTGACTGGTGCTTTTAACAATGATCATGTAAGCTGCCTTGGAGGATTTGAGCTGACAGTTTTTCTATTGAATTAATGAAAAAATTAACTTTGGGGATTCCAATAACATAACATCAAAAAGGCTATACCACAGAAACATGTTCAATTTAGTTCTTTATTATTCATCATACAAATATTAGTAACTTACGATGTAGTTAAGACAACTCAAATACAAAGTCATTTGTAACACCAAGTAGAGTTTGTAATTGGTAATATCTCTATGTCATGCTTATAGGCACAAACCGTCTTTCTTAAGAGTTACTGTTTTCAGCGTTAAGAGCACACACAGCTCTCTCCCACTGAAATCAAGAGGAGGCTGGATTGTCTGTCTAATTTGTCAGTTATTTTTACAGCAATGACATATTTCTCTTTCCTAACCACCACAGTGTTGTTCTGTACCCGAACAGTTAATTTACCAGTTTAACACAGCCAACCATCTGACTCAGGGGGATTTAGCAAAGCTTTCAGCTTCAAAGGAAAAATGCCGCTGCTTGCTAAGCTCTTAGCACATCAAACACCCCAAACCTGCCTATCTAGCACTTTCAAATCCAAGACATAAAGCAACTTTGTTTTGGCTGGTACTCGCTCTTATTCTAAGCTGCCTGCACAGGCATGGTATCAGTAGATTTCTCATGGACACCAGTTGCAATCTATTCTTTTACCTGCTGACTGAGATGATCTGTGTCCATCTCCCACACATTTCGGCCCCAGCTCTTTTCCAAAACAGCCAAAGGCAAGAAAAATGCACCTACTATTTATAGGTTCTCCTACAATAAACACATTAGCCTAGAATTTCAGTGAACGTCTCTCTTCGAGAAGGGTCAGGATGGTGATGAACTAGAAAAAGTGAACCAAAAGGATCACAACCAGTTTGGTTTGCTGGAACAATCAACTGACAAATGAATATATGCTCAGCAGCTGCCTAGAAACAAAAGCATTACATGGTTCATTCAACTATGCATAAAAGACTTTTTTTTAAAAAACGTGAAATGCATTTTTGGAGTTTTAAAATGAAATATACTATTTTATTGCTTAAGGAAGAGATTGCTGCCAAGCATTCCAACAACCAAATAGTTGAACCCAGCTTCAGCAAGGAGAGTGGGGCACCGGGTTCATCTGCCCAGGTGCTTGCAGTGCTAGTTAATACCACTCGGTTTGGGTGGCCATTGTTTTGTTCTCCACATTACGAAAAGGTTTCAGAATCTTGTTGAACAAACAGATTTGTATTGTCTGTGCCTTTTCCTGCATTATAGGTTTGGGTAGTGAAAGCATATTGCTAAATGAGCATTTGGGTGATGCGCATTTTGTTAACTGACTCAGCAGGACAGTGGCTAAAGCTGAACAGGTCAGCACAAACCTTTCTGGCAAAGGTTTGTTCGATTCACAACTCAGTCATTGCAATTACAAGCAATCAGATGAAATCCGAGAGCACCTCTGGTATAAGAGACACCTGAACGCCAGACTTTATTTATAGAATGTTATTTTTAGATTACTTGCACTTTCATCATGATAGCGCTTCCATGTTTATCTGCAAGACACTCATTCGGCTTCTCCAATCAATCAGCCACTTGCTTCTACAAATAGCTGCTGGTCATGCAAACAGTCTACTTGTGTCGAGCACTATAAAGTCAGATCACCCCTTTTCTCTCCTCAACCAGAAAATGAGAAAAGCAAACTGGTTGTCAAACTAGCCATGAAATTCTGCAGTGTTCTCTTGTGTTTACTTCCAGTTCAGCACTCCTTATCAAATGTATATTCTGCCCTTCCTCCAAGGGGCTCTGGGTAGTACATATAGGGTTGGATCTATCAGCTTTTTTGCCAATCATCACATCATTAGATCTGCCCCCCCCCCCATGTGACTTTTGTCCATGTTCATCTTTTGATCCACAATATATCCTCCCCCTTTGGAAAAGCTGGTTGGGTCCATGAAGTAGTATGCATTTTCTACTCCTCTGAAAATAGCTACCAGATTAAGTGAGTGTTTACCTTCTGCTTCCTTTTTGCTGCTTTTCTTGTGTGTATTTTCACTGCAGTACTGTATTTGTTGATATTGTGATGAGAGGTTGTGTGACAAACAACCTTTGAAACTTGGAAGTTCATTTTTTTTAGGGGCTGACTGAGAACACCAATCCTAATTTGTTTGCCTGGCAATTAGGCAAATGGTATGTAACAAATGTGCATAGCAAAGTTGGATTGCTTTGGTTTTGTTTTGTTTTAATGAAACATAGCTTCAGAAGAATAGTAGGAGTTGTGGGGAGGGGGCTCCATGGGAAGAAAAACAGCTTAGTTGTTGCTTTGAATCCTGCTGTGTGGATGCTGTTGTTAAAATACAGGAAGTCTGGTAAAGCTGAGAACCCTGCTCACCATTATGGTCTAATCCAGTGTTTCCCAACATTTTCGACGTCACGGTACCCTTGACCTCACTCTTCATATCTCACAGTACCCCTGCCATCCGCCCCCACCTTCCCTTCCCAGTGCCCCTGCTTGCCACCCTCCTTCTCCCAGGGTGAAGGGAAGCGCTGTGGGGCGGGAAGTGGCTGCTGACCTTGTGGCAGGTCCTGCCCCCTGGGCCAGCTCCATGTCCTTGCTGGCACCAGCAGGAGACACCGCAAAAGGGAGGGGGGCTGGTAGCATTGCCGCGGTACCCCTGGGACATGCTCACAGCACCCCTGGGTGCCACGGAACCCTGGTTGGGAATCGCTGGTCTAATCTGAAGCCAATTCCATCACTGGAGTGGTTCAAAAAACAAGATAGGCCCTCAGATTTAGGGTCTCTGCAACATTTCTCTGAAACCAGTACAGACTTGTAAAACAGGCTCCCCACACATGTACAGTCTCAAGAAACATGAAAGTGAAATATCTGTTTTGTTTCTGCCATATATAGATCATGCCCCAGGTGGAGCCTGCTCAAGCATACATATTAAAACATGAATACTTTCTTTCTTTCTTTATTTATTTATTTATTTATTTATTTATTTATTATTTGATTTAGTTTACCGCCCTATCCCCAAAGGGCCCAGGGCGGTGAACAATATAAAAGCATATATAAACATAAACATATAAAAGTTTAAAATTTACATTCTAAAACAGTATCCCACGAACCCATATGCAACCCTCCCAAGAAGAAATTTACTTTTTACACAGGCATAAAATATTGCATGTATTTCCAACTGTATTTGCAGCCTGTTGGTTTAATAATCAACCTGATTCAAAGGCACACAAGTACTTAGACAGGGATCCCCAACCTTATTGAGACTGTGGGCACATTTGGAATTCTGAGACCATGTGGTGGGTGCAGCACAAAATGGCAGTCACAGGATGCTGAGCCAGTAGCAAAATGGCTGCTTCAGTCACATAGTGAAGATCTTTGTGCTGTGGTGGCAGTGGCTGTCAAACCAACATTTTTAAAAAAAATCTATACAGACAATCAAATCTCCAATGGCCAATCAGGAGCCTTTCTGGTTAAAAGTCCTACTTGCCCCATCCATTTTCTAAAAACTCTTGGTAGGCACTAGGAAAGGTGTTAGCAGGCACCATGGTGACCTCAGGCCCCACTCTGCATTTAATCAAAAAGTAAAATGAACTCTGAAACCAAAACAGCAAAAGGAAATAAAAGAGATCCCCATTCATACCTGTGTTTCATGATGTCATTTTCTACATTCACCGAGGATACACTAAACCAAATACTGAAGTACTATCCAAATACTAAAGGTTATTTTAGTATTGTTAGTACTGACACTGAATGAAGACTCCTGTATTAAAAACATGTCATTTCAAAAGTCATACACTTCTTAGCACAGTAGGTGGCACCAGCTGCACAGATTACTGGAAGCTGTTGCTTGCCTGGAAACAGGCTTATTTTGCTGAGTTTCGAAAGGTCCCTTCCTTTTGCAAATGGGATAAAAGACATGCAAAACTAAGGAATCAGGTATGATTCACATAAGTATCAGGTTTTTTGGTGACCTTTAAAAACTGCTGTGCTTATCAGCGTCTTTGTTTGGAGGACTGGATCAGTTAGCCTGTTGTTTTAAAAAAACAAATTTATTGGCTCTTCATACAAAAGGATTTCTTTCCAGAGGAGGTGCCAAGTGGTAGATCATGTATCCTTATACAAAAGTTTTTAAAAATCAAAGCAAAAAAGGACAGAATGTTGCTATCCATTGGATAAAGTCCCCAACAGAAGATTACATTAACACAAGATTGACACTGTCCTTCTGGTATCTGGATTAAAGTGAAGATCCAAATGCTTATACTGGGCCAGAGTGCGTCAGAGGTGCACTCTTGTGTTTTCTGCCCCCCAAACCCCCCTTACCTTAGTGCAGGCTGGAGAGGCAGCCTGTGTCCCTTCAGGCTGAAAACAGCCTTGTGGGAACTACATTTCCCATGAGACCCTGGGGCTCGCAAGGTCTTCTGGGAAGTGTAGTTCCCACCAGGCCATTTTCAGCCTGAAGGGAACAGGCCGCTTCTCCAGCCTGCCCTGTTTGACAAAAATAAGTGTGTGGGGGGCACCGTGGGGGGGGGGGCAGGGCAGGAGGGGAGTTCCATGGGGGCAATTTCCCCCCCAGGTGCCCGCCCGGTGCAACACGCACCCCCTGTCCCCTGGTAGCTCTGCCTCTGCACACTGTAAAGCTGTTTCATTTCAGCCAAACTTTGGGGGGGGGGGGAGTCTGATTGACCCTGTGTGCATCTAGGAAAAAACAATTTTTTAATGGGTGTATAGTCCATTTCTTCAAAGCGACATGATTGTGAATATACACATTCATAGATACCAGTACAATTCACAATGTTGTGTGGAAGTGCTACCATTAGTTCTGGAATTCATTGTGAGAGTGACAGACCCTGCCTCATGACATCACCGGTGGCCCCAGCCTATGAGTCTCAGGATTTGGGGATATTGGGGAGCAGGAAATTACCACAGTTTGCTAAAAGTAGAAGCCTTCTGAGTTACAGAAGTGGGCAGAAAATGAGGGACTGGAACAAATGAGCCTTACAGAAGACCATGCCTGGTTATCTAAGGCCTCTTCCCACTACCGCTCCTTGAATCATCAGGCAACTGGGTAATTAACTAATAAAATGTTAGCAGTAATCATTTTCAACTCTTTGAATAGTATCTTACAGGCTTGATCCCACACAGTAGCAGAGGTAGCATGCTGGGTTTATTGAAATAGAATAAATAGCAATTTGGAAGCCAGGAAATGAAAAGGATCTTGATCCTATAACAGTAATAAGAGAAATGAATGCCAGTTCCTGTCTTCACTAATGGCAACATTAGTGACTCCCCCTCTGTTTATTTTGCCCAGAATGTAATCCTGGGGGTGAGGCCAGCTTAGTAATTTATACAAAGCTAGAAGAGGAAGCACTTGGTCCTGAAGGTGGGAAGGAGGGGCAGAGGGCACTGGAAGTATGCAAGTAGCCCAGTCTACTTCTCCCACTGGAGCCTGCTTCATGTCATCCTGATAGAGTAAGGAGAGGCACTGTAATTGTAAGTAGTTCCTCATTCTCGTATCCAAGAAAGGCCAATAATGGTTGCTATCCTTTTCTGTTTCTGGCCAAGTTGAACTCTATGGAAGACAAACTACAACCTTGGAGCTCTATATTCTGACAGAGCAACAAGGGAAAGGTGAAGGAGTCTAAATGGTCCTGCATAATATTGTGACATCACTTCTGGCTGCATACCCAGAAATGATGTATAACATTATAAGATAGTGACATCACTTTCAGTTGTTCAGCCAAAAATGACACTGTGGTATCATATGACATTGCTTTGCCAAATCTTCTCCCCTTCAGTATCTCAGAGTTGCCAGCACTGAGTCCAACTGAAATAACTACATTTAGAAGCAATGTGAGGTCATTCTGTCCGGTAGAGGTAGGGGTACAGACACCCTGGTCGAGGAAAATAGCACAAGGGAAAAACAGACCTCTTTAGAGATAAAGCTCATTTAGCCCCACACACACCTATACCCTTTTGCTGTTTGGAACCCTGGGTGTAATGCTTTCTGCCAACTTAATGTAACACTTCAAGCTTGTGACAAAGTGGACCCTAATTTGAAAAAGATTTTACTATCAAAGGCAGATGGGCAAGTTCACATACAGGGGAAAATTCCTGGGGGTCAACTGCCCTGGAACATTGTTGGCAGCCAGAGACATTCAGGCCCCTTCCGCACACACAAAATAATGCATTTTCAAACCACTTTCACAACTGTTTGCAAGTGGATTTTGTCATTCCACACAGCTTCAAAGAGCACTGAAAGCAGTTTGAAAGTGCATTATTCTGCATGTGCGGAATGAGCCTCAGAGTCAAGCCCCAGGAACTGTGAGAACTCCAGAGGCCACCTGGTTTAGACTCTTCAGCAGCAACAGCGATTAGTATCTGCCCGGCAGTTGTTTGCCTGGCTACTACCATTGGTTAGTAGCAGTGCAGGAGGAAGCAGCTGGTGAACTGACATCTACACTGCTGCTGGATCTGAGCCCTGATACCAAGCATCTTAGTGCCCCCTGGGCTTCTCAGCTTCAGGCATTACAACTTCTTAATCTATCCCATATAGATGTTAGTCCTGGAGATGCCACAAGACTCTTCTGTTATTTAAGCAATTTTAATTAAACTAAGTGGCACATTAATGTCCCATTGTTTCTGAATGCAGACCTACATTTGCTCTTCTAGAAAGCATTTGGAAAGCTCCTCTAAACAAACGAAATCAGTCACCAAGTGGCAATCTCTCTCCTTCCTCCTTTGTGAACACACATGTAGACGAGAGGGACTTTCTTCCTATTTAAGGCTATAAAACATTATTTGGAGGAACAGTTTGTCCTCAGCTTGGAATAATGTATACTAAACATTTGCCACTTACTGTTTAACAAGCTGTTGTGCTTCCTGAGAAAGGAGCAAGATACAGAGACATTCAACAGTTGGGCGATTCCCCATGGTCAAAAAAATCCCATGATACAATAAAAATCCAGGTTTGGGCAAGGAGTCCCCACAGCTTCAGTGCCCAACTCATTTCCATCCCAGCCCTGGCACACGCTCTCCCACTTCATTCTGTGTTTTTCAGAAACCAGCAGGAAGGTACAACTTTTTGAAAAACAGTACATGGGCCAAGGCCAGATTGGTGGGGAGACACAGGGAAAACAATCGGTTTATTTTTCCCGCTCTAGGGAGTGACGTGAAACATTCCAGCCAATCAGAGCACAGTGGGCTGGGCACAGAGCACACAAAGCCTTTTTGTGTGTGTGTGTGCTGGTCATGACTACAAAGACACACTCCTGCAAAGAGAGGGAGAGCAAGTCTGCATACGTGCGTAGGTTAGGGTTAGGGTTAAGCAGAGGTAAAAAAGACTACCTGTGCTTCTTCGAAGCTGCACAATTAAAAAAAAAACACAAGCAGAGGGGAGCGGTATTGTTCCTGCCCCAACACAACACAACAGTCAATCACAATGAAGAACAAAAGAGCCGCAGAGCAGATCATGGGTTTGTGGGATTAACTTCGAGCCCCTCAATATAGGTACACTGCACTGGGTGTGTGTGTGTGGGGGGGGGGGGACCATGATAAAAAGTTGCAGTATCTTATTGAACTAACCTCAAAGTAAAGCCTGCAGTTCTTTTAGAAATATATGTGATCTCCAGTTCTGGAACAACTGACAGCTTCAGAAGGTGGATTTCTCTGCTCCCTTTCTGCCTAAACTCCACCCTCTCCAGACACCACTTCTAAATCTCCAGAAAGCTCCCAAGCTGGCTTTGGCAACACTTACATAGATTGCAATGTACTAAACAAACAGAGCTATTAATGGCAGTAACCAATGCCTTGTTACCCTTGATCTTAGACTGCTTACCTGCAGTTTAAAAAATAGGAAGCTACAGCTTAATCATACATAGTCTGTGGCCACTGATCTGTGCTAAACTTGAGGGTGGCCAACACTGTGCAGACCTGAACTAAAGCAAAAGTCATCAAAAAGTGATCACACTTGAAGAGGCTCCAATTAATCTATCATATATCAGAATTGTTTGAAAATTATAACTCATTAGAGCCACATACGTTACAGTTTCGTCAGCTTGAGGAATGCTTCAAATTTTGCTGAGCAGAACAGATGGAGTCTCCCCAAGGAAGAAGAATGTTTAGCATGAATATAGTTGCAACTCTACCCTCTGCACTGAAGATTATCAGCATTTAAATGCTGCACTGAAGATTATCACATTTAAGATAACAGCTACCTTTGGCAAGTACTACTGATTGCATTGGTATTTTCTTTTAGATGCTAACCAAGTAACAGTAATCTGGTTTAGCAGGGTACCTTCCCTGGACACACTTTGATGCAGCAAATGACAAACAAGGCTCTCCAGTATCTTGGAACCATAGTTGATCTTGGTACTGAGGGTGGAGATAATTTGTCCCCGGAAGGGAGCCATAGGAATAGAAGAAGACTTTATTTACAGTCAATGACCAAATGTATTACAAATCTCCAATTTAGTAAAAATATCTACAACAAAACAAGAATGCAGATCTCTCTCCTGTATTCCAGCACTATCCATTTATATATCATTATACATTGTAAACACACCAAACAGCATAAAAATACTAGACAAAACAAAAGTATCTAAGGGGGATGCCATATTCAGATCATTTTTTTCTTTTTCATAGGCCCTTTCCCCACTCACCTTTGGCCGAGGGTTGCTGCGGGCAATTCCCGGGGCGCGCAATTCCTGGCGCGCGCCCTGGCTTCCCCAGGGTCGTCAAAAGGCGCCATTTCAAAAGGCGCCAGGAATTCCGCGCGTCGAGTGGGCGGGAGAGAGGCAGCGTCGGGGCGGCTGCATTCTCCCCGCCCCTGAAGTGGGGAAGGCAGCTGGACCCCACGCTACTTGAGGAGAGTAGTGCGGGGCTTAAGGAAAGTGGGGAAAGGGCCACTATGAATAGACAGAATTTTGCTGCCCATTTAGTAATATTCTCCTTCTTATCTTGTAATAGTTTTTCACAACAAATTTTATCAGAACAATATGTCACCTTGTGTAGTAGATGTGACAGGCATTTTTTTTCCTTTCCTCCTCATAAAGGGGACACTTTAATAACATGCTCTATAGTTTCTACAGAATTCAGAGAGCAAGAACATAACCTTGCAGCATAAGGTATCTTTTGATATTTCCCTTCTAAGAAAGCAGAAGGTAACCATAGGAATAGGCTGAGGAGGAAAATGATTTCTCAGAAAACTCAAGATGGAAACTGTGACAAATTCCACCACTCTGCTGCATATAGTTAGGTGGTATGCAGAGCACAAGGGGTTAATAGAGAACTCCTTGTGATTGGCTGGCTTGAACTGAGGAGACAGTCAGCTGAAGCGAGAGCTGAGTGAGGGGAGCTTTTGTGGATCCAGAGCAGGTGAATGGATGTGTGTGGAAAGCTCTCTGTTCTCTGGTGACCAGAAGTAACCAGAAGGCTCTGAGTGAGGGACTGAATGGTCAGATGAGGGATATATGTACTTAATCCCTGGTACAAACAATATACTCACACTAAGCTGACACAGGGGTTGATCACCGAAGTTTCTCTCAGGGAAATACCAACTCAGGAGTATTAGTGAGGCTGCTTATTTGAGTGGTGAGATTTTTGTGGCGAAAAGGGGATGGTTTTTATTTTCTGCAAAGAATTCAGAATTAGGAGAAAAATCCTTCTCTGGAAGTCAACCTGTGAGCTGGACATATCCCCTGAAAAAGGAGCGTCTGGGAGTGTGTGACAGAAAAGACTGTTGAATCAATTTTATATGGAAAGTCAACTGAAAGTTCTTAAGGAAAAGAAGTCAAACTATATAGTTATGGTTAAAACAGTTTTCTTTACATATATTGAAACATCCATGAGAGGAAATGTAGAATTTTATCCACAGAGAAAGGCTAAACTCAAGTGAACGAATTTGTAACGAACACAGCTGGGAGCTACAGCATCAACATAACTTGTATTAACTCCATAAATTACCTGCTTCAGTTTCCCTGTTATATTTTTACCTTGCCAAACCTTTATTGTTCTTATAAATAAATACTTCTTTTTATTTGTTCATCTTTTCAAGAACTCAAGCCTCTGGTGCCTTCATTCTGTGTTTCCAACAACAAAGAAAAAGGTTTTGTGATTTATTTTTTAAACACCATAGTGCTCTGTCCAAACCAAGCAGATCATTCCTTTCTCTGGGGATTTATTATAGAAGGTGGAGACTGCTGCATTATTAAAATAAGGCAGTAGCTGCTCAGTAAGCCCTGAAAGTGACCATCAGAAATTTTAGAGGGAAAAGTTTCCTCAGGGCACTTGTGGGAAGAGGAGAATTGCTGCAGAAGCCATCTAAGAAGTGTCTCATGCAGGGAACAGAGTAGCCTGAGAATGTGTCTCAAGAGACCAGCAACTCATGGAGAACTAAAGTAGCACCATGAGCAACAGAAGCTGGACAGGAACCTGGTCATGATGTTACCTTACGTAGGCACTCTCCACCTCTAGTTGGGGAAATTAGCCGTGGAGACAGCTTAGCCAGATGGGCTAGCTGAAATCTATAACCTACATTTATGGGAATTGTTCAGGGTGAGAAACTCTTAAGGTGATTATGATTCACCATCCCTCCTTGTTGAATTAAACCCTACATTTAAGTTTTAGTTGTGGATGGTTATAGATGATTGGAGGTTTTACCACAGTGATTCCAGCAATTCTTAGAGAGGTATGATGGCACTTCTGGATTTTCCCTGAAAGACCATACATTCAATAGCCATTGTGTTTTTATTTTTCTTTCACTGTCACTCAGAACAGCAGCAAGTAATAGGAACTTGAGTCTTCATGTGGCTATTGTATCATTTAAGTCAACTCTGGTTATTTTTAAGTCTTTTTTTATTTCAAGATTACAGTCAATGTGACCTGAAAAATTCCATATATCAATGTCATTGTATGCCTGTATCTCCAGACTAGGAAGATCAGTTGGCTAGAGAAAATGGTAGCTTCAGATGGTTGACTAAATTATATACCACAGAGCCTATGAAATCTCTTCCCAGGCACTGGCATCAAATCTTCGGCCGTTTCCGCACGAAGGCGGAAGCAGCCAGGTCGGCGTTTCCGACACCGACCCGACGACACTGGGACCGTCCGCATGGACGGTCCTGGAAAGAGCCGGGCAGCCGGCGCCGCGGAGTGCCGGTGCCCGGCCGACCCGGCATGTCCCCGGGCCTCCGGCGCGTCGCCGAGGTCTGGGGACACGCCACCCTGGCCCTGCGCGCCTGCTCCAGCGGCGCAGGGCAGGGGGGCGTGTCCCCAGGCCTCGGCGATGCGCCAGAGGCCCGGGGAAAAGGTAAGTGCCGGGTGGGGGAGGCGTCTCGAAGCTGCTGCCGTTCGCTCGGCAGCGGCTTCGAGGCGGCGTTTCCCCAACAAAAGCGCTTCCAAGCGCTCTGGGGAAACGCCGGCTTTGCGGCGGTTGGGCGGCACGAGGGCCCCCTGTGCGAATGGCCGCCTGGAGACGGCGTTTTTGCCGTCTCCAGGCCGCCATTAAATGCCCGTGCGGAAATGGCCTTCAGGAATTTCCCAAGTTAGAGGGGGAACCCAGAGCACTAAACAAATATTTTTAAAAGAACACTAAAGGGCCTAATAAGAAGGAGCAGAAAACCTGAGGAATAGTGTGAAGAGTTTAGATTTATACCCTGCTTTTCTCAATTATAAGGAATCTCAGACCAGCTTACAAACTCCTTCCCTTCCTCTCCCCCCAACAGATACCCTGTGAGGTAGGTGGGACTGAAAGAGTTCTGAGAAAACTATGACTAGTCCAAGGTCACCCAGCAGGCTTCATGCATAGGAAACAAATTATGTGTATAACACAATACACTCACAGGTATATTAATTTTTTAACATGGAAGTTATATCCTCATAGGAGCACTAGTTATACTTGAGAAGATAATCTCTTCTAATCAGACCTCTATTTTCTCCTATATTTAAGTAGGAAATTCACCAAGGATTTCTCTTATCAGTGCACATTTTCAATAAGGCAATGTCCCAGGACTTTGAAATCTGAGTTTTAGGTCTTGCCTATATGAGTACACTGTCCAACATTTGCTGTGCAATTAAACCAGCCATCTCGCTGGCACAAAGTCTACAAAGTAGTACAGATGCATTCACAGTTGTCTACATGATGTTGCTAAGTTACACAGTGGAACCATGGTTACTTAGAGTTTGCTAAGTCTTGTGTGACTGTTTAGTGATCTGGAAAACATTTAAAATGCATCTATCCCATTACAAACATCTCTGCAATAATAACAGGCAATATATATTACAGTGAATATTGTTCAGCTTCTAATGTAACATTTTCTAATACAATTTGTGTATTGGTATTGCAAGGAAAAAAACTGTTCTTCATTTTAAAGGTGCAACTTAAGTCCTTCATTTTAGCAGATTAGCACCTCTAACTGTGCAAGTTTAAGAACACTTTCCCAGGAGCAAGCCCCATTATTAGACCAGTAGGATTCTGAGCAAATCTGTACACAATGATTCTAGTCTAGCAATTAAATGATATTTTAAGAATATTTTAAATATAAATTTTAAGATTTTACTTAATTTTTGTTATTATTTTTCCTCTTCTTTGCTTTTTGTATTGTGACTTTGTGTAGTTTTAGATGTTAGTTTTATGTTATCTTTTAAAAAGTTGCAATAAAATAAAAATTATTAATAAAAATAACAAAAATTAAGTAAAATACCATGGATTTTAATAAAAGAGCTATGTACATGGTCCAAATATTTTACATTAAGACTAATGGGACTTAAAAGTGCTTAAGCTTAGCCTGAACATGTCCAATAGAATCAAACTACATTTTTGAAAATCACATTATGATTTTAAAAGTCCTTGACATTTGAGCAGCATTACTGAAATACATAAGGAAGAAAGAAGATGACATAATGGTTTCTAATATACAAGACTCACCTTACTTCCCAAAAAACCTGACAAATTCTTTTTTCTTATTTTGAAGAATTATACCAAAAATGGCCTTTGTCTATTTACTAGACCTCAATTTTAAAATCAGGCTGTAAATTAATGTGCAATGTATGCAAAATGTTACAAAAAATCCTCACAAATTATTTCAAAGTTTACAGCTCCATCCAATGCAGGGGGCAAATGGGTTTTAGGGGATGGCATGGCCATGCACTGGCAGTCCGGCACATATGTCCTTCTCAGGCAGAGGTGGCAGATGTGGCAACAGTCACCCATCCCTCAGTCCCATACCACAAAACCCAGAAGTCCATGTTGTGGTGGGTCAGCAAGGCTTCTGATTGCTCTTAGACTTCAACCTGTTGGGACTCTAGTGAAGCCGGGTCATCTTGCCATTACTCTTCCTCTGAGGATTCCTTGCTGGTTAAACCCAGGCCCATGATGGCATCACCTTCGGGACAGCATTACCCCATATGTCCCTACTCAACCTCTGTGCTCGGCAGAAGCCAATTTTCTGGTGGTTCCCGGCCCCTCAATGATGCGGCTGGCCTCCATTCGGGCCAGGGCTTTTACAGCCCTGGCCCCTGCCTGGTGGAACACTCTTCCTCCAGCTGTCCGGGCCCAGTGGGATCTTGGTGAATTCCACAGGGCCTGTAAGACTGAGTTGTTCCACCTTTGGGCCTTTGGAGTGACCAGCTGCTGATATGCCCCCCTTTTATTCTTTTTACATCTGGGGTCCCTTTAACCTCAATAGGACCCACCATTCCCCCCTCCTTGGGAGGGTTTTAATAAGGGTTTTATCGCTGGACACTGCTTTATTGTATTGACCGCTGTATTTTAATGGGTTTTTTTAGTTTTTGTAGTTAATGGAGCTTGTGTTGTTTATTATATCCTGTATTTGTCATTTGCTCCTTCAGTTTTTGTTGTATTTTGTGGTGAAGTTATGTTGTGCACCGCCCAGAGCCCTCTGGGAGTAGGGCGGAATATAAAACTCAATAATAAATAAATAAATACATTAAACAGTGGAGATGCTCAGGTCTTTTCTTGACCGTAGAGTCAATCACTAGAGGCAACAACATTCACCGTTGAGGGAAGTGGGAGCTCGACATTGAGAGGTCCCCAGGCACTGACCTCAAATGTGAAAAGGGCTCCATCTACACAAGGACATTAATGATTGATGTCAAGGAGACTGTTGACCCTAAATAGGAGAGTCTCGGCATCGAGGAAACAACAGTGATCAGCATTGAGAGGAGACGGCCAGTTGATGAACCGGGAACTAGACATGTTGTCATCTAGGAGACAACAGCTAAGACTGAGAGGTATTCCATACCTTCTTTTTAATCTTTTTAGGAAGGGACTTGGAAATGGCCCCATTGGTCACCAAAGCAGAGTCAGAAGTCTAATTAGATGAAACTGTCAAAACTGAGGAAACCCATTTGCTCTGCTAATTGGGAAACATGCTGTAGAGTAGACTTATAAAAACACTTCATTCATTCATTCATTCATTCATTCATTCATTCATTCATTCATTCATTCATTCATTCATTTAAAGCTCCATTTAGATATTACCCCAAGTACCTACTACATCTAATATATGTCTAACTTTTATTCAGATCAAAACACTTGGATTCTATGAGAATTCACAATATTTTAGAACCAACAGGAGTAAATGATTCAGGGAGTCAAAGCACACCAGGGGTAGGGGCATTGTACACTTCAACAAAATTTGAACTTACAAAGATTGAACTGCTCATTTGAACCTGTTAAGCTCCTCATTGAACTACTTCAATATTTTTGCTTGATGTTTGAATTGGATCTTATGTCAGGCAGTTTTGTATGTTTCCAGGTCTATGGCAGGTTTTGTTGTGGTCATTAAGTTACATTTGTCATTTATAGTTTGCAGTTTATGATAGTGTTTCCACCTGGGCAGTCAAAAGACAGAACCCCTTTTATCACCAGTCAAAGCATGAATTCCTCAGAATCATGATCAAGTCATTCATGTGACTTACTTTTTAAACAACTCACACATGATTTACCCTTCTTTCTACAGGTATACACGAAACAGGAACATCACATAAAAGTAATCTGGCTTTAGTAATCTCTCACACCAAAACATATTTAACACAATGCCAAAACAAGTACTTTCGCCTACAGGTATTTTGTTCGCTAAAGACCAAATTTAACAAATCTTTCAAGTACTGGATGTGCCTGAAGAAATTGAAATTGAGTCTGCTTACTAAAGAAAATGTTTTAGATAACATATAATATTGTTCCAAATAAAAATCCCATTACTGTTAGACAAGTTGTATTTATGAGGATACATTTGTGATAAACTGCAGCGCTAAATTAGGTTTGGAAGTACAGCCAAAACCCAAGTGCAGCCACAAACAGAGTGCAAGGGAAGAAACTTGCTGGGAACTGGACAGCTCTGTGATTGAGAAAGCTGACCTGCACTTTGATTGTTGGAGCCAATCAGATAACTCAGAGAGGGAGGAGGTATCACTCTGAGAGGGAAAAGGTTGAAACTTTTGGCTTCCTGCACATTAACATAAAGTCTCTTAACCCCAGATATGGAAAAACTACTCTGAGTGGCTTTTAGTCAGAGAGTGAAATTGACCAGACATGTATTGTGGCCAATGTATGTTGAGAGCAGAAAACACTCAGACAGGAGAACTGGAAGTATATTTAGTGGTCAAAGCTGAAGTAGAATAGAGAGAGACTTTTCACAGTGACCATAAATAAAGGGTGAAGGGAATATATCTTCTGAAAGGTAAAAAAAATTCTGATGCCAGTTAGAAAGAAAATTATACTCAAGAGAAGGAGTCCCTGTCAGGTGTGGTAGTGATCTGGGTAAGTTACTTCATGAGGGAGATGTCTGAAGAGTGGGTGTCATAACAGTGGAAAGGCTGTGTGTGTACTGTGAGAAAGGCTATCATCTTGTTAGAACCCGAAGTGTTTTTGAATTCCCAAGTCAGTGACATGCAAGAGTAACTCAAGTCAACCTGTAACTTCATATAACATCTAAGAAACTGAGAAACCTGGAAAGCTTGATTAAATCCTGTGCCTGTGACAGAAGCTAAAAATTGTATATAGTTTAGACCTGCCTGTTTCCCATCCACTGAAATGTCTTCTAATTCCATCTTGTTCAATAAATTTTACTTACATATGTTGAACCTGTCTCAATTCACTGATGCCTTAAAGGGGGAGGGCTGTTTTTAATTGAAAAAGCTCTCTTCGCCTTTCAGGAATTCCTTGGGTTGGGCAGAAAAGCCACTGAAATACCTGCCACAGTGTGCAACAGTATTAGAACTTAAGTTAAAACTCCTCACTTACTACCTGAAAGGCTGCTCAGTCTCAATAAAGACAGGAAAACCTGCACCAACAGAGGGAGAAGGGTGTTGGGATGCCACATCTTTCCTCAGAAACATATTCATAAGAATGTGTAATATCAGAAATTGATAGCCTTGCCTTCCCTAGGACAAGTGTTTGTAGTGGAAGCTCTAGGAATTTCACTGCAGTCAAACCAAGACAAATGTAGTGTTTATTTTACCACTGACAATAGTGTCCTTGAAAAACTAGAACCATAATCTTACCATATGAAATAATGAAGTTGAAAGAGAAATCCTGTAATGGGGTCAGGCACAAAAGAGAAGCAGGATTCTAAATATTAGGATGAACCCTCAGATATACAGATAAATCCAGTGTCTTCCCTGACACCTTTGGTGGTAAAGAAAATACCCAAATGGGATTACTATGTACCTCATACACTGCAGATCATTAAGTTTGTTAAGGCAAGGACACTATGATAAAAGTTTGGGGTATGATTTTGGGGGTCTAATCCCCTCTTATGTTGAAACCTCAGTGCTATGGAATCTTGCTGGAGACTGGAGAGGTGAGCGAGGAGGGGAATGGTCTGTAGCAATATTAAGGATGTGTGGGAGCAGGAGGCAGATGGTAAAAGGGGAAGTTTAGGCATTGAGGTGTTTGGGTGTGGTAGCAGGGATCTTGGAGACAAGGGGTATGGAAAGGGAGTGAGTGAGTCAAGGGGAAGGTGTAGATACAATTGAGATGGGTAGGATAGAAAAAAGGCATGGAGTTAAAGGAAGGCATAGGATAGGGAGAGATGGTGGTGGGAAAGAGTGTGAAGTCTGCAATAAGAGTGACTAGATGACAAATGGAAGGGAACTTAAAGCTACGGGAAATAGAAATGCTGTGGGGGCATGATAACAGCATGGCAATGGGGAAAAGAAAGACTGCTGTTGGGGGGAAGGGGGAAAGAATCAGAAAAGGTGTGTTGGAGAGGTAAACTATAATGGGGCAGATAGAAAAACTATATGGGGTGGTAAGTAGGTGTGGCTAGAACCAGAAATGCAGTAGGAATGCTGAAGTGACTGAAAGAGGAAGGAGGAGTCAAAGTTAAAGATGGGGGGAAGCAAAAGAGGGGAAAGAAAGTGATAGAAGTAGAGAAGGAAAAGGAGAAGGGGCTAAGACAGACCTAAAGAGAAGGAGATATGATTGTTTTTAACTTTCTGCCCATCAGGTTCATAATCAGTGGGCCATATTGCAGTCTACATATTGGAATGATGGTTGAAGTTCAGCATTAGTTATACTTCAAGACCATAAAAATATTTTTTTATCTGAATACAGGTTGGCATACTTAGCAATTAATAATCATCACAGTGCTTCCATATTGTAAAGTATTTTGACAGGTAGATGGAGGTCTTGAAGGACATTATGCCCCCCATTTTCTGTGGGGCTCAGCTGACTTTGCTGACTCAGTTAAGAGCCTTGGAGTTATACTGGATGCAACACTACTGCTGGAGAAACAAATCAATATAGCTGCAAAAAAAATAATAATCCCCAGCTTCTTCCAACTCAGACTAGTCCAGATAATGGCCTTGATGCTGACAATCTGGCTTCCCAGATCCACACCACTGTAACCCTGAGCCTTCTGTAATGCACTCTACATAGATCTCCCCTCAAAATTGTTGGTAATTCTCTCTGATAAGAGATGCCTTTGCATTACAAGCAGAGTGCACGAAGGCAAAGCACGTAAGAGCTTCCCAGGCATGCGTGTGTGCGTTGGCAACAAAGAAAACTCAGAGGCAATTCATAGTTTCTAACTAATAAGAGGAGTCTTTATTAGTGAACTCCATTCTGGATAGAAAAGTGAAGAGACAGGTTCTCTATTCTAATCTATCTAGCTGGATGGTGGGAGATGCAGTCTGAATCCCTCTGCATACATGGTGCATGATGGAAGGTGCGTGTAAGGAGAGAGGAGAAGAAGCAGGAAGGACGTGTCAGTGTGACAGAGGGAAGTGACCAGTGCATTGATCCTCTCTAGCTATCTGACTCATTGATGGGTCCTCCTATGTCACTGAGGCAGGAAACAGCATAAAGTCTTTCACTTCCAACAAAAATCCCTTAAAAGACCCCAGTTGCTACAGTTTGGTTTTTATTGAGATCTGGTTACAGCATGCATATTACTCCCATTCTGCAGTCACTCTGTTGGTTGTCCATCAGTTACTGTGCCAAGTTTAAGATAGTGGCTATCACATACAAAGCCCCTCATGGCCCCATATTTGCAGAACTGCCTCTCCTCTATGCTCCGCTAAAACTGATTTGCTCATCTGAGCAGGGTCTTTTTGTGGATGCTGCTCTGCAAATGGGCTATATTAACAACTGCCTATGCATGTGCACTGTTTATTGTATCCCCCACCTTATGGAATGGTCTGTCTGATAAGGTCAGGAAGGTTCCAACCCTCTTGGATTTCCTCAAGTTATGCAAAACTGAATTATTCAAAAGGACTTTTTTGCACAGGAGATATGGCTGAATTATAACAGTATGGTTCAGAGAGAAGTTTGAGAAAAAGGTTTAGGGACGAATACTCCTGAGTATAGTTTATACTATCTGTTGCTGTAAATAGGTTCCTGTAATTTTGGCTTTTGATTAATGTATCATCTCTGGTTGGTTTCCAGATTTCCACGAATCAGATTCCATTGCATCATACCACTAGATGTCTCACCCTGTTGAATGTATTGATTTATTCTGTGTAATCCACGTTGAGTCATGGAGAAAAAGGTGGGCTATAAATAATGTAAATAAATGATGTTTGTGTTGTCCTTACAATAATCAGTATTATTAACCTCATACTGCAATTGAAGGCAGAAAGAGCAGGCTTGTTGTCTAAGGCCACTCATGAGTTCATGGCAGGTGAGATTAAATCAAGGACCTCTTGGATCACAGTTCATTCTTTTAGCCATTGTGCTCATTATAGAACAGTCTTCAAACTGACTGCCACATCACTAGAAAACAACCAGGCATATTAATGATAGGGTTACCAATGTAGAACATTTGGTGCAATTCAATTGCAGCAATGTTCTCAGTGGCATGAGTGTTATAAGATACCCAATCTCCTGAACAGCTCTGATGTGCTCTTTTGTGAAACTGTTGCAAATTTTATACTGGAAATTAGTAATTTTAGCAATTTTAACTGTATTTCTTAACCTTGTTTTGTTTTAAAATTTTGTCCTGTTTTATATGCCAATAAAGGCTTGTGTTGTTGGGCAATTCAATTGCCAGAAAGTTAGAAATACACTGAGAGCATCAGATCTTTCCTATGTTTTTCATTCTTTCTCTTTCTTTTCTTTTTTGCATAGGATTCAAAATAACAATAAATACTACCCGAATATATCAGAGAATACCCCAGCATTACCTTCTGATACTGGTCCTGGAAAGAACTGGAAGCAAAGGAACATACTGCCCCTAATACCTATGTCAGTTGGTGCTTTCAGACTGATACAGGGAAAGCTGCAAAGGAAGATAAGCATCAGTAGGGTTTCTCTTTCTCTCACTGAAGACAGGGTGAATATGACAGCTGTTGTTCCAAATAAAGGCTACAATCTGCGTGGAAATGGGTCTAGAGAATTTTGCTTAAGAAAGCTTGGAATTGCACAGCCACCACATGTTCAAGTTCCAGACCTTGAAAGGGGTGTGAGGTCTCACAACCTTAAGCCAGTAAACGGACTCTGAATATTGATCAGTAGCGTTGATTGAATAGGCATCAAAGCACCACATTTAGCAAAGCTAGTTCTTATGAAGCTGGCATTAACAGTCCCCTTTATCCCCTGCAGAGAATGCCCCCTCCCATTCCCAAGAGTTTGTGATAAGCAGTCTTTGGAGCTAAAGCACCCCAAGGTCTGCAGCAGATAGCAAGAGAAAGCCACCTGGCTTCCTGCCCTATGTGATAATGGATGTAATACAATTTCCATGGGACAGAAGTACCAGGGGAAGCCTAGTTGTCTACCAAGCATGCGAAGCCATAAAGCAAAGATCAAGCAAAGAATGCATAGATGGCAGTGGATACATATAGCAGGCTGGTTGCATATATCTTTCTAGCAACAGTAATTTGTTATTTTAAGCAGTTGCATGGTCTGGGAATGTATCTCAATCACCTAGATAGCATCCCCCTGACAAGGGGACACTTTTAACCAGAGATCACTGTTCAAATTATTCCAATTTAGAGTGGTTTGTTCTGCAGGGTTATAATTTCCTTGAAGGGGATCATCAACACCCCTTCCTTCAAAAATAATTCATTATACCCAGGACACAACTAGAAAATCCTCTTCAGCTGGAAGTTATAAACCAGGATGAGCATGGGTCTCTGATATTAATGGAATGTTACTATAATATGGATACTTCTGCAGCGTGGGATGGGTGGAAGTCACAATAGTTATGTGCAGTTTTTGTATTTAGTATGCAGCATGTAGGGCGACTATCACTTTGATGTTAGTTTTTGTTTATTAGTTTTGTGGTAGTTTTTGTTGTAGTTATTGTAAAATTAATAAAAATATTTTTAAAAAGAGTATGCGTCAAGCAATTATGTGGAAAGTTGTACTTGTCTTAGCAAGTATCCATATCTTCAGGCTCAACTGAAATTAATCTAATCATTAAGTTAGACAGGTAAGCTAAACAGAGTTACATTCTTGGAAGTCAACCGAAGTCAATGGTGGACATAACTCTGGTTACAATTCCACCATAAAGCTTCAATAACATTATGAGCTTGGTTTAAGCTTGGTTTAAGTGGGATTACTAGCACATTACTAGCACATACAGTTTTGTTTAAGTAGGATTACTAGCACATTCTCGTATCAGTGGAGTAAAACCAGAGCAAAAGTAGTTATTTGCTAAAGTGAATAACTTCTTGTATATCTGCCAATTAATGGCTTCACCTAATAATTTTACCAAGGCTCTATTACTCCAGTAAGTATATTTCCATTGAGTTCTTGCATAACTTGGCATTATATAGAAGAATCTTGACACACATGGTTCTTTTTGTTCTTTCTACAGTTACATCATATTATTTGCAAAATGAGATGCATCACATTTTATTAATATGAACCAGAATTCAAGACTTTTTTTCTGTCCGAAATTCTACTTGTTAATTAAAGCCAGCATTAGAAGCAAATGTTTGCAGCCTGTAGCCACATTATGTTGCCAACTAAAGACAGCCACACAGACATCATTAAATTGTAGCTTGGAATAAAGTCACTAGAAGGTCACCCGGTTTAATTTAAAAAATACATAATGTTGTTCCCCTTGGCAAGGTTTATCTTGTGGTGTGTTTAATGTTGGAAGCTAATCCTCTTTTTCAAAGCAAATTGAGAAAGGATCCCCAAGTTTAAGCTGGGTGGAGATACAGTATTAAAACATGAAAACTGTACCCTTACATCTCAACAATGGTTAACTTCATACAGCATGATCTGTACTGAATGTGGTAAGCTGGTTTCCCATACTTTCTGTTAGCATTTTAGAGTCCTGCGTGTTCTTCTCCAGTCTAAAGCACTGCTTGTCCACAAAGAAGAGCTGACCTGAGATGAATGTCAGACCCACATAAATGAAGTAACTGATTGGCCTGAAGCAGCTCATCATGATAACTGAGCTGATGACCTACTACTGGCAAGAGACTGGAAGCTTTTCAAGCAGATTGTGACTCGCTGCTCTTCATTCTGCTTCACCGACAATGTGTTCAGTCTTTTCTGAAAGGAGAACATTTGATTACTAGAGCTCCTCTTGGACTTTGTCAGTGATCACCTCACCTCAGAACTATGGCTTGTTCTTAGGGGGATTTGTTACAATAGGGGTTTTTGTTAATGAGTCCTTAATTAAAATTGGAATAAACCATACAGTTATCCCAGTGGGTATAGCATCTGTACAATTAAACAGAAATTCACCTTGGCTTAAGTTTATAAAAGTCTCTTGTGACTTAGGCAGTTACCACTTGGACATTGTCTTGGCTTCCTTATAGCAATGATTTGGGGGAGCTTCCACAGGACATCGTCTGTTTCTGCTTTTTCCACTAATTTTGGCCCCTTCCGCCCACGCAAAATAATGCATTTTCAAACCACTGTTTGCAAGTGGATTTTGCCATTCCGCACAGCTTCAAAGAGCACTGAAAGCAGTTTGAAAGTGCATTATTCTGCATGTGTGGAATGAGCCAAAGCTACAGCCTTTCCCAAACATGGTTTTTAGTATGATCTCTTCAGAAATATTGAAGCCAAAACATCTTTGGCTATGTTTCACATATGGATAGGAAGCTATGCATTTCCGCAGGGCCTACCCACATCAGTACCATTTCCCTCGCCTCAGTGTCCATGGCTGGCATTCCAATTTGCTAAGTTACTGTAGTATTATAAAATTGTAATAGCTCTTCAACAAAGTACTTACCAACTTTTTTTATAGTAAGTATCTGGCTCTTTTCATCACAAAGTTATAAAGGAAAAGATGCAGTGTGCCCCTTTCTTCTTATAATTCCACTGAGAAAAAGCCAGAGACTTTTCTTTAAAAATGAAATCTGGTAACTTGTACATTGTTGCAGTAGATTGTTATATAATAATAATATATCAGTTTAGAAATTGGTGGATATTATTTTAAAAGCCCACCGCTGGAGGGGGGAGATAGTGACCTTAGGAGATTTAGGAAAGTGCAGCAAAAGCTGCTTTGTGGATATGAATGCCTCTGCATTCAAAACAGCAATGACAGCTCTTCAGAGTTACACAGAGAACCATTTGGCAAGCCTTGGGCAATTATATTGGAAAACATGATTATCCTATAAGCATATGAAGCTGAGTCAGGCTCTTAGTCCAGTGTATTCTGAATGGCAACAGATTGCAGGGGCTGAATAATATAGAGGAAGGGAGATTGTCCATCACACCTTCAGATAACTGAGACTAATCAGGAACAGCACTCTTTGACAGGGTCAGAAAGACATCATGGATACATTAAACCAAGTCAGTCATCTGCTGAAGCTGAAATTTTCACATGCTGTTATCAAATGCAGACTCGGAGGAGCCACAAAGAAGCAACAATTAATGGAGACACTGCTCAGAACTGTGGTGAAGAGAGAATGGGCTAGTGAATTCCAAATGCGATATCTCAATCATTCAAGATAACTCAGCAACTGCTGATACCAAAATCTGAGCCTTCATTGTCACAGGTAGAGACAATTAGCTGTGAAGCCTTGGCTAAGGTTTTTGGTTAATAAAATATCAAGAATATGTCTATCTGAATATCTGTTGTAACACAGACAGACCAGAAGAAAGGCCTAATATACCACCTGGGTTATTTATGGATCATTTTGAACCAGTTTCTCTGATGGATGTCGACTAGATCCTAGAACTGGTGAAGGCCCCACTTGTACTCTGAATCTTTGTCCATCCTGGCTGCTAAAATCATGAAATGACCACATCAACAAACCCTCAGTATCTTTTTATTATTATTATTGTTGTTGTTGTTGTTGTTGTTGTTGTTGTTGTTAATATTTATAAACCACCCTCCCCCGGAGGGCTCAGGGCGGTGAACAAGACAAATAGATAGAGCATGATAAAATCCATAATGTCAAGGTTTAAATAATCATTAAATATGGCTCTATATGTTAAAACAACCCCATTAAAATGCAGCATCCTAATATCAAATGTACCGATGGCGTCCTACTAATAATTCCCTAAGAGAGAAGGGGAGAGGGAGGGGGGGACGGCAGGGTCCACAGATGTTATAAAGAGGAGGGGGGCATCAGCAGCCGGACTCCCCAAAGGCCCGGTGGAACAGCCCTCGTAGCCTTCAGGCCCCTGGCGAGAAATTCATTAAGACTCAAGGAGATTGCCCGCGTAGCTAACTGGAGGTAAGAGCATTCCACCAGGCAGGGGCCAGCGGAAATGTAAAGGCTCTGGCCCGGGTGGAGGCCAGCCGCATCATTGAGGGGCCAGGGATCACCAGCAAATTTGCCTCTGCTAAGCGCAGAGGCCGATTTGGGACATGTGGGGCAAGGCGGACCCGCAGGTACGGAGGTCCCAGGCCACGCAAGGCCTTGAAGGTTAAAACCAACACCTTGAAAACGATTCTGAATTCAACCGGTAACCAGAGCAGATGGCGCAACACAGGTGAAATATGGTCTCTGGCAGCACCCCCTGTGAGCAAACGAGCCGCCGCATTCTGGACCAGTTTTAATTTCCGAATCAGACGCAAGGGAAGGCCTGCATAGAGCGAGTTGCAATAATCTAGCCTGGAGGTGACCGTTGCATGGATCACAGTGGCCAGGTCCATTTGAGAGAGGAAGGGGGCCAGCCGCCGGGCTTGGCGAAGATGGAAGAACGCAACCCGGGTTACATGGGCCACCTGGGTCTCCATTGAAAGAGATGAATCCAGGTGGACCCCCAGGCTGTGAACAGAGGAGGCTGGTGCCAATGTGGCCCCCTCCCACACCGGCGGCTGGAAACTTTTATCAGTCACTGACTCAAGGCACCTTCCCTCAGCCATTCAAAGAGGCAATCATCCATCTGTTACTTTTAAAAAACCCCACCTCTCTACAGAAAAATGAGAGATGTGGATTGATATAAGATAATCTTGTCAGACCTTGAAAGCTAAGCTGGGTTGGGAAGGAAGACTCTGCAGAGGAAGTCAATGGCAAACCATCTCTGCTTAATGGTTTGCCTTCAAAACCCCCATAGAAATTGATGGCACGTTACATACACAGAAAAAACGATGTAGCCAATTATTGCCCAGGCTCTAACCTGTCTTTTCTGGACAAGGCAATTGAAAGAGCAGTAGCACACCAAGTCCAGGTCTTCTTAAATGACTCATCTCCTCTAAACTCTTTTCAGTTTGACTTTAAGCTGGGCTATGGGGTAGAGACAGCTTTCCTAGCTTTAGTTGATGACTTCCATTTGAGTGTAGACAAAGGCCATACCTCTTTGTTGCTCTTATGAGACATAATGGCAACCTTCAGTACAGTAGACCATATTGTCTTGGGACATTTGGAGGCAGAAGTAGGTGTGCACAATTAACTGGTTTAAATAATTCCTTGTGGATCAAACTCAAAGAGTTACTATTGGAAATCTGTTATAGGTGGGGGGCATAACCTATGGTGTTCTACTGAGCTTTTCATTTGTAGCTTTGGGGTTGGTTGTCATCAATATGTGGATGAGTGTCCTGTGATTCAGTAGGGGTCCTAAATTACTGCCTGGCTGCTATGATAAACTGTCTGAGTGAAAAAACTGAAACGAAAACCTGAAAAGACAGAGGTAATGTTGGTTGAGAAGGCAGATATCTTGAGGGTCATGCTCCCCACTTTTGATGGAGTTCAGCTGACCATTGCTCATGCAGTTAAGAGCCTTGAGGTCATACTGAACCCAATGTTATTACTCAAGAAGCAAATTAATGCAGCTGCCAAAAAAGGTCTCTTCCCTTATGCACTGCCATCTGAGAAAAGTCTTCTAATGGTATGCCAACCTGCAAATGGGCAAAATCATCAACTGCCTGCACATGTCCCTTCTCTGTTGTGGCCCCACAAGGAATGGACTGAGGAGATCAAGAAGACTCCCACTTCCCTGGCTTTCCACAAACTATGCAAGACTGAATTATTCGAGAGAGCTTTTCTACACAGGCAATAATGTCGTACTGTAGTAAACTATTCACAAAATTACTTAGATATATTATGAAGGACTGTGGTCTATACTACTGTGTCTAGCTTATTGAAACTAGTATTCTACTATGTAATTTTTGCATCATTTTATGTGTCATGTTGAGATTTATGCTTTGCTTTAGTTCTGTTTTCAGATTTCTTTTTTAGTTAAAAAGCAATTTATTGCTATTGCAACATACAGATAACAGTTGGTGAGTTTAACATCTATTTATAGAACGTATTACTTACATCTCTAATAATTTGCTACTATATTAAGTCGCACTGCATTATTTTCACAACATCTCTTAAAACCCAATGGGGAGGCAAATTCCCCCTCTAGAGGTGGTGCAGCCTACGCTGGCAGACATTTCCCCCCTGTGGCACTTGCACCTGCACAGGGCAAAATCCACTGTAACCCAGTCACTGCAGGGACCTGGGACATCCATCCGCCGCGCCCAGGTCCGCGTCAGCATTCCTGAGCCTTGTTGGTGTGGTGAGGTCATTTCTTGGGTGGAGCGGACCTTCGCTTCCATTGCCCATCTAGCCCCCTTGTGGCAGCAGAGCTGGCTTCAGAGATAGATCACATTTTCAAGGGTGTATCTCTGCTTTTCCCTATGGGGATTCTGGAGAGGGTTTGGGAGTTGTTGGGGTTTTTTTTTACTTTTTGGGTTTCTCACATTGTGGGAAAGCCTTTGGGGTTTGGGGCAGCATGAGAGCTGGGCTGTCTCTGCCCACCAGTCCAGTCTAGATTGGGCTGTTAAGTCTTGTTTTCCTCCATATTCAACAGAAAAAAAATCTCTCTCAAACCTTTCCCTGCTTGCTTTAATTCTCACCTAAGCTTCTCTAGTCATATGTATAGAAAACATTCATTTCTTCCAGAAATTCCAGGTTAGTTTAGTTTTCAGATTTCTGATTGGTTCTACCATCCTAATCTTATTGAATTGTTTGAATTGAATACTCCATCCTGCTGATTGTATTGACTCATTCTACGTAATCTGCTTTGAGCCCAACGGAGAAAGGCAGACTATAAATGACATAAATAAAAAATAACTAAAATTGTATGTATACCTATAAATGCTAACAAGATATAAATGCTTCCAGTTTCTTACTTCGTGATATGGCACAGAAAAGTTTATATATTGAATCTAGGTTGCTTAGAAACTATATTTAAGTCTAGCAGTATCTTAGAGACCACCAAACTTTTCAGGGTTTGAGCTTTCTGGCCCAATTCTATGGTGGGGGGAACATGCCGATGGAGGGGGTACAAGACCGCACTGGCATGTTTGCCCCCTCCCCTGACTTAAGGGGCCGTTCCGCCAGTGAAGAGGATATTATTTAAGGGAGACAAGTCAGAGAAGACAAACTAACAAAAGGGCTGAAGCCTCACCCCTCAGCGTATCACTGCCACCAGTCCTCTTGACCACCCAAACAGCCAGAGACCAAGAGACAAGCCTCTAGACTTCGTGGGTCTAAGAATGAAAATGAATCCTGCCAGTCTGTAAACTGACAAGGTAAGTTCCAGAAAATAGTTACTTTAGTAGCTGTAGTCAATATGGGCTAAAGCCCTGCATTCAGACTGAACCCTCTGAGTTCAAAATCATTGCAAAGTATAATCACAGTGATTTATTAAAAGATTGTGCAAGAATGTACGATAGAGCACTGAATCGTGAAGATAAAATAATGAAGCTATATAACAAACCTAAGTCCTTTTGCAAGCATTGATTCCAATCTAGATCTTAACCTGAGCAGACTGAGTCCAAGACGGTTTCAAAGTCCAAATCAAACAGGTATTGGGCCAACTTGGCCAACCCAGAATCATGAGATGTCCCAAAGCTAGTAAGAGTACCAATTGGTTGGCTGCTGTGGTTTTTCCGGGCTGTGTGGCTATGGTCTGGTAGTTTTAGCTCCTAACGTTTCACCCACATCTATGGCTGGAATCTGCAGAGGCATAAGATGTGTTTCTCTCTGTGGCCCAAAGCCCAGAAAACCCAGCCATGAAAGCCTTTGATGTTACCATTTAGGTCTGACACTCTGCAGCTGTATCAGTACCATTTTACTCCGGCAAGGTGGAATGTGTAGGCCCACTGTGGGATGGACAAGAACCAAAGAACCTTCAATTTAAATGATTCTAGTTAGAGATAAATTTGCTATAGGAAGTTTAAAAAGCAAGCAAGTGCAACAATAGCAATAGAAAGGGTGGGCTGAAATACCAGAGGGAAGATACAGTATGATATTGTGGCCTGTGATCCGGTATTTCAGAAATAAAATACTATGCCTCTTTCTTAAAAGTTTCAAGGCTGTTACTATGGAGATGTGGTAATGCGGCACAGCAACCCAGATAATATGGGAACTGAGGAAGTAGGCTGAGAAAACGTTTAATATGGGATGGATAGAAAGCTTTAGAGGAATGCTCTGCACATACACCAATATTACTCACTGATTTGTATTAAAGGTGTGGCCCCCAGAGATTGGGTGAGCCTCCGCTCTTTTGCTTTCTAGAGCTCCCTTTGAATAAATATCGTTTTGGCCTTCCCCCAGCCCTGACTGGTGTTCCTTGGTTGAAAGCATACCAGGAAATGGTGAAGTTTGGCTATCAGTAGCCTTGTAATGGCTAGACCTAATGGTCTCCTTGCACCTGTGAAAACCACACATTCCCCCTATCTGTCCCTATGAAACCACAGTCAGCTACACCTTTGTTTCTCAAAACTTCCATTTTTTCCAGGTCTGAACATGAACCACTATTTGAATTTTTGACAAGAGACTAAGGAAAGGGCCTGGTGTCTTGACAGTTTAGGATGAGAATTGTTAGCCATTTTGTGTATGGAAAATGTGTGTTATTCCCCAACTCTGGAGAATATGGGGAAGAGGGAACTGCACAACCTCTGAAGAGTTAAACTGTTCATACTGTATATACACAAACACCAGGAAATGAAGTTTGAAATCTGCAGTTCAAAGTATAGATTCAAATTGCTATTTCTTACATAAAAACTCTAAAAAGCTAGTCCAAGAGCATGAAGGGCAACAGCACTCCCCAGTGACGTATTTTCCTGGGGACATGGGATTACCCATGGGGCAACTAATCTGGTCATGTGGGGGCGCAAAATCCCCCCCCCACGTGACCAGGTGCCTTCTGGCCCAGCAGCCACTGCGCCTGCGTGAGTTTCTCTCACACTGTGGCTGCTGGGCCGGGAAGAGGGGTTGGCAGAGCTCTTACTCACGAGTAAGCACTTTTAAAGGTAAGTGCTTACTCGCAAGTAAGCCCTATTTACTCGTGAGTTGGGCTCCAGCCGCTCTTCCCGGCCCAGCAGCCACGGTGTGAGAGAAAGTCACGCCCGCCTGCTGGGCCAAGAAGAGGGGCTGGCTGGCCACGGCTCCTCTTCCCAGCCCATGAGAGAAAGTCACACCCGCATGCTGGGCCAGGAGCTGGGTCGGGAAGAGGGGCTGGCCAAGCTCTTACTCGTAAGTAAGCGCTTTTAAAAGTAAGCACTGACTCATGAGTTGGGAGGGCTGGCCCCAGTTCTTACTCATGAGTAAACCCTGCTTACTCCCAAGTAAGCACTGACTCATGAGTTGGGAGGGCTGGCCCCAGTTCTTACTCATGAGTAAACCCTGCTTACTCCCAAGTAAGCACTGACTCATGAGTTGGGAGGGCTGGCCCCAGTTCTTACTCATGAGTAAACCCTGCTTACTCCCAAGTTGGGCTCCATCACCTCTTCTCGGCCTAGCAGCTGGGGCCTAGGAGCTGGGTCGGGAAGTTTCACTTGCACCCCGGCTACTGGGCCGGGATGAGGGGTTGGCCCCGGTTCTTATGAGTAAGCAGGGCTCCATGAGAGGGTTTTGCCTGTGGGCCCTATATAACCCATACGGAGAGGTGGGATGCAGCCGGTTCGCACCAGTAAATTTTCTTCAGTTGGGGGAACCGGTTGTTAAAGATTAACTTCAACTCCTTTGATAAATCTTCCTCAGTTCTGCAAACTGCCTGTTAATGATTAACTTCAACTTCAACTGACCCAGCAAGTCTGTTAATGATTAATCCCCCTCCCCTCCATGGCGAGAGATGCGCCCACCCTGGTTCTACCCTTGTGGCATGGGGATGGGGAGTGCAGAATTTGGCCAGTGTTTGGTTTCTGTGGGCAAATCTTGCTTCCTGCAGGAGCGAAAGGCGAAAGATGGGCTCGGCGGCGTCGGCCCGCAGCGTCGCCCCGGAGAAGCACCCGCCCACTGCAAGCAGCGGGGCGGGCAGGGGAATGGTAAAGATCGCTGCGCGGCCTTTAGGCCGGCTCTTTGGCGAAAGATGGCACCCGCCCTGCTTCCTGCAGGGCGGGCGAAGATGGGCCCGGCGGCTCGGCCTGGCTGGCCGTCGGGAGAGCTTCCGCCCGGCAAGCGAGTAGGGGCGGGCAGGAGGTAAAGATGGCACATACCTAGCCGGCCGCGGGCGAAATACGCCCGCTCTGCTGCCTGCAGGGCTGGCGAAGATGGGCCCGGCGGCTTTCGGCTTCCGGTCTGGCCGTCTGCCGGAAGCTCCCGCTCTGCAAGCTTGGCGGGGCGGGCAGGAGGTAAAAGACTTTCTTGGCGCGAACCTGGCGGGCCGCTGGGCGATGGATGCGCCCGCCCTGCTGCCGCACCCGCAGAGGCTGGCGAAAGATGGGACCGGGCGGTGTTTAGCCTGGCTGGCCGCCGGGACTTAGCACCGCCCGCCTCCCCGCAAGCAGCGGGGCGGGCAAGCGGCTCGCTTTCCACGGCATTGGCACAGAAGCCGGCCGCTGGCGCAGAGATGCGCCCGGCTCTGCTTCCTGCAGGGCAGGCAAAGATGGGCCCGGCGTTCGGGCTTGGCCGGGCAGCCGGGAGAGCGCCCACCCCAAAGCAACACCAGGGCTGGTGCAGGAGGTAAAGCCCACGGCACGGCCTACAGCGGCCGCGGGCAAAGAAGATGCTCGCCGCCCTGCTTCCTGCAGGGTGGGCAAAAGATGAAATAGCGGCGGTGGATCGGGCTCTGGCCGACCTTCTCGGGAGAGCGCCCCGCAAGCAGTGGGGTGGGCAGGTAAAGCCCACGGCATGGCCTGGCCGGCCGCGGGCAAGAGATGCGCCCGCCCTGCTTCCTGCAGGGCGGGCGAAGATGGGGATGGCGGCTCGGCCTGGCCGGCCGCCGGGACAGCACCCACCCTGCAAGCACCAGGGCGGGCAGGAGGTAAAGCCCACGGCACGGCCTGGCCGGCCGCGGCCAAGAGATGCGCCCGCCCTGCTTCCTGCAGGGTGGGCAAAGATGGGTGCAGCGGTGGATCGGCCTGGCCGGCCGCTGGGAGAGCACCCACCCAGGCAGGAGGTAAAGCCCACGGCACGGCCTGGCCGGCCGCGGGTGAGAGGTGCGCGGCAGCTCGGCTCGGTCTGGTCGGCCGCCGGGAGAGCGCCCGCCCTGCTTCCTGCAGGGCGGGCGAAGATGGGGACGGCGGCTCGGCCTGGCCGGCCGCCGGGAGAGCGCTCGCCCTGCAAGCAGTGGGGCGGGCAGGAGGTAAAGCCCACGGCACGGCCTGGCCAGCCGCGGGTGAGAGGATAGCGCCCAGCCTCTGCTTCCTGCAGTGCGAGGCGAAAGATGGAAAGCCTGGCGGCTCGGCTTCCGGCTCAATGGCCGACACGGCATCGCCGGGAGAGCGCCCGCCCTGCTTCCTGCAGGGCGGGCAAAGATGGGGACGGCGGCTCGGCCTGGCCAGCCGCCGGGAAAGCACCCACCCCGCAAGCAGCGGGGCGGGCAGGAGATAAAGCCCACGGCACGGCCTGGCCAGCCACGGGTGAGAGATGCGCCTGCCCTGCTTCCTGCAGGGCTGGCGAAGATGGGCCCGGCGGCTCCGCTCATGGAGCCGCAGAACAGCGGCGGAAGAGCCGCAAGCGGCTCGCGAGCCACGAGTTCCCCACCCCTGCCTTAGTAGGAGAGCAGGAACACCACAAAATAATTCAGCCTGTTCCTCCTGGCTATTAAAGTAAGTAACTGCTTTTTGTTAAACGTTTTACCCTTGTGGCATGGGGATGGGGAGGGCAGAATTTGGCCAGTGTTTGGTTTCTGTGGGCAAATCTTTCTATCCTGGTGGCATGGGGATGGGGAGGGCAGAGTTTGGCCAGTGTTTGGTTTCTGTGGGCAAATCTTTCTACCCTGGTGGCATGGGAATTGAGAGTGCAGAATTTGGCCAGTGTTTGGTTTCTGTGAGCAAATCTTTCTACCCTGGTGGCATGGGAATGGAAAGTGCAGAATTTGGCCAGTGCTTGGTTTCTGTGGGCAAATCTTTCTACCCTAGTGGCATGGGAATGGAGAGTGCAGAATTTGGCCAGTGTTTGGTTTCTGTGGGCAAATCTTTCTACCCTGGTGGCATGGGAATGGGGAGTGCAGAATTAGTCAGTGTTTGGTTTCTGTGGGCAAATCTTTCTACCCTGGTGGCATGGGGATGGAGAGTGCAGAATTTGGCCAGTGTTTGGTTTCTGTGGGCAAATTCCTTCTACCCTGGTGGCATGGGAACGGGGAGCAGACGCACAGTTTGGCTCTGTGGGCAAATCTTTCTACCCCTGCGGCATGGGGATGGGAGAGGCAGAATTTGGGTCAGTGTCGGTTTCTGTGGGCAAATCTTTCTACCCTGGTGGCATGGGGAATGGAGAGTGCAGAATTTGGCCAGTGTTTGGTTATTTCTGTGGGCAAATCTTTCTACCCTGGTGGCATGAATGGAAAGCAGAATTTGGCCAGTGCTTGGTTTCTGTGGGCAAATCTTTCTACCCTGGTGAAGGCATGTGGGAATGGAGGGAGTGCAGAATTTGGCCAGTGTTTGGTTTCTGGCGGGCAAATCTTTCTACCCTGGTGGCATGGGGATGGAAGTGCAAATTTGGCCAGTGTTTGGTTTCTGTGGGCAAAATCTTTCTACCCTGGTGGCATGGGAATGGAGGGAATGCAGAATTTGGCCGATGTTTGGTTTCTGTGGGCAAATCTTTCTACCTACCCTAATTAGCATAGAATGAAGAGGTGCAGAATTTGGCCAGTGTTTGGTTTCTGTGGGCAAATCTTTCTACCCTGGTGGCATGGGAATGGAGAGTGCAGAATTTGGCCAGTGTTTGGTTTCTGTGGGCAAATCTTTCTACCCTGGTGGCATGGGAATGGAAAGTGCAGAATTTGCCCAGTGCTTGGTTTCTGTGGGCAAATATTTCTACCCTGGTGGCATGGGGATGGGGAGAGGAGTTTTTGCTCAGTGCTTGGCTCCGTTTTGCAAAACTGTGTCTACCCAGGTGGCATTGGGGTGGAGTGGGGAGATTTTGCCCAGTGCCCCTGCTGCAGTACCGCCCACCCTGCTCTGGAAATCCCTTCACCCAGAACGCCCAGACCATGCCCTCGCCATGTTGTGCCCCACCCTGCTCCATTTGGCACTACGCGACTGTTTGAATCCCACCACCATCGGAACCTGTTGTTAAAATTTTTGAATCCCACCACTGCCCATACGCCTCTGGCATTCCCACATCCAAGCATGTCATATGTGGCTTGGCTTTCTCTTTACTGGACTAGTGTCTTCTATTACGAGATACATTTCATATTCTAGGTTTTGGCTGTTAAATGTTAATATGGCCCATATTTAGGTTGACTTAATCATCACAATATCTTGGACTATGTTTGCATCAGATTTTAAATTTCTGACTGTGTTAAATTCTTTAACTATTTTGGGGCACCTCATATGGTGGAAGGTATGAACAAATTCCTTTCTTCAGATTGCTGGAGAATGTGTGTCTCACATTGCAGCTTCCTGATAAACATGAAGGGAGAAAGGTAGGCTTAGAGATAAAGTGTTTCTATGTTCTCAGAACAGAAGCTGTATTTATACTGATGAGTAATATGAGGCAAAATGCAAATGTTTCAATGATAGTGAGCATTACAGTAGAGAAAAGGGCATGGTTGTGAAGACACCATTTTACTGATGTTGCCAACATTTCAGCTTAGGAATTCTTGTAACTGGGTAGGGTCCAGCAGACTCTGGCAGGGCAGGATGGAGGGCAGAGGCAGTGAAACTTGTCTGACAGAAATTCTTATTCCTCTTTGCTTCTACCTTCTTTTTCTTCTGATTTTCAGTGCCCTTCCCCTCCTCATCTCTGGCCTGGGTCAACAGCCACAGAGGAATTGCAGTTTCACATGAAGTTTCAATTTTCCCATGCTGCAGCGTGTGAAACAACAAGCTAGGGCAAAGCTCAACAACCTGGTGCCTTGGAATATGTGCACAGTCTACGAAGGTCAAGGAGTCTCTGTTCTTAAGTAGGTCAAGGAGCTTTTACTTATTAAAAAATCCAGCTTTGCTCAGAAAAAAAAGGTTGGCAACCAGCTGTGGTTTCTACACAACAAAAATCTGGCAACTTGCCTAAAGGTCAAAGAACGGGCAAGCCTTTAAAAGAAACCTAGTCAATTAACAACCTTTCCTTCTACAATATCCCTGAACATGGGCTCTTTCCACTACTCAGTTGTGCCAACATGTGGTAATGCACGAGGTCATAAAACATGCATAGAATATGAAGGCATTCTCACATTTGCCATTCACCCCCAACATTGAAAGGATCTCCAGAACAGACCTAAAAATTGAATTGTTTTGCAGATACTGTTGAGCACTACTGCCAATCAGAGCTGACAGTACTGAGCTATATGGGCCAATGGCCTGATTTAATATAAGACAGCTTCATTTTTCTCAGGGTTTTCTGTTCCTCTGGTTTCAGACGTACAGCATTCATGAAACATATGCACAGGTATTTGACTGCTCCTTTCATTTCCCTCTGTAACCATCCTCTTATCATTGAAGGCTTTCACGGCCGGAATCACTGGGGTGCTGTGTGGTTTCCGGGCTGTATGGCCGTGTTCTAGCAGCATTCTCTCCTGACATTTCGCCTGCATCTGTGGCTGGCATCTTCAGATCCTCTGAAGATCCTCTGAAGATGCCAGCCACAGATGCAGGTGAAACGTCAGGAGAGAATGCTGCTAGAACACGGCCATACAGCCCGGAAACCACACAGCACCCCATCCTCTTATTTCTCCTACTACACAGCAATTGTTCCCATCTTATTTTCTTCTGGTATTCTCTCATTTCTGTTTCCTTGTCTCAGTGGTCAGAGCAAGATATCATTGTTGGCGACCTTTGACAAGTTATAAATATAATTCTGTGGACATTTACCTTGGAGTAGCCATCACTGAACATAGTATGACTTGCTTCTGAGTAGAGATGCATGGGATGTACTTTTGACCCTGGAAAATGACACAATTTATTAGAAGAAGAAAAAGAAGGAGAAGGAGAAGAAGAAGAAGAAGAAGAAGAAGAAGAGGAGGAGGAGGAGGAGGAGGAGGAGGAGGAGTTTGGATTTATATCCCCCCTTTCTCTCCTGTAGGAGACTCAAAGGGGCTTACAATCTCCTTGCCCTTCCCCCCTCACAACAAACACCCTGTGAGGTGGATGGGGCTGAGAGAGCTCTGAGAAGCTGTGACTAGCCCAAGGTCACCCAGCTGGCGTGTGTGGGAGTGTACAGGCTAATCTGAATTCCCCAGATAAGCCTCCACAGCTCAGGCGGCAGAGCTGGGAATCAAACCCGGTTCCTCCAGATTAGATACACGAGCTCTTAACCTCCTACACCACTGCTGCTCACACTATTACATAGACTTTAATATTTTATATATACACACTATTACTATAGTTTATGGAAACTAGTATTGTATATTATATGTGTGCAAGCCACCCTGAGCCTGGCTTTTGCTGGGACAGGGCGGGATAGCAAGTCCAATAAATAAACTCCAGTTCGTTTGTTCATTCGTTCTTTCTTTCTTTCTTTCTTTCTTTCTTTCTTTCTTTCTTTCTTTCTTTCTTTCTTTCTTTCTTTCTTTCTTTCTGCTATCTGGTTATCTGTCACATTTTTGTCCTGGTATTCCTTCTAGGACCTCAGGGCAACATACACAGTGCTTCCTTTCTCTTATCCTCACAAGAAGAAGAAGAGTTGGATTTATATCCCCCATTTCTGTCCTGTAAGGAGACTCAAAGGGGCTTACAAACTCCTTTCCCTTCCCCCCTCACAACAAACACCCTGTGAGGTACGTGGGGCTGAGAGAGGTCAGAAGAACTGTGACTAGCCCAAGGTCACCCAGCTGGCGTGTGTTGGAGCGTACAGGCTAATCTGAATTCCCCAGATAAGCTTCCACAGTTCAAGTGGCAGAGCAGGGAATCAAACCAGATTCTCCAGATTAGAGTGCACCTGCTCTTAACCACTACACCATGCTGGCTCTTTTGTGTCTGGTCCAAGGTCACCCAGAGAGCTTCCATGGCAGAATAAGGACCATTCTGTTTTGAGTGTAATGGCAGACAGCAGCCTTGAACGTTCTTTCTTCTTCCATTTCTGCTTGAAATGAATCCCAACAATTAAATGATGTTTCTTTTGTGGCAGCTATTGTCCTTTGGAAGTAAAAGGAGAGATGGCATTTTTCATGAATGACGATCGCCTACCTACTTGTCTCTTGGCATTTGTAAAGGAAACTTGCTGCCAGTTTATAAAACGAGTCGTTCCCCCAAGATTTTCAAAGCAGATAATTAAGTGAAAAACAATATGTAATACAAGAATGGCAAATTAAAAAGCCACATTCAAATAACCTGAGAGATTTTCTACTTGTTTTAGAACTACCATATGAAAAATGTGTATAAAAGTGGAGTCAAGTGTGTCAAGGCTTCTGTTTTAATGCTCTTGTCTGCAGCAGGTAGGTTTAGAGTTAGTCCTTGACACAGGAGAATGGCAACAAAATGCAACAAATTTACTTACAAGAGTCTCAAGGTTAACTCTCAGATGGGAAGAAGAGAAGGGAGCTAATACTGCACCTCTCCAGAAACTATGAAGGCAGGAAACATCCATCTCCAGGCTATTTTCATTCCACATATAATGAAACATGTTCATTATCCACAGGAAGCTGATTGCAGAACTGTCGTACCACTATTTCCAATATAATAAATACATAATAAATTTTGGTATAATAAATTACCTGAGAGAGAGCACATAAACCAACGGTGTAGGTTATATTTGGCCCTACAATTCAAGGCCTTTCAGAATTTCATGGAGAAAATTGATTTCAGTGGGCTGTTGTCTGGTAGGTGGCTAAAGCATTGAGCATTGATGTATGAATGCAAGCTAGCAGCTGAGAAACCTCATCTCTTTCATGAACACAATTTCTCGGCCTAGGCATGTCCTTCTCTTTTTACCTCAACATCTACTAACATTGGTAGGATGGAAAATACTTGAAGATTTGGAGGGCGGAGCTTGAGGAGAGCAGGGTTTGGAGAGAGGCAGGACTTCGGCGGGGTATAATGCCATAGAGTCCATCCTCCAAAACGGCCCTTTTCTCCAGGTGAGCTGATCTCTATCTCCTAGAGATGAGTTGTAATCCTAGGAGATATCCAGCCACCGCCTGGAGGTTGGCAACTCAAAGAATTGGTGATATAGGGAAGATCATATCGACCTATCTTACCTGGGCATTTTAAGGATTACAGAAAATATATGTGAGGGGCTTTAACCTTTTGAAATGTGTTGCAATGTCAAGAATTAGTATTATTGCTGAAAGATATGGTCACGTTCATCAATGGAAAATTACTGTTTCCTTTTCAGTTATAACTCCCCAGCTATTCTTCACGTGAAAGAAAAATCCTTCCTAGTGTTTTACTGAAATCTTTCCTCCTTAGTCCTGTTATTCCTATCAAAATAATGCTTTGTTGTTAAGGCTTTAAAAAGCATTCTCCAAATGCCTTTCTTTATTGGTTGTCTTTCCATTGTGTTCTGCAAGCATCTGGGTCAAAGGAACTGCAAACAATGCACAAGGATGATTAGTCCATAAACAGCCCTTAAAACTGAGGGAGAAGAGAAAAGATAGGGGCAAAAAGAAAGCATGAGATCCATCATGCTGCCAAGGAGTACAGAGAAAGGAGTGTGCTATGTTCCTGTTTCTCTAAAGAGCCCAGAAGGCATGCCTAACATCAGCCTATATAGCCTTCTAGTCACTGATGACTTCAGGGAGGGATAGGTACTCATGCCAGATTCCTGCTTACTCCCAATGCTCCATGTTATGCCAAGCAGCTAATCAAATGGCAGTCAAGCATCTGCTTGGCTCCCGCTTGCATAGTGCACCTCCTCCTGCTAATTTCACAGCTTCAAAAGATTTCACTATTACACTTCTAACCACCAACACCCCCAGTTACGGTATTCTGTCTCAGATAGAGACAGTCTGATAGTCTGATCAGTTGAGGCGCAGTGGTTGAGAAAATTGTATGCTTCCACACATAGTCCTGAACAAACATTGTCCTTTTCACGAAAACAAATAAAACATTCTTGGAATATTATTTTTTAAGTTTTCTTTTTTTTTTTGTTTGAATTTCCAGGAACCAAGCACCAGAAAAAAGGAAGTGTTAGAAGAATGCACTTGAGGCTAACTGACACTCCTTTTTTAAAAAAATACACAGGCAGATAAAAATGATTTCCAGGCGACAGAGGATACAAAGTCTCCTTGCCATGGCTGCTCACCGCTTCAGACTGTGTTTCCATAGGGTCGAAGATATCTCAGCTAAAACAGAACAAAAAAAGGGAAAAGGCATGTTCGTGAAATTGGCAGGTAAAAAGAAGTTTATTGACGCACACAAAAAAAGGAAAAGGCAGGCAACTGTGATGCCAGAGGAGAAAACATTCCCAGGGAATGTAATCAAATGGCGAACAGAGGAAGCAGCATAAAATGGAGGGCGTAAGAAAATGTGAGAGCTGGCAGGGGAAATAAAGCATTATAAGCAAAAAAGATAACTGATTTATAGGATCTAAATAAAGCATTCTGAGAAGGAAATAAACCATTGCCGAAACTCTTCATTTCTACCTATCAATAATTTATATTTTAGGCAAGAATGGCAGAATTGCTGCTAAATATGAAGCCTCTTCTCCTCACATACTGCTGCTCCAATCCCACCCCTCATTACAGATGTTTTGTGGTGCTACCAGCCACTCTTTTTCAAAACTGTGAATGCTCTAAGAGGTTCAGCAAGGTTATGGACCCTTGACTAAGAACTTTGGCCAGATCTATGCACAGAACCAGTTGTTTCATTCTTAACAGGTAGGGTCCCTAGGTTCCCATATTGGGACATTCTTGGAGATTTCGAGGGTGGAACTAGGGGAGGCCAGGGTTTGGGGAAGGAAAGTACCTCAGCAGGATATAATGCCATGGACCCCACACTCTAAAGCAGCCATTTTGTCTACGGGAACTGATCCTTTTTCTAGTTAAAGCATAACAAAAAAGGCCCAGTACAAATTCCATTGGGATTATAGTTTCGTGTGCCATGGTAAATCCTGTTAGGTCTACATTCTTTGGAGAGGAGATTTTTTTTAACAAGCTTCCTCTTTATGCTTTTCCCAGTTCAGGAAGTATTTTGTGGGCCGAGCATAGCACATGCGTCAGTCTACCAGTATAATTATCCTCCAATTTCAGTTTTCTGATTTAGTATCAAAACAGGAATTTGGTCAGAGGTGTTTAAAAGGAAATACATACCAGAAACTTTCTTCCAGAAACATTTGCAATTCAGTTGGGAGACAGTGAATATTATGTGATCTGTATTTTTCTAACCACTAAGAAGGTTTAAGTAAAATGCTACTGGTTTCAATTCCTTTTAATGAGATAGCATTAGACCCTTTAGTAGTTGATTTTTTAAAAAGATCTACAAATAAAATGTAAATGGAAGCAAAAAAGCCAAAGATCCCTTATACCACATCTGATTATCAGACAGAGAGATACAGATAGGTAGTTCCTGTATTCCATAAGTACTTTGGGGAACTCACAACATTCTCTCCCCCTTCCTCCCCCCCATGTTTGTGCCTACTATTTCCAAAACTGTTGTTTCTCATCTCCTAGGGGGTCTTTGCTTCATCCATGCTGATGAATTGTCTATTTATTATATTTGTTTCCATCCTTTCCTGACTATAGTCAGGCTCGGGATGACTTACATCATGATTTATACAAAAATTTAAAAGATCAATACAATAATTTAAAAACATTTATTAAAGTTCTAGAAGCACCCTTAATATTAATTCAAGAAGCCCCCTTAATAAAATTTAATACACCGACAGGGACCCTATCCACACTGACCATTTAAAATGTTTGGGAAATGTTTTTAAAGGAACTGTTTTGGCTTTTTTTGTCCACAAAGAATGGAAAAATGAAGTGTTTCTGGAGAAAATGGTACTTTTGTTCACCAATTCAGTTTGATTCTCCGTGCTGCCTGTCATTTTCTAATTCATTCCCACAGACATTTGGTCCACTGGGCAACATTTCAATGATTGAAGTACACCAATAAACTCAGTTGTGCCTGAAGCTTCGAAGACTCGAAATGAGAATTGCCATGGACCCCTATTTAACATTCTGTTGTTTCAGGTTCTCATCCCGAACAGCAGTCTCTTTAGACAAAGCCAATAGCGGCAAACCCATTCAAAGTAATCAGACAGCTTTAAAGTAGCATCTGTTCATGACAAGATATTAGATCACACCTACCAGGTAGTTGAACGTAACAGTCATCCTTCTAGGGACTTATATGGAAATTAAAACAGCAGATTTCTTTATTTGCATGTCACATGAATAACTGTTACAAGAAGTCTTTCCCTAAAAGTTGGAACATGTTGGAAACAAAAAAACACTCCTAGGCCCCTTCCACACAGGCCTGGGAGACAGGCTCACACCGGTGAACTTGACTATGGTGGAGCACCGGAACTGTTCACACATGCTCATGCGAGCGGCCTCGCATCCATGGTTCCCTTCCTCACAGCCTCCCTGCTCGTCCCTGCTTGGGCTGACCCCCTGGGTCATGGGATGGCCCCTTTCCCCCCAGTGACTTTGTGAATGGGAGGCGGGGGGGGGGGTAGTGTGAGAATCTCTCCATGAGCAATTTGTCTGTTTACAGCAGCTGACAGCCATGGCCATTCGCTTGGCTACAGCTGTGCTCACCTGTAAAACAAAAATCGCTCATCGAACAATTCTCGAATAACCCGCTCCGAGGTCGCTGGTGCGGATTAGAGCCATTTTAGAGTTGTTTGCAGGGCAGGAACCGTGTGAAGTACCTGCCCCAAACAGTGTTTATACCACCCCCAACCTGGCTTTATTGGCCAGTGCAGAAAACGCCAATGTGTCATTTGTAAAAATGACCTCAATTGGCATGGCCTATGAAATAAAATGTTCCACTTTAGTTAAAACGAGTTTGAAAACTACAAGTAGCTATGTGAATCTTAGTTTAGCAACACAATTATGTACCGGTAGCAAAATATCTTTATAATACTTGTGTTTACCATCTGCTTTGGTGACAGATAAAAACAGTGCACATAGATCATCAGAAGAGCGCCAGAAAATGATCTCCAGTCAAGAATATGACTGCCACAAGCCTCCATTTTGGTTTGTCCACCTTCCACACACACACACCCCTTCTTCCTCTTCAGGCCACGTTCATCCCCTCTTGATGCATCATAGCAGGCCAGAGAACAAATTTCAGCCCTATCTCAGATAAAGGATGGAGAATCAGTCCTTGATTTTAAATTCTTTGATATCTAACCTTTTCACTGGCATACTTGCATCTTAAGCAGGACAAATACAATGGATAGCAGCCTTCAAGTATATATAAACTCCAGGGCACTTTGAACAGTCACAGTGGAAAATACAATGCTGTACAGAAAAAATGGAAGCTTTGGAGAACAGACTCTATGGCATTATCATATTCATACAGTCCATGACCAGAGTAGAACCCTAACATAATAAAATAATACTAAATATAATACTAAATATTGCACTGGCATTTGCAAGTTAAAAATATAAGTATCCTTCTAAAATTACAAATGACTAATACAGGTTTTTCTGATTTTATTCATTAGCCAACAAAATTTGGCTATACTATAAGATCTCCTGGTTCCTATCTGTTAGCATAATCGAAAGGAAAGTCTTTCTTTCTCCTCCTGGAAAGCGAGTGACTATAGGAGTAATGGGACTTTTTCTAATGTGACTGTAAATCTTGCAGACAAATAAGACATGCTCCAATGATCCCTTCTCCACACAGACATAAACATTCTGCTAGAGGTATTCCTTTGCATTTACCACACAGGATGGCAGAGGGTAATACAGTCTATCTTAATGCAGTAAAAATTCTTCTGTAATCAGGATTATCTAAATAATTAACATAAGTCATCAAGACTAGCTTGTTTAGGGTAATTGGATCATAAAGAAAACTCTTAACTCTTTTCAGATCATGCTGTCTTTCTACAAACAAGATTTTCTGTTTCACCAGCTCCTTTGTCTGCACATAGTCCATGGTTATGAGAAGTTGTTGTGAAAGACCATAGCAGCTGAGTTTTCCCTCCACCTGCCTACGCCATGGAGAAACATGAATCCCTCAATATGAGATGGACAAACCTTTTGGTGAAGAAAAACAGCCTTAAAAGAAGCAATTCAGAGTCTTGTTTCAATATAATGATGCTGGCCTGCAATCAGATGGCTGTGTTTGAAACATCAGGAGATACTTGAAATGTTCTTAAAAATTTAGACTGAATCTTTCCAACATAGCCTGATTGGATGAGATACAGAATAATGCCCCACAAAGTAGTTGAACTCAGGATTTCATATTAAATAGTTTAATTGCTGCTGCCATACTAAATCTCCCTTTGAACTAAGAAAATATTTGAATTGCCTCAGCATTCATCTGGGCATTTGAGGAGATATATAGTGCATTACAACCCCCAGATATTTATAGGAGTCCAACTGTTCTAGACATACAGTCAATGAACCATGAATGATTTTGGGGTCTTTTTGCACAAACTATTACCTTTGTCTTATCATAACTAATCTCAAAACAATTTGCCCAACAATATTGAGCGAATACATGTAAAGTTATCTTTATTCCAATAGGGGTCTTTGATAATATTGTAGCATCAGCCACATAAAGTAAGGGGGAGGTATGTTTGTCTACAGTTTTTGCAGGGTGAAACTCTAATCTTTTCTATGACATTACATCCCTGCTGAGATTCCTACATTCCCCAAACTCCTCCCTTCAGAGGCAATACCTTAGATTTCCAGGAATTTCTCCAACCAGAGCTGGCAACCCCAAATATGTCTATGAGTCCATGCTAGATTTATCTCATCTGTTTGCTGGAGGGCTTAATTTTATTAGGACACATCCTCATCATCTGTTTTAGATGCCAGGGCCCAATGTTGGAACATATTGAAAAAGAATAGATGAGAGGGTCCTTGGGTAGATGCAGAATGCCTTTCTCATACCACAAAGTAGTTACTGAGAGACACTACGCATCAGGGATTAAACAGAAAAGCTTTTATATCAGTGGGAGGCATTTCCAAACAGACTGAAACAACATCTCTTTTTCTACAAATGGAGCACTTGGAATGAGGAAGAAATAATGATTCATTTTTAATACAGCTTCTTGTGCATTAGCCCAAATTAAGGCAACAGGGGGCCTTCTGCATTTGTGAGGGAAAACTGAGGGCTGTGGGCTGTTTTCTGATTGCCAGTCTCAGGCTTGTCGGTGCAGCCCTACTGCCTGTTTGTTGTCTGCACTGTTCAGGGCTGTTCTCCTTGAGATTTCTGTGTCCTGTGAGAGAAGGTGGAATTTTTGGCCTCTCTCCTCATTCATTATGTGTAACTATCTAATCTGCTCATTTCCTTACAAAGAGAATCATACCTGAAAGATTTTATTATAGGATTTGCTGCAAACTTCCCCCTGCCACCAAATCCACCCTTTCCGCCCTTCCCTTCTGAAATTTCCCATATAAAAATGTGGACTATGATTTCCTCTTCATAGCATCAGAAGAAGTGAGTTCTGTCTGCTTGAAAGCTCATGAGGGCAAAAATGTTGTTAGCCTGTAAGATGGTACAATATTTCTCTTGCTAGAGTAGAATAGCTTGGCTGGAATGCCCCATTTGTGCCCACTGCTTTTTTCTTTCTCGTGGCATCACATGTTGCCCAGGGTGCTGAGGATGGTTTGTTTCTATGTTTATGTTTGTGTTTAGGTGTTGCTATGACAACACAGGCCTGTGGGAGCAAGGCGCTCCAGGGATGCCCTTGGTGTTTGCTTTCCCAGTAGATGCAATGTTTGTGTTATTCAACTCAGTTTTGTTAGGGCTACGTTTTAATTTCTGATGTCTTCTTCCAAAAAGTATAGTTTTATGACAATGGCATAGCAGGAGATTAATTAGGAATGTAGGCTAAAACCTGCTTATTCAAATAGCCACAAGCAGAATATCTGGGCTAAACATCAACAAAAGAAAGGAAAAAGCTCTCAGTAATTTTCACAGGGTTCCCATTGTCATAACGAGCTTCTGGCAAGATTTCACATCTGCTTGCGCTAAGTTGCCAATACTACTTGTGGGGAGGATGATATGAGTTGAAGGGTGATGGTACTCACAGAACAGAGTGTGCTTTGACCTTTTGCACACTCCTGCAAAAATCCAGAGCTGGTCATTTGCAGGAATGAACTGAAAACACATGTACACAGATATCTATGTGTGCCTGAGCTCCTCATACTCATGATACTGACAACTGAAGATCCATGCAAGCAGTGGCTGTTGTGCTGGGAGCTCCTCATGGTAATGAGCACTTGCTGTGAAGACACTTTGCACTTTTTTCCACTTTCACTTTAGCCTTCAAAGAGTGACTTGAAGTATGCTTAGGAGCTTAGGTATGAAGACTGAGCATTTTGTGGTGGTCGAATTATCAAAAAGATTGGTGTGGCCTTTAGCAGAGTTTTGCTGTGCAAAAATCAGTGAGTGACACCCTTCAGAGTGTGCAGGTAAATCTGCAGACAAAACTGCTGTGAAAGAGACAACTTTAGGGCCAAGATACCTCATCACAAACTGATTTGAAATTCCTCTCAGAAAAAGTTTTATCAGGTAAACTACACGACTACTGTTCAAGAAAAACAAATGCAAAAATTCTTTGCATATATAGAACATGCTATATGGTCCTTTGGATACAGGACTAATTCTCACAAATAGCTAGGGTTATCAGCTCTGGATTGTGAAATACCTGGATGTTTTGAGTGTGGAGTCTAGGGAAGGCAGGGTTGGGGGGGGGGGGATGTGTCCTAAGCAGGGTACAATGCATAGTGTCCACTCTCCAAAGCGGCCATTTTCACACTGGTACACTGGAACTCTTCTTTGCTCAAAAGATTTTCCTATCCTGGTTTATATTACCTTAACTGGGCCCTTCTATAAATCCAGCTCACCAGTCTACTTGGTCTGCGTGTAATTGCCTTCTCTCAGCACTCAGGCTGATAACAATAGATCCTATCACATACTGTGACAGAACTATTCCCTCACAATGTTTAGTTTTCACTCTGTTAAGACAGACAGTTCTTAACAGTAAGAATGATTCAGACCAAAAGCCTTTCAGGCTGTTCTCACAAGCCTTGTTCCTAGGCTTCCTGTGCCACACTCTGAAGGTAAACAATTCTTTTCTTAGACAGAACTGAAGTTTAAAATTACTTTCCTTTGCAGTCCATTACAGAAGTCCTATGACATAGTACACCACTGAGGTCCTTTTCCTCCTCAGGCTCCATTCCCAAACCTCCAGGGATTTCCTAACCTGGATCTGGCAATCCTACCCATTTTCTATTCACGCTGATGGCCTGGAGGGACCTGGTAACTCTATTGTCTACCCTAAACTCTTGAGCCTAAGATCCTTTTATCCAATGTAGGACTCGATATATAGGATTCTATGACCATTCCCCAACCACCTAGGGCAGTGGTGGAGAACCTTTGGCACTCCAGATGTTATGGACTACAATTCCCATCAGCCCCTGCCAGCATGGCCAATTGGCAGGGGCTGATGGGAGATAACAATCCACCTCTCTTTATCTGGACTATAAGGATTACTTTCCATACTGAACCCTGAGGGTACTCTAGATGTATTCTGACCCAGTCTGGGAAACTGAAGAACTGAACTGAAAAATCCTTTGTTATTATATGTCTGAATATGGCACACAAGAGGCTGATATGAATTCTCAACACATAAACTATTTTATTTTTCTCTTTTGGGGAAATGGTTAATTCACACTGTCAGAGAGGTTTCAGGTTAAAATTTGGCAGATGAAAAGGCAACAGGAATGAGGGAAACTTCATAAAACCATGCACCATAGTTTGCCACAAGAATGCAGCTGTTCTGTTCTACCGATAGGTGTTTGTAACTGTTGATAGAGATCACGGCGCTGTCACTCCTTTGATAAACAGACATAAGTTTGATACACAATTTCTAAAGTGTTGGTTGAAAAATTATATTAATTTGATATTGTTCCAGCCAAATTTGGCTTCCTTTAGCTCTATTATACTGTGATGTTTACTGTATTAGCACCTACTGCAGAAGAATCTGAAATCAGAAACAATTCCATACTGAATATAGTGAACCATTTACTGTACGTGCCTTATGGACTCATCCAAAGGGAGGAGCAAAATCTGCTCGTGGGAGTGGTGCGTGGCTGTGCCATTGGATTTGCTCTCCTCCGGGCACTTGCCCAGCTGAGGGGCGATTTTGCCAGCATGTGGCTGTCCTCCCTGGTGCTGGGAGGGGCGATTTTGCCAGCATCCCAGGGGCCTTGTCACTGCCACTGGCATAGAGGGGTGGGCCAGGGGCATGGCCAGGAGAGCTGCCCCATCTATGCTGGTGTTACGTCAATGGCCTGGGCCTTAGACTTATGCCACCAAAAAAACAGCGCAAGTTCATTCAGCCCACTGGGGACTTCTCTGGGTTGGGGCCTCCCACCAGGCCTCCCTGTGCTGCCAGGAAGCCTCTATTGGAGTAGCAGTGTAGCACTGTGGCCTGCTGCCACCAACTTTGGATGCAGCTGTTAGTGTTTATGACCATAAAACACAAGACCTTGAAATGCTTATATTTGCTGTTTTCTATATCATCATTGTTTTAGTGCTGCTGAATCATGTCTGAGTAATGTTTTGATCTGTTAAATTCTGGGAGGTTTCGTGTATCACTGTAGAGGCCTTATCCCTTGTCAGGGTGAAGTCGCTTGCTACAACAAGATGCCAAAGTTGTTGGTGGAGAACTTTCAGGATCTTTCGATGCCGGGTATGTTGGCTACAAGGTACAATAAAATTTGTTACTGTGAAAGAGAAGCAAAATGTTTACAGGCTTTTTCAGGTCTTCACCATTACAGCTATAACAACAATAATACAACAGACAATGAAATGTTGGCCTTTTCCTGGAGTTTCTGCTCTGAAGAGGAGGACTTTATTATACTGATGGGTATATGTCAGCGGCAGTAAAATGAAGCCATGCTTCGAAATAGAGCAATAATATTTGTCAGTGGTGTAATGGATGGTATGTTCCAGGCACTTGAATTGATCACAACAGTGTAAAACAGCAGAGAAAAGGGAAGCCAGCAACTGCATCAACAAGCAGGACCAAGCCTGGATCTTTCCCACCAAATCAAGGTGTCTTCCATAGAACTGAGCAGAAGGGACAATTTGTTTCAATGGATGAGGCAACTAGGAATGCACATGAAGGGCAGCATTGAGGAGATTAAGGGAGGTACTGAGGCAAGGTCATGGGCAAATCATTCTCTGGGGATAGTCATCTTAAGGGGTGTGTGATAAATTGCACTGAAGGAAGCAATATCATTGGAGCATATGAAGCATATTTATTCTAGATTTCAACACAGCTAACGCAATTAACTTTTCAATACCTGGTCAGTCTATGCTCTGTAATCTGTTGCTCAGGTAATTCACCTGTAGCAGAGACAAATGGTTACTCACTGGCAGAATTAGTTTTAGGGGTTTGGAGGAGGATAGTAAATGTGTTGAACATTTTAAGATTTTCCACGAGGAACAGAGTCTCTGCCATCAGCAAGACCCTCTCTAAACCAGCCTTTTCTACCCACCTAGTTAGGGCTCACAGTGCATTTACTTCTTTTCTTTCCAAAAGAGAATGACCTTGATCTTCTGAGACTTTTAAAGATGGCAGTCCAAAAAAGTAACTTGATGCTGGTAGCAGAAGTGCCAAGTCTACAGGCCTCGCATTCAATTCAACAAAGTAGCATTCCAAGAGGGAGGGTTGAGTAAACTCACATGAAAAGCCGGGAGTCAGTCCACAAATAAGCTACATGCACAACTAAGGTAGTTCCCATGGTACTTTTTAAAGCTGGTACATACCTGTGAGAGGGCACCCTTACAAGTACAGTGATAGTGGAAGAGAAGATGTTTGGTCTTTTTCACACTGCATGTTCTGCTACAACTCACCCCTTCTTCTGCTCCCCCAGAGTATCTACCGGTATCTTCTTTCCAGGTATGTTGTGTACCCAGCTTCTTCCTCTCTGTGACATTTTTCCTTGTAAACATGCATCTCAAACTCAGAACAGAAGTATGAGAGCAACTTGAAGTGAAATAGGCTAGTGAGATTAGGCGACAGCCCACTGCTTTCCTCTGCAAAACACCCCCTCGCCTTTGTAATGAAATGTAGGCCATTTGGCTCATATTACATGCATTCAATTTCACACATCACTTTTACATAGGCTCTAAGGTAAACTTTAAAATCAGCCTCGCTCTGTAAGGTCTTCTTATCTTTTAGTAGTCAACTAGTCTCTTGCCATGTGTAATCAAGTGGCCTTGGTCCTGCTGCTGTGCCACCATACGTAGCAAAATGGGCCAGCATCTCACCACTCAGCTACTGCTTAATCGCCTAGATAACAAATCCACATAGTAGGATACTTCACTGGCTTCCACCTGACCTCTCATTTCTCCTTTCTTTTTGGCTGCCACAACTCAGAACTTTCCTTAAAGTTGCATCTCTGAGTATGCAGCATTCACTTTACTTCACCTTATTGTGAAGTTCCAGTTTAAGAACAAATCACTTTCTACACAGTTCCCTGGTACACGGGCGTGGGAGGTTAACAAGATGCTCTTAAACTTTTCGTTAAAAAATAAACAATATATTATGAAGGAAAACATTTTCTGTTAAAACCTATATTACAGTTAATACCAACATAAGCAAATACATAGCTTAAGAAACTTAACCTACAAGCTTCTTCATAATCTCATCTATTTGCTGTACTATACTGTGATACTTCAAGCATGCTAACTGTAACTGCTTCTGTTCTGTCATAATTCTGAACAATAAAAGCCTTTCTCTAATTCACTAGGCTTCATAACAAAGTCTCCTCAGCCCTAGCCAGTACACATTCTCCCTCTCATTCTTATTTCCCCAACTGTCTTTCTTTAACTAGTTCTCCATCTTCTTCTTTCCCTCAAGTTTCCAAAGGGCTCCACTCAGGGCTACTCATTTAACTCTTTTTATACCATTTATTTCCTAATCTATAGCCCCCTTTAGAACAATTTTAAGCAACAGAACTTAAAGCCTTTGGACTGTGCATATTAAAGAGCAGAAACATGTATTTAAAACCTATTGCCTATATCCCTTACCATGTGATGAAGTTATTTTGTTTCACAATAGCTGGTTGCTGTTTCTCAAACTCACATCTTCTCCACCCAACCACTACTAACATACATATGTTTGGAAATAAATATGACTGAAATCACACCAGTGGAAAAGCAACTAGAGGAGAGATTTTCAGTAGAAAAGTGATGGTCAAATAGGGACTCTCTTGGGAAAACAGTATAAGGGGAATGCATAGATCCCTTTCCCCTGTGTGCTGTGATCACCATCTATATCAGGCCTCAGATGTTGAGGAATTCATAAGTTTACATCTGAACACATGAACAAAAGGAAGATAATGGGGAAAATGTAATGTGCAGTTTGGCCCTACTGCAAAAAGGCAGCTTCATGTGTTCTTGTGTGACATTTTTTGGTGAGATTAGTAAATGAATGTAAAAAATCAGTGTGGACAAATCAGTATTTCTAGTAAGTGTAGACTAAGTAGCCCAGCAATCAGTAGATCAGCTAAGTGTGGCCTTCCATGGATAAATGAATAGTTTTTGCACCTCAAAGTATGCAAAAATTATTAATTTTTCTACCTAAAAAGCAGGACAATGATTTCCCAGATGAATAGATCAAAGAGCTGGTCATATGTGCTGCCCTTATGATGTCACAGAATCATGGCAACATTAAGGCACAATCCAGGTAAAAGTCTTCTGTAAGACCATTAAGGTGAAGGGAGGCTGTTTCCATTCAGACTTGATGGATGAGAAACTCTGTTGGCTAAAGGGCGCGTTTACTGCGGTAGCCCGTGGGCGCCTCCGCGCGCCCCGGCAAAAGAATTCCACCCGGCGTGGAGGCGGAGGAAAACCGCCAGCATGCAAAGCATGTGGGCCGGCCTCTGGAAGGAAGCGACGAAGCTGACGGCCGGCGGACTCCGCGCGGAGCCGCTTCTTCCCCCCTTCCACAAAATCCCACTCACGGTGTTACTCATGGTGCGTAGCCTGCTGGCGTCGTGCAGCCCGCCACGCAGCGCCCTCCTGACCTCCAGCCCTCCGACCTCCGGGGTCGGGGAGGACGGGCCGTGCATGAAGGCGATTGACGACCATTCCAACTGGCTGACGGCCGATGATTACAGTGAAGTGGGCGGAACGAAAAGCTGTATATGTTCCCGGCGGTGGCATTAAGCTGCTGGCATATCGCCGAGATGCTGCAGCTGTGGAAGGAAAAAACAGCTCGCTAAAGAAGGTTGTTTTCAGAGTAACAGCAGCAGCCACTGAGGAAGGAAGAGCGGAGTCAGGTCTGTCGCGAATGAAGCCTTCCTGGGGCCGGATTTTATCCCGTCCCCAGGGCACTCGATAATAATAGGCGATGGGAGATGCGGAAACGGCCTAAGAGAGCTGAGGTAGCCCTAGCATATACTGTCCCTCTCTCTAAGTAGCAGTGAGAAGCCCCAGTAGCACTACAGTACTCAGGGCACTAGTGTTCTGCAAACCTTTGTTAAGGGTTCTTACTTGTCCTACAGTGTATTCTAAATTCTGAAAAATCCTATGGCACATTCATACTGTCCAAAACCTGAGGATTACCATTACTTGCTTTGTATTGTGCCGCACATGGTGACTACCCATGCGTTAGGCATACGCAGTTGTAATTTAATCCTTGCTTGCAAATTAGGTTCCAAGTAATTTGATTGTCCTTTCTCTTCCTGTGCAGATTGGGAGATGCATCACTGAACATGGGCCAATGGTATATACATGTTTAATAGTAATTAGGTTGCATGTCAAAATAAATGATGTAGAATTCCCATTGGAAAAAATGCCCATGGGGGTGGGGGGTGAGATCACTGAATTGCATGGAGATTAAGTACAATGGGGTAAGCTAACAATTGCTTATTTTACCTTTTCATGGAAGTGCAACAGTACTCATATGCAACATAAAAATCATATTTAGGAAAAGCCTAAATTCAGCCTTTCTCTGTCAAAAAGTTTTGATTTTATATTGTGCTCCTCCACAACACAGAAAAGCAAAAAAATAAAATAAACCTCTTCCCTACTGATCCCTTCTGGGCAGAAAAGAATAATTTTATTTGTTTTTATATACAAGATAAATTCATCATGAAGAGGTTTATAATAATTGTGCGCTTTGTGCAACTTGTAAATTTCATTTCCTTAAAAGTGTGATGGCAAAATAACACAACTGACCCAGCACTCAAAATTAATAAAAGGGTAATAAGTTGCCTCAGGGTGGCGTACATCAAAACCCACAATAAAATGCATTCCAACTTAAATACATTTAAACCCAATAAACCCAATAAACAGTAAAACATGTTTACAAACTTAATGTAATGGTGAATGCTGAAAACTGGCTGTGCCCTAGCTATACAGCCTCTTCTACGCTTTTATGACCTTATTTCCTGGAGGCTAACTGCTCTTGCCGTAAGAGAACTCTTGGGCTTCAACTGAACATTACATGTAACCCAAGTTGGGTCAGGTCGCATCAGGGAACTCTTATTTTCAAGAGCAACAAGACTGGTTTCAGCTTGTGAGTGTGATGCAAGGGGAGAAGGACTTCAGTCTTCCAGCCTACACCATTTTTTCAAACTCAAGAAAATGGTGTGGCCTCTCCCATGCCAGCCCCACAATACTTTGGGATTAAAATTCCATAATGTTACAAGTACCATGAATCAGATAAGGGAATCCCTCAGCAGATGTGGATCACAGGTAACTTTTTCCAAGCCCTCCATAGTATTTAAGTCACCTTCCATCTCCTCATGCTGATTTGTCCAGGAGAATCCTGCTTTTCTGTTGATGCATTCCAGAAAAATTGCTGCCCCCTGAAAGGCCCATTATTTCAACTGTAACAATGGTTGTTGCCCAGGGCTATTTCAGAGACCAGTTTTTTCCTAATTTATTTTATATATACCAAAGAGCATGTGTATGAACTAATAAATCATAAAGACACAGCCTGCTGGCAAAGAATGAGACTGTATAAAGTATGCATAAAGCTATGGTCTCACTACTGGAATGCTTGAAATTTAAATATAGCACATTTTCTGTTTATATTTCATTATTCTATGTAAATGTTACTAAGCAGTAGTGTCTCTATAAACATTTACCTGGTATTAGTTTAGACCAACTTTCTTTTGGATAAATTCTGGAAGATTGGTTATTCAGATTCAACAGATATTTGTTTACAGCCTCAGCATATGCAGCTGCAGTTTCATCCTGAAAAGGGCCTTATGTTAGTGAACAGAATGGTGTCAATTAAGCAATATGAAAAATAACCCTGATGAAAATTCCAAGATTATCCTAAGAACTCATTTTAGAGCACGTTTCGCATGGGCCAAAAGAAGAAGAAGAAGAAGAAGAAGAGGCGGCCTGGGGGGCAGTAAAGCGCCGCCCCCAGGCCGCCGTTCCGCTGACAGCTGGCTGCTGAGCACCTTGGCACCGACCTGGCTGCCCTGTACCCCTCCCCTCAGGGCCGTCAGGGCCAGGTCCCTAAAAAACAGCCCTTTAAAGGGGTTGTTTTTTGAAGGAACAACGATCTTCCGGTGGCCAGTGCGCAACAACACTGCGAGGGAACACGCACTGTTTCCCCTTCCCCTCTCCCACTTACTCTGGCTGTGGATCCGTGCTGGCCTCCTAAGTCCCTCCCTCACTGTCCTCCGACCCCTGGAGGTAGAGAGGGCGAAGGCGATAGGCCGAGGCTTAGAAACCAAATTCTGGCTAACCTGAGGAGTGAGTGGGAGAGAGAAAAAAAGAGGAAGAAGACTCCGTCTTGAGCCACTTGTCTCCTCTGGCCGACCTCTGCTGGGGCAGCTCACGCATGCAACGTCTTGAAGCAGCCTCCACCCTCACCTTGGCAAGATTCTTGCACGGCATGAGAGCAGTATAGAGGCCCATGTGAGGCTTGACCTTGGTCTGTTAATTCCCCTCCAGTCTAATCCCCAGAGCCCAAGAAAGAACCAGTGACTCACAAGGTTTGGGGTGGTCCCAACTCAGGAGAAAGGATGTCAACACTCCAATTCAATAATACCTTCAAGAACAGAATTCAGTGTTTGTTTACATGACTTTCTAATTGTGGTCAACATCAGAGGTGAAAACAGAACACTGGAAGAAGAATGAGAAACTAATATTTGTCGGGGCAGATGAAATTAGTATCGGCATGATATCTTATACAGTAGATACCTTATTGAACCTTATAGATCATGTGCTATTGCAGTGACATTTGTCTAAAGTGGAGGACGGCAGGAGACGAATGACTTCTAAACACCTAGACATGTGAGAGATTTAGCATGGGGATCTGAAGAGCCAACATCAAATGCAACCTACTCAAAATCCTACCAGTAGCAGCAGAGTGGTGGGTTGCTGAGTCTCATGGGAGATCCCATCCTCCTCCCTATTGCTTGCCAGATTCACCATGGCTCCTGGGCTCTGCTGCAGCCATAGCTGGGCCCAAAGCAATGTCATGTCTCCATAGCTACCACCAGCCCCATAGAGGCCCCTGCCCTCCATTGCAGCTGCCATTCGGTCGGGTGCATTCTCTGTGCTTGTGCAGATAATGCTCTTTTACATGTGGGAGGGATCTTCTGCCCATGATGTGTTTTTTTTTCCCCAGATTTTTTCTGCCAAACCTGGGGTGGGTCCCTAAGAAGTTTCAAAATCTGTTTTTTTGTGTCCAATTGTGGCACTGATTCTGGAGATTGAGCCACACTTGACTATTAAAAAATAAGATGCCCGAGACTTTGTCAGTCAGTACTTATTTTACAAGGTCATGTAAAGGAGATAGTACTAAAATTAAACCACTACAGTTGTTTAACTATCATCAGATATCGTTACTAGTTGTTTCCAAGTGCACACTGACCATGTTGTTCATAGGCTGTTTTTGTCAATGACCAACCAGAGTTACCATTTTCCAGTGACTTGTCTTTATAAGATCTGCAAATAAGCATAAAAACAAACCTTCAGATCTAACAATGGCATACTATGCTTCCTGCTGGTCTTCTCAATCATCAATAAGTTTTGAGAGGCTTTTTAGCTAGAGGCATCCCTGAGTTAATTCAGCTTAAAAGCTAAAGTAGCAGCAAAACATATGATAAAATATTCCTGATGGATTTTATTACTATTGAGTCTCAGAAATATCATATGTTTATTTCCATTGAACAGATGGTAAAAACACATTAACAATGCAATTGCATACATGAGTGCATTCCCTCTTCTCTGGGCATAACAGGTTAAGCATCCATAATAAATTGGTTAACAACTGGATTAAACTTCGTTTTTTGTTGGCTGATTATGTGCTCTCTCCTACCAGCTTTTTAAAAAGATATGGCCAACATACATATCAGTTTATTTGCAAGTTTGAATTTTACTTATAAATGCTGAAGAGGTTGTATGTAGGCTACTCCGGAAGAGGCAGATATTATAAGCAAGGTACTTTAGCTATTTATGCAAATACAGAAAAATTACATGACATGATTTCAGTTCTCCCGTTGGAAACATGAATTAACATTTCATATGTGAGTGTATGTGCATACCAATGTAAAAAAAATGTTTAGAATAGTAAATCTGAAATAGGCAACGCTGCCAGATTACCAAAATTTCTGGTTTGCGACAAAGGAGGGCTTTTAAGGTACTTTAAAGAGTTCTTTTGCAAAATGTCTTAATCTCACCCTTATAAATACTCTCTTTTTCCCTTTACTTTTGCTTTCTCAGTTGTATTGTAGTGGTACAGCATGGCTTGTCAGGAAAAGTGCAGGAAAATGCTTAAAAGGGCGGAATTGAAAACCCATTTTGAAACTGGGGCTTAATTCTGTCTTCACTCTCCATAGTGGTAAAAAGGAAACATTCACATGGACGTTTCTTCGCAGTCACTATGAAAAATCCTCTTCAGACAGGATAAAAGTAAGTTTAGTTTTGATCCAGTTCAAGGGATCAAATGAATTAATGTATTTATTTATTTAAAAACTGCCTTTTCACCCAAATAGAATTCCCAAAGTAGCAAACAAGTCATTCACACACACACACACACACACACACACACACACACACACACACACAGAGTGCTTAACAACAACAATTAGTACAATCCTGTGCAGATTTACTCCCATCTAAGCCCACTGAAATAAATCCTAACTACCCTTAAGATTGCATTGAAAAACATATAAACATACAAACACAATACTACTAAGGAGGAGGGACAATAAAGTTTACTGGAGGTGCACCAAACGATATAGACAATTATTAATCTGCTGGTGGCAGAAAATGACTGAGGGAGACAAAAGACACCCCGGGGGAGGGAGTTCCACAGTTTCAGTACCACAACCAAGAAGGCCTTTTGAATGAATTCCATGAATCATGTAGATATTTCCGTAAAATATTGGGCCTCCAGGTGTCCATGCCAGGAAAATCCCCATGTAGAAGCAACTTTAGATTGAGTCAACTGGAGGTACATGAGGTGGCACAGATATCATTGGGGTTCCAAGCATTTACTGCCATCAAGCCCACATCTATGTGAGAAGTATAACATAGATTTACCTGATTTTGTTTTTTAAAAAAACCCTGCTCTAAGATATGTTGCTTAGTAAATCATGATGATGAATGGTTGTTTTAAAAACAAACCAACTTTGCATTCGCAGCTGGATCTTCTGATAGCCAAGCTGACCTACGAATAATAAAACTGTAATGAGAAGTAATGCTTGTTTCTGATTTCAGAATACAAAGTCTCTTCCAAGTGGCAACAAGCATCTGAAAATGGAAATGTCAAAAACTCTTAACTCTCATACATCTTCTGATTACTGTCTATTCTCCTGTCAAAGTCTGTAACTGTGTTGTCTCCTTTGATGCCTCACCACACATACATAAAATAGATATTTTTCAGAGGACATGTTCCTCATGATCCAAATAGCAACATACTATAATTGATGCCAGCTTATGCTGGCTTTAAACAGAGGTTGCAAAAATTCTTTGGGACATTTTTGAGAGGAAATTACAATGTGGCCTTTTCTAACACTGCTTCATAGAGAAGAAAAATATATATCCTGTCAGCTTTGAAGGATTTGACTGACCGTACCATTAGAAAATATGTTTAAAAAATTTCCCTGGGTGTGGAAACTAAGTATATGTTATATTTTACACGTACACTATGGGTACTTATAGTCAGATGTCAACTGTAGGTTCTCTACTGGGAACTGAGTTCTCAACTGTGTGGGCCCCAATTCAGGTCATACGCATAGCACATGAGAAAACAATTTTCCTCCTCCCCACCCTTTCCCCCAACCATTTTACGGTCAATTTTCTTTTCAAAGTACAACAAGCTGGGAGGAGATTAACATGTAAAGTTCCCATGTTTTTATGAGTTTTTGGTGTCATCAACCAACCGAATCTTAGGAACTTTAATATTAATATTATCTGGGAGTCTCTTTCAAGTCTATGGAAATGACCATGTATTGGACGAGCCAAATTTCATGGCTGGAAGTTTGTAGAAGCTAATCTTCCTCATTTTCACTTCGACTGCCATCAATGAAGTTCTTTTGTGCAGCACAACTTTCTCACCTCTCACCTCATGCTGCAATCTGATCTTGCGCTGATCTTGCTCAGCGTGCCATGGATATCTTTATATCCCTCCTTTCCCCTCTGCTGGCTCCCAAAGTCCACATGAGTTTGGAAAATGGCATCATGGGGTGTGGGGGTGAGATTTAAAAAGCTAAACAAGCCTAATGTTATTCGGCTTTTTTAGCTACAGGAATATTCAGGTTTTTTAATATACCTGAGTTTTTAAATTGGTAAAATAAAACCCCTCAAAAAGCAATATGGCATTTTTCAAGGCCCCCCCCCCCCCCGTGATTTGGGTTTATCAAATCACCAAACCTAGTCCCTAGTCCTTAGCCCCCAGTCCAATGAGATTGTGAATCCAGATCATGCTCTAAAACAAGCCCATGATGTTTCTTAGTCAGGTGATGGATTCTTGGTACCCATACAATTACTAGACTTCAGAAAAATCTCAGATTTTAAAGAAAGCTGTTTTAGCGAGGCAGGAAAAGGAAATTATATAGAGATGAAGCTAAATGTAGGATAGTATTTTTCCTAAGATAGCCAACGTCCTGCTAAGTAGACATTCGTAGGTTTTCTTAAATGACATGTTTCTTTTAACTATAGATTGCTATTCTATCATTATATGCAGAATAAAGAGTACTTTGCTTTGGGTCACTCAGCATCCTATTGAAGTTCATGTGTACTTCAATAGCTTTTTGTCCCAAGAAGGAAGGGGGTCCCTGAAGCATCACAATGGCATGGTTGACTATGGAGGTGTACAGGCTCTAATGATTGTTTACGTTGCCGTAGCATTTATGCAGAATGGATTTAGACACTGTTTTTCCTGTACAGCCTGTCTAAGATCTTGTGGCAATGCTACATGCTTGTTAAAATAAATTTAGAATCTGATTAAGGCACTCCCTTCCCTTTCCCACTAATACCTGAGGTGAAGAATTTAGTGCAACAAGATAGGAATATTTCCTTCTAATTTTAATTTTGGATAATCAGATCTTCAGTTTCACAGATTAGCAAATGGCATGACTAGAATCAATTCTATTGCCTCTAGATTGAGTGCAACGGCAAGCAGCGACCGGCTCAGCTTCCCTCCCCAGGAGGGCAGCATCAGAGCGCTAAACAGCAACCCTTTAAAGGGTTGTTGTTGAGAAGAGCGTCTTCCCTGCCCGGTGCGAACAGCCGCCCGGAAGCAGCTGTCTCCGTCTCCGCCCCACTCACGGTGTCCTCCTGCATTAAGCCTGCGGGCGTCGCAGCCCCGCCCACTGTGTCCTCCGACCCGGGTGAATGGTCAGTCCTATGGCATTATACCCTGATGAAATTCTGCCTCTCCCTAAATCCTGCTTCTACCATGCTTCACCACCAAATTTCCAGGCATTTCCCAACCTAGAGTAAGAAGCTCTAGGGGGAACTCACTCCCTTTGTGGTTTAATAGGGTCTAATGCCAGCCTCTGTTGGCACTGAAATTAGCACAGATTTGACTGTCACATTGTCAGGCAATAAGTAGTAGGAATATGAAACTAGTAGGCAAATACTCTATTTAAAGAACCTTTTTGTTTTAAAAAATACACTAAAAATACACATTGAAAACATTAGGCCACTGTTCCTTTGATCAAATGGGACAAACAGGTAGCAGCAATTTGCATGAATTAGCAGATGACAGTCTGTATCAAGCAGAAGGCAATAACCAGGAACATACAGTTCTCATCACCAACCATCAGCTCAGATAAACTACTTTGATAGGACCTGTTCCTGTTCAAATCCAAATCTAATTGGTAACCCGGTAACACTGTCTCTGCAGGCTGCCCTACATTCTGGCATCCATGGGGAGGCTGCCAAAAGTTGTTCCCACGTGGCACTGCTCTGTGCAGTGCCAGGAAGGTTTAAAACCCATTTATAACACAATTTCACTCAACTGAGTAGAGCCATTCCAAGACAACACTGGTGTTTGCTAGGATTGTGTGGTGCTGGCACAGATGCTGTCTACCATGAACCATATGGACTGAAAGCTTCTTTTTTTTTTACAAGGACCATCTGGAAGGCAGCTCCATGGGAGCCGTTTTTGAGGCTATCACAAGAGGAATACATTTGATTTTGCTGCTGAAGTAAAAAACCAGAGCTAGGGACATTTACATCAAATGTCACCAAATGTCAGCAGCTAACTTGGAAACAATATTTCATTATTTTCTTAAACTTTTTTTCAGCTATAGATATGAATATTACCTTTCGAAAGTGATAGATTACAATTCTGAAGAGGTAAAAACTGTGTCTAGCCCAAGATCACCCAGTAAGCTTCATCTGGAGGAAGGGGGAATCAATCTCAGTCCTACATATTACAGTCCACCACTCTTAACCATGCCACAATGCTGGCAATCATGATAGAATCAAGCAATTGTGATAGTATCAAGTGTCCATCAAAAGGGCTCAAAACTAGGATGCCCACAGTGAGATATAAGCATTCCAAATGCTCACGTGCGTTGTGTAATGTGAATCATTCAAAAAGGGGAGTGGCCAAAGAGGAAGAGCAAGAGAGTGAAGCAGGAGGAATAGCTGTCTGGGCAACCTTCCCATCATAGCAGCCAGGAAGCAAGTATCCATAAAATAAATCCCTAGGGGCCAAGAAACCGAATCCCCACTGAATCCCCACTGAAAAATAAATACAAACCAGGTTTCAAAAGAAATGGCACCTTTTACATCGGTTTCAGTTCACCTCTCCACCCAGCGCGTGTGTGTGATGAGGATATCCATCAGAGCTGGGAGGTTTCAAACAGGTGCACGCAATCCCCACTACCGTGCTAGAATCAGATATGCGCGCATCCACTCAGCTGCTCTTCCTTCCTCGCCCTGATTGGCTGTCATGCCATGTTGGGGCAGGAACTTGGGGGGTTTTGCGCAAAAAAACACATTCTAATGTTGAGGCGAGTACGGTTCTTTTGTGCACACGTGTAAGCAAGTAACATTCTCTTGTGTACCCATTAAAACAATAGACTCAGCTGGCGCAAAACAAAAAAAAAGCTGCACGCACATCGTGCACAACCCGCCACGCTCTGATTGGCTGGGAGGCATTTGCATCACTTTTTGCAGTGGGAAATTTGAAACCACATGTTTTTCTAAAAGGTTTACATTCAAGCAGGTTCAGGAAAAACACAGCATAAGGGGAGCTCCAGAACCCTTTCGGACATCAACTCCATTATTCAGCGGTTCATCTGTGGGAGTTCTTCATGAAACCTGGATATTTCAGGTGAGTATCCTGGGATTAATCAGCAGTGGGGATATAGCCAGAGTCCAAGCCTCTCTGTGATTCCAAAGTGAGGCAGACACACATCAGTGGGTTTAGAGCTAGGAAATCTCTGTAGCCATCCTCAGGACTGGAACCAGCGGTGGGATTCAGCAGGTCTACACCACTTCAACAAGAACCCGGGTTAAAATAAAACGGGTGCTTTGTAAAACAACCAGTTATTAAAATTATTTGGAATCCCCACCACCAGAACCGGTTGTTAAGAATTATTTGAATCCCACCACTGGCTGGAACACAAAGGAATTTAAATCTGAGGCCGCTTCCAAGACTTGAAGATCGCCACCGGGCTTCCAACGCCAGCAAGAAGTTCTCTACGGGCGGCAAGTAAGGAAGCCCGCCAGCACGCAGCTTGCATAGCAGTCGCGAAGCAGAGATGAGCCAGAGCCCGCGGAGAGAGGCAGCTCCCGCGACGGGAGCCGCCTCTTCCCTCTCCGTCCGACTCGCGATAGTCCCTGCGTCATTAGCGCTGCTGAACAGCCGCTCAGCTGACCATAAGCTGCCCTCCCACCCACTGGAGGTCGGAGTACAGTGTGGGCGGGCCGCGAATGCGCGGCCGGCTGAAGGCGACTGTTAATTTGCGGGACATCGCGCGGAGTCGGACGGAGAATAACGATTTCCAGCCGCACGGTTCACCAGCGCTGCCGCCGCTGGAAGACGCTTCCTCCCCAACAACAACCCTTTAAAGGGGTTGTTGTTTAGAAATGGACGCCTGACGCCTGGGGGAGGGAGAGTCGAAATAGGCTCGCCGCTGCTCGCGTTACGCTTGGCCGCAGCGGGCGCTAATATCTTAACGGCTGCCACAGGGGCGGGCAAGCATCGTTTACCGCCCCCAGGCCGTCGTTTATGGGCCTTGCGGAAACGGCCTGAGGCAATAGTTTGGGCCTAATTAAAAGGCAAGAAACAGATAGTAACAAGTAAAAAAGTATTTTATCCTTGGTCTTTGAAGCTGGCAAGGTGAACTAACAACCTGATCAAAAGTGAGAAGTAGAGAGGTCCAGGGTTCTGGGATCACTTCCGGTATGGAAAGACAGGGGGAATCTAGCCTGGAAGAACACATAACAAGGCAGTTTACTTATTTCATTGAGCTGGGGTTTTAACTGAGAAAATACACTGTCCAAATTAAATCACTCTTGACTGAGAATCTTAGTGGGGTGGGTGCATTTTGAGAGCTTAGGTAACCAGATTCTTTGTACTAAACTACTCTTGTTATTTATTGCGAGGCCCTGATTTGACAGTTTGATGACCAGAAAAAGGGAGAGGCTTGGTTTATCTCTGAAACTGCTATTGTCTCTGGTGAGCATGGTGGAATGAAGATGGAGATCCTGCCAGTCCTGCCTTCTCAGCCTTTGTCTTGGAGATGCCTGAAATGTGTTTCTGGTCTTCATGTGACCAGCAGAGAGGAACTTGTCTCTGTAACAGGCTGGAGAAAGGAAAATATATGCAAAATGGAGACATAATGCCAAGAAGGTTAAAGTTGTTAAGGAGTTAGGACATATTTTTAAACTATTAGAATGAAGTAGTCAGATTTTTATTGCAGTCAGCTGTTGGCCACTAGATCAGAAAACAGATGCAATGCTTAAAAGTCTCTATTGTTTGCTATTGATGCATCTAAGCAGCATTTATTTTACTTAGATATTTATACCTCCACATTTCTCCCTGATGGAGACCCCAAGCAGCTTACAACATTCTTCCTTCCTCCATTTTATCTTCACAACAAACCTGTGAGATAGGTTAGGCTGAGCAAGAGTGACTGGTTAAGTTCTTTGTAGATTTCAATGGGGTGGTGTCACAGTACTCATTACTCATTGGCTTTCTATGATGTAGAAGAGACATGTGAGCCCTATGGAGTTACCAACCCAGATCCCAAGCTAACACTCACATTACTATGCCACACTGGCATCAGGAATTCTTTGATGTTAATTGTATTTATTGTGGTTTTTTACAATTATATCATATTCTACCATACGCTCAGAGCTCCTACCAATATAAAAGGTTATGGAAAATTGCTATTATAAAATGGGATATCTTATTAAATTTGCTGATGTGAGATGATTTTAAGTAAGCTTTCTGCATTTTTTCTGTTTCTTCTATGAGATACAGTTTAACAATAAATGTTTGATTTTAAAGAGGAACATATTTGATATGTTGAAAGAGTGGATCTGTGCATTGAAATAATGTCTCTGTCTACAGCTGATTCCTAGTAAATAGACAGTGATCGGCTGTTTCAGCAAAAAAAAAAAATCAACTGCACTTTAATGAGCAAGACACTCCTACATCTGATGTTGACAACAAAACCTCACTCCATACTTAAGGTGTTAATCTCTGTGGTGTCACAGTACTCATTACTCATTGGCTTTCTATGATGTAGAAGAGACATGTGAGCCCTATGGAGTTACCAACCTCAAGATGGCCCCTGGAATTGCAACTGATCTGCAGACTTCACAGACTTTTCCTTGGAGGAAACAACAGCTGGGGTGGGCGAGTAATGGACTCTGTGATATCACACATCCCTGCTGGAGCATTCCCCCCTATGCACGAACTCCTGCCTTCAAATCCTCAGAAATTTCCCAAGCTAAACTTGGCAGCCTGTACATGAAGAGATATATTATCATTCTTGCAACTATTCATTCTTGCAGATAGAGACTTGGATTCAGCCTGACATTTCTGTGGGTGAGATCTGCAATTGCTCCACCAGCCTATTCTAGTGGGTCCCTGGTCTACCAGGATTAGCATTTCAGGGGACATTTTGGGCAGCGGTAAGAGGGGTGACTAGGAAAATCAAACTCAATTGATGGAAATTCTTCAGGCGGGATCCAAGCTATACATTGGAGCAGATGAGTGGAGATTAGGTGTAGAAAAATGTGTTGTTGAAGACAGGAACAGAAGTTTGGAGGCCTGTTCTGAGGAAAACTGGTAAATGACTGAGAACTATTCTCATTTCGATGCGTTAGAACTGGATTGATTTGATGATTGACCTTTCCCTCCCCGGGCCACTACAGTCCTTTGTTCAGACTGAAGATGGAAGAGTTGCATCAACCTACTCCACTGAGTTTCATCTAGAAGCCCTTTAATCCAAAAAGCACATCCTTCCTGCCTTTTCACAGGCAAATAAATGAGTTCCTTAGTATTACCAATCTGAGGCATCTGATCAACTTCAGGATTAGGTTGAGCATGCTGCCTTTCTATTTTGTGAGCCTGAACTATTTCAGGGAATTAATAGGCAAAAAGATTCACCATTGTATTTAATACCATGGATTTTTTTACTTAAGTACAGAACCCTTCCTAACCTGTCTAGTTTGCTACACACAGAAAACACGTAGGGACGCTTGAAAAATAAGTGCTGCATATGCAATGATATGACGCAGGCAGCATGTCACAGTTCAGCTGTCATGGGAACAAAAGCAAAGGCAGGATGTGCTTGAGTGTTCAGATGTCACTGGATTCTCAAACACGCTGATTTTGTACTGGAAACAACACTGCAACCAAACTATATCTCCAGTCCATTTCTTCCCGGTTATAAGCCATAATATGTGTGGGGTACAAATAAGTTAGCCGCTAACAAATGAGTCACAGAAAGGAAAAACAGATTCCGCATTATATATAAATAGCTTTTTCTTACTTGTGAGATATATATATTCTACACATCCTAGGACACGACACGACACATTGTATAGAGTCTATAGGTAGCAATGGGGAAAAATCCACACCCCATGGTGGTGATGGAGGTGATAATAATGCAGATGATGATTATAAAGTGGTTATCCATGATTCAGAATATTTTATTTATTCACAAAAATACCTCACTCTTCTGCTTTTATTAGGGCCACCAAATCGGCTAGCAGGTTTTTTAAAAAAAAAAAAAAAACTTTTTTAAAAAAAAAAAAAAAAAAAAAAAAAAAAAAAAAAAAAAAAAAAAAAAAAAAAAAAAAAAAAAAAAAAAAAAAAAAAAAAAAAAAAAAAAGCGGTCATTAAAACATAGGCCAAGAAGGAGAGATCATGCAGGAAATGTGAGGTGAAACAACAAAGTCTTCACCCACCAGGTGACTGAAGATGGCATCAGAAGGGGACAGGCAAGTCTTTCTGGGGAGAAAGTTCCAGACTTTTGGTGCTGTGGCCTAAAAGATCCTCTTAATCTCAGAAGGCTGGGGCACCGGAGGCAGGGCCTCAAAAGATGGTCAGACTGATTCAGTAGGTTTATAAGATATTGTTGTTCATCAACACACTTTCACTGCCTGGAGCTTTCCATTGCAGTGAATGTGGTATTCCTAGAACAATCTTTCTCACAGCTAGTGTGTCATTGCTTTGTATAATCTCTGACATTTCTAAAAGCACCTATTGCATTGCTGCATCTTCTGCTGAAATGCCCTGTACTCCTGTAGACTTTCCCAGAATATATCATGTGTCCTCCCTTGTGTTCTAGGGCTTTCTGTACAGTCTGTCATGTAAATATGTTCTGTTCCATTCTGTAACTTTGGTGAAAGACTAAACCCTTACAATGCATTCTCCATTTGTAAAAAGAAACAAAAATAAACCTAGATGGTGCATTCTTTTACAAACAACTATTGTGAAAAGAGTTGATAACTATCGTGAAAAGGGTTGATAACTGTCTCAAATATAAACACTGAAACAGCCCTCCATTAGGTCAGGACTGACTGACCAATTAATATCAAACAAAACATTTTTAAAAATTCCAACTGAGGCAAGATTACTACTATGGTATAATCCTAAACAGAAGTACCTCTTCTAAGTCTATTGAAGCCAGGAGGGTCCGAAGTGTGTAATTTATTCCGTTCAGGGTTGCATTGCTGGTTTACTAAACAGATATAGTCTCAGTGGCTCAGATACTGGATACAGTTAGATATAAAAGATTGAAAAGAAAAAGGAGTTCAAAATATATCTGGGTTTAATTAGAGAACCAATTAAGGGACATAATGTCATAGGAACAGGGCATTCTGAACACATGAAAACACACAACAGCATTTGGGGGCAAGTTTCATGATGGAAATGTGTTTACTAAAGAAGAATTTTTCATTTGTGCTTCATTCGAACCTTATTGGACCTTTTGTTCAGTGAACTTGACTCTGGTAGCTTCTGCCGAAAGATGAACCTGCAGGCAGGGTTAGTACAAAAGCTTCCATCAGTTACATGTCCTGTGCACTTCTTTGTAGGGTCAGCATGAAAACAGACTGCAGTCAGTGTTAAGCTTGGCTTCAGCCAGCAGCCACAGAACGGTACGGAAGTGCTATCCACTACTGCCAAGGTTTGTAATGCATGTTGTTATCCTGCTTTCAGTTGTTACACTGGTTGCTGTCCAGTGGCTCACAAGAGTGCATCCACAGGCTTTCTAAGAAGCCTCCCAGCCAGGCATCTCTCTGACCTGGACCTGCTTAGATTCAGCAAGTTTGTTGCACAACTAACCTTCAGATCATGTCCTTGTGCTCTGCCTTCCTAATATAATTGTGTGTGTGCGCGCGCGCGGTGGACTATATGCAGTTCACTTCTGATTCATGGCTACTCTATGAACTCATAACCTCCCAAACCACATATGGTTAACAACCTTGCTCAGGTCTTGCAAACTGATAACCGTAACTTCCTTGATGGAGTCAATCCAATTCATGTTGGCTCTTCCTTTTTTCCTGCCGCCTTTTGCCAGCACTGTTGTCTTTTCCAGTAATTACAGCATATGGGGAAAGTTTTAAAAGTTTGAGCAGTTATCTGAAACCATTTCTAAAGATGTAGAGAACAGAAAAGCTGTGTAACAAGTTTTCTTACTTAATATATAAAACATGCTACCTACAAATACTTTAAAAAAAGTAGTGAAGATAGTAAACTTGATTTTTCCCAAGAAATTAATTATCACTTCCAGCAATGTTTTATGTGTATTTTTTCAGTTTGAGTTATCATAGTGTTACCGTGCTGCCAGGGTAACTTTTAATAATTTCAGAATGATCTCAGCTCTCGGCATACAAACTTGTGGAGGAACAGCAATCAGGACCCAACTTACCAAGCAATGGTATAGTAAAACAGCAAGAGATTTTATTGAGATGTTGACCTAAGATTAGCCGACACCTCCGCTCTATTACAGCAACTGCACTGCCTAGCAGCTTTACAAGGCATTTTAAACACTTTCTCCCGCCCGGAAATCTGGGAGACTATGGAAAAATCCACCACCATTCATTAACAAATACAGGAACCAAATCAGAGTCCAGAGGACAGTCCCTTCTTGAATTTGTCAAGGCAAGAATCCCAGAGTGCAAGGGCAGCAAATGACATTAGAGTGCAAGGTTGAATCCAAGGTGGGAAAAAACACAAAGGATCCACTGGGTGATCAGATCAGGAAACAAAAGGTGGAACACCTCTTATCTGCTGGGTGATGGGATTAAGGCAGGCCATTGATGTCTGGTCTCCAGGGTTCCCCTTTGTTAAGAGTCCCATTCTTGGTTTTGTGGAATGGAAAAGGAACATGCCACCTAGAGTGGGGGGCAGGGCTGGGCTTCAGCCTGAATTCCGGTCCTGAGCAAAGGAGGTTTTATACAAATACAGAACAAATCCTATCTAACTACAGAGCAAAAAAATATAGTTTCATTTTTATTTGGAAAACAAAATCAGAAATGGATTTATTTATTTCTGACACCGCTATCAATTGAGTGGCATAAGCGCAGATGTTTAACACATATAAGTTTGTGGTATTTTCGTGTCTCTGAGCATTTTTGCACCCAAGCATACCTGTATGGTTAGTTTCAGTGGGGTTTTTCTTTGCTATGGACATAATGCTGAAATTTCTAATTTTATTAGGAATCATACCATAGCTATAAAACTTGAACAAAATAATTAATGCCTGTTATGAAGTGCTAGCAAGATGTTTACATCATATTAGCCATCATTCCAAGCAGTTTAATCATAACACTTTTTACCTAAAGGGCTATGAAACATAAAATTTTATTCAGGTCAGGAGGAGGAGTACTTTCTAGAAGATTCTGTTTTGCAGAATCATGGAGGTATTATGTAAATAACATGGGATTTTTCTGATTCATCCCTATTCTAGTGAAGGGAGTGGAGAAAGAAACCATGTGACCCCAAAGTCCATTTGCAGTCCAACCCTGGGCAGAATTTCAGGCATGCTAATATCTGTAAATGCTTATACAGAATATCCTATTCAGAGACGTACTGGTACTTGCCTTTAAAGCAGCCATAAACAGCTTTATGGCTGGCGAAGTATGTTTCCACGCTGAAGGTTCAGTTATTGTCACTTATTCATTATGGTATTCCTCTCAATTCCTGTTCTCTGTGTCCCACCTGCAAAGATAAGGTGAGTGACAACCCAAAACAGGGCCTTATCAGTGGTGTAACTTCACCCCTCACCTGGAATCTACTCTGTTGGCATCCTGTTCACCTGAACTTTTACCTAAAAGTTTATTCTGTGTCTTTTTGAAAACATCTTGGCCTTTTCCCCATCCCCATGTTTTGATGGGTTTTTAATGACTATTTTACTGTCAGTTTTACCATGTTTACTAAAATGGCATTGCTGCTGAGAAATTAATTTCCTTCAGTTTTTTTGTATTTTAAGGCATTGCTCTACATTTGTATTTTTAAAAGTTTAGTTCTCTTTTTGTTACTCTGCTTGTCTCCAGCATACATGAAGAGAGTTGGGCTAACAGTGACCTAATTTACTAGAATTGCTAACCTCCAGGTAGGGCCTGGAGATCTCCTGGTATTACAGTTGTTGTCCAGACTACACAAATCAGTTCCCCTGGAGACAATGACTACTCTGGAAATTAGACTCTATGGCACTGCGCCCTGCTGAAATCCCTCCCCTCCCCAAACCCTCCCCTTCCCAAGATCCACCCCCGAATACTCCAGATATTTTTCAACCCACCCTATAACATAGCACATAATCCAACCTAATTTAACTACCAGAATGAATATAATGAAATGTAAAACCAGTCATATATATGAAGTGGCATTACACCAGCTCCCGACAGACTTCGTTGTGTGAGTTGAAATAGATGCATAGAGAACTGAGCATGAAATGACCCTGCCCACCACCTATACACAACTGCCAGCTCATGAATATAGATCAGAATTATGTCAGAGTCCATACATGTCCCAAGCTTTCCTGATAAACAGGGTCTACAATTTTGTCTATTTTCTACCAGCACATGGCCAATTGGCCATGCTGACAGAGGCTGATGGGAATTGTAGTTCCTGAACATCTGGAGAGCCGCAGGTTCCCTACCCCTGATATAGATCCTGCATGCATTTTAAGCATACACACACAGGCTCCCATTGTAGGATCAGGAATGCTGTTTCTACAAACAGCTTTTTCTTAATGTGGCTTTGATTTCCACATCTGTAGGTGGGTGAATTAGACCAGTGATCTAAGGTCAGTGTTGTCTACTCCAACGAGCAGTGCCTCTCCAGGTCTCAGGTACTGGTCTTTCCATCAGCTACGACTTGATCCATTTAACTGGAGATGCCAGGGATTGTGCAATCTACACATAAAGCAAAGGCTTTACCAATAGCCACAGTCCAACCCCTAAATCAGCGCAGAATAAAGAAACTACATTTCTAATGTAACCTGCTGCAAGGTAACAGAAAGCCATTGGTTGACACTTACAGGTTGCAATTTAAACCAGTTCGCTGCATCATCAATGATTTGCAACCCATCCTGAGCAATTATTAATTTGCCCAGTTTATACCATGCCTTGCTGGGGACCCGAAGCAGCATCCACTGTTGTTTTCCATTTTATCCTCATGACAACCCTACGAGGTTGTTCAGGCTTACAGTATATGCCTGGTACAAGGTCATGCAGTATATGCCTGGTACAAGGTCATGCAGTGAACTTCCATAGTAGAGTGGGGATTCAAACCTGGGTCTCTCAGCTCCTTGTCCAAACCTCCAACCACTACTCTATACTGGCTCACATTATATACTTCTCTTACAGGGGTTGGATGGCAGACCTTTCCACGCCTGCAGTCTCCCAAACAGTCCTATCCATGTGCGTGGGGGAGGGGGACTGAATGCGCACAGAGAGTGGGTGAGGGCCATGTGGGCACATTTGTTCCCCTCAGCTGCATAAGATGCAGCCCCGCCGGTGCAGGGGGCAGACATGCTGGGGGCCACCTCAGAGCTGCACTAGCATCCAGAGTCAGGGCACAGGCCGGGGCATTTCTTGGAGCCGACATTCTGGCTCAGGAACACCACCCTGGAAGCCTGCAGACTTATTCCACACTTTTGTGTGGCAGGAGGGTTTGTTGTTTTCCCTTCCTGCTGAGCCACCTGAAGCCCCTTTGGAGGGGGCGCAGCATCACCTTCGCTGCTCCACTTCTAGTGACCTTGGTGCTGTAGACCGCTCTGTGAGACATCATCTCATTGACAACCAAGGGTCTTGTTACCCAAGATGGAGATGCAGTCTCTCAATAATGTGGGGGAAATTAGCATCTCTCAATAATGTGGGGAAAATTAGCTCAGAGCAGACTGCTTATTAACATTGCCAGAGACTGTAGGGAATCTTTTAATATATATATATATATATGGTTAACATGATCTGATCATGACATGAAGAAGATCCAGGGGACCAGCATCTGGTTCCAGATGGCAATGCATAGGGCACAGTGACAAAGACAGAAAGGTGTCAGCAGCACTGGGCGATTAGCCCTTTTGTGGGGTACAATATTTATAGGATGAAGAACCACCTGGGGGGGTGGGGTGTGTGTGTGTGTGTGTGTGTGTGTGTGCGCGCGCGTGCGCCAGGACAACCTTTGAGAGGTGCCCAGATGGATTGTTTGAGAAACAGCAGAGTGCACTGTAAGGTGTCAGGAGAAGTTAGTTACAGAAGAGAGTGTCTGGGTTAAGATAATCAGGGGAGGCAATGTCATCAGGGGTCCTCTTGTGGCTGGAAATGAGTATTCATTCAGCAGGGCTACTGTATCGTGTTGAGGACACATTCTTCTTTGGCTGTGGAGCTGAAAATGTGCTGCTATGGCAAGCAAGCTGAGAGCTTTTATTTATTATTAGATTTTTATACCACCCTCCCCCGAAGGGCTCAACATGAGGACAGAAAGAAAAAAATTCCTGGAAGTTCCTCGTAGGTACTTCTGACTATTGCCAGAGAATGGACTCCCCATCTCTGCAATGCCAGCATCAACCTTTAGGCTGGCACACGGGCAGGGATACCTGTGAATAAGCAGTCCCCTCACTATGCTAGACCGGTATGGTAACAGTCTGACTGACTGTAAAGAAACTGACTGACAACCGTGGGTCAGATCTAGGAACCAAACTCTGCAACAAATTTAGATGCCAACTTTGTTCTATTACGTGACCTAATAATATAATCCACGCGTCTGGTTGTTCATCTAACATCTGCCATACTGTGGCAGCAATACCCTTTTATATTGGACAAAAAGGACAATCCCTACTCAACTGAAAAAACTCAAAATCTCAGAAGTGTTACATCTGGAAAATGAAAGGAAACCCAATTGAATAAGTGAAACAGTTCTGCTATTTGGAAATTCATTTCCAACAAAACTTGAGTTGGTCCTATTAGCTGATTCACACTATAAATATGGTCAAGAGTAATATAGCAGCACTAACTCTCGAAGGGAGGACAATATGTTCCCTCTGCTATGAAAGTTTTTGAACACAAACTACTTCCACAAGTCCTCTGTGGAGCTCCAATTTGGATGGGCATGGCTTCCATGTGCCTTATATTTAATCATAGGCCCTTTCTGCACTGCGGAAAGGGTGTCCCTGCTCCGGCAGGAATCCTGCCGGTGGAGGGGTGGGGGCTGTTCGCACGGGAGCGTGTGAGCGGCCCCCGCAGAGGCTGGCGCGGAAGAGGCGGTTCCGCATGGAACCGCCTCTTCCCTGTCCCCCCCACACTCACCTCGTCGGCCCCAAGGCCAGCAAGTCATCTTTCCTGTTGGACTACTTAAGACTTCCGCCCATGACGCTTGCGCCCTCCGACCTCCAGGGGTCGGAGGACAGCAAGGGAGGGTCTCAGCAGTCCGGTAAAGCAATGCAGGATGATGAGGTGAGGGGGGGGGGCGGGGAAAACAGAATGTTCCTGGCAGTGCCGTTCGCACCGCACCGGCAGGAACACGCTGTTTTTAAAAAACCTCCCTCCAGGAGGGAGGTTTTTTGGGCCGGCCTGACGTCGCTCTGGGGGAGGTGGAGGGAAGCCAGGTTTCAGCAGCGCCGCCTGTGCGAACGGCGCCTTAGGGACGGCATTTTTGCATCATATTTGAGCCGTGCGGAAACGGCCATTGTTTCTTTGGGGTGCCTATTTGTGTTCTTGACAGTTTGGTGTGTCTGGAAAAGGGCTCTAGTCTTTTGGAGACAAAGATATGACAATCCACTTTCAAATACTGGTTGCGTCTTCATTTCAAAACTAAGCCTGTAGTTTGACCTGGCAAATGCTTCCTGTTACCTTTTGCTCAAGGTGGGACAGGCAAATTGTAGAAAAGATCTAGTCTATTGGTATTTCCTTGGATTCTCTCCAAAAATTTTGATGAATATCATGCTTTTTAGCTTTTAAACAGAGACTGCAAGACATCGAGAAACAGATCTTATGCTCCTCAACTTTTACAACCCATTCGCCCTTTGGCTATGGGCTTACTCCTACATATGGGCACCTCCCAGCATATTTTTACTTATCTACTGCACCACAATTACAAAAGAAGTTTATGCAAGCGCGGTTTAACAACCTCTCAACATCAATTTTAGATGGCCGCTTTATGTCTATACCATCCCAAGAAGGACTGTGCCCATGTTCCCAGAGCCAGACCGAAACTGCCAGTCACATTCTGTTACATTGTGAACTATATGTCCTTTTGAGGAATTCCTGTCTTGATACACACCTTAAGTTCGTCTCATTAACTGACAGCTCTTTTACTAGATTTCCAGCCCCAGAGAACAGCATATATAGCAAAAAAATTACTGCAAGTCATGCAACTCCGTTCTCTTATAAACCCAACTTTGTAAAAAAATTATTTTCTTTTAACTATGCCAATAAAAGATTCTTGATTAATTGAACTCTTTTATATTGGTCACACAGGACAATCTCTACAAAACCAAATAAACTGACGCAAATCTGACAATAAAAATCACAATATTTAGAAACCAATGAGACATTTTAACTTGTGGCTGATGTAAAGATCCTTCAGCAGAACCTTAGTTAGGATCTAGCATGTTGGATTAGAATTCATTCACAATTCAAGAGAATACCCTCCCCTCTCAGGTTTAACAGGGAGCTTGAATTCCTGCCTCCCTAGGTGCTAAAGTTTATTCTACTCTGGTAAGGAGTGTCATTTGCTGCAGATGAGGCGATTTCTCTTTTGACTGGATCTTGTTTTCTCCTACCCTCTCTTTGTAATATTCCCCCACCCCTTCTGCAGGTATTTAACGAAACCTAATGAATGAATAGGGGAACGTACTGGCAAACCACCTCTGCTTTTCACTTGCCTTGAAAGCCCCTTGCCAGGGTCATCATTAATCAGCCACAACTTAACAGCCCTTTACCCAGGCATACAAGTAATGTATGCTTCTGTGCATCTGAGGAAAACAGCGCTGATTCATGAAAGCTCATGCTGAAAGAAATGTTGGTCTTTAAAGATTCTTCTGGAATCCGATGATAGTTTGTTCTGTATTAACTCCCTCTGAATTTATAATCAGAATTTGCTACTTACTGTGAATTTTATCATCTGTACCATTCAACCCTGTTGGAATGTGTCAGGAATTCTTGATAAGAGTGATACCCTATAGCTGAAATAGAAGAGCCTTATGCTGATTTTCCCTTAACTGTTAAACCTAAACCACTTCAAGACTGGACCAACTTTAATTAAATCAACCAGTCTTCCTAGCCAAACCCCTTCTTTGTTCTTAGTGATAACAAGCCAATCTTTTGAAGGATTTGTTTCTTTGTAGCTTTGAATACCGTCGTTTACTTAAGACTCTTGTGTAATTCAAACTACCACTTAATAAATGAAATCATTCTTGCTTGTTTTGAACCATTAGTTCACCAAACGCATGATTCAGCCTTTTTGTTGACATAAGTGCACACAGCCTATTCTATTGAACATTACTGTGCAGATGCATTACAGGCTGTAATGTTTAGAATTCTCTTAGTGCTTCAGATGGATCAGAATACATTCAAACACATGATCTCATCAGCCATTGCAACAACACTGCAATACAGTCATCATTATATCATCTGCATTGTAGAGGACGACTGAGGCTTGATTCAGGAACTTCTTGGTTCAGTCCTTACGTTTGGCCTGTACATTATACAAGCAATATGATATGTAATAGTATGTGATCTCTGCAGCTGCGCACTTCACATTTTCCAGTGTGTTCTAGGTCTTTTACAGACATTGTAGCATAATTTCATATGGTCCAGCTATTCCTGTTTACCAGGGACAATTCCCAATTTTCCAGCCCATCTCTGAAATACAACCCCCATCACCTTTCCCTCACGCTCTGCTCCAACATTTTCCCTGTTGAGCATTTCTTGTTAATATTCTGTCCATGCATGTTACCCAGGCTGTAATTCTTCAGGGTTCTGTCCTCAGGGGTTTTGAGAAGTTAAACCTCTTGTGCAGGAAATGGATGCATCTTGTCTCAAGTGCACATAAATATAAATGCATGTACATCCAAATGAAGGCAGCATGCAGTACACGGTCTGAGATTTTGCTCACTGCAGCTGTTGAGATATAGCACAAACCACTGGAAATCTACCACAGGACAATTACATTTTCCTAGTGTATCTGTAAGCAAAAGAACAAACTCCCTCTTGGCTGTTTAATTAGTGGGGGATAAGCTACTGCAACCAAGTAAACAAATACAGCAGGCAGAGAAGAGCTTTCAGCAAAGCTGAGCCCTTGGTATGAGAACTGGAGGAGTTTCAAGCATTCTCTCCGTTCATCTCTGAAAATGCAATTTCCTATTATTATCCAATAGAGGGGGGGGGGTGAGTGGGTATACAGGTTAGCTTCGCCATTCATCAAGTGTTATTTTTGAAGCATCTTCCAATGCTAAAAAAGGAGGGAAAGGGAATGTAGCATGATATAGTCTGATCATGTCACAACTTGGAAACTAAACAGAGTCAGCACTTGAAAAGGAGACTATCAAGGGAGACTGCATAGGCAGGCAACAACAAACCACTTCTGCTTCTCAGCTGCCTTGAAAGACCTTTGGTGGGGTCACTATAAGTCAGTGATGACTTGATGGTATGTTGCATGCACACACAATGCTGGGAAGGGAGAATATACAACATATATTTTACAAAGAACAGAGGAAGAAAAAAATAATGTATATAGTTCATTTATGCTTCTCCTTTCTCTCTAGTGCGAACCCAAAGTGGCTTACATCATTCTTTCCCCCTCCTTTTTCTTCTCACAACAACCCTTTGAGCTAAGTCAGATTTAGAATGTGTGATTAACCAAGATCACTACGCAAGTCTCCACGGAAGAGTGGGGATTCAAACTTGAGTCTCCTCAATCCCAGTCTAGGGGCAGAGCAAGGGGAAACTGCGCCCGAGGCATGTGTGTACCCTGTGTCCCTGTTGCAGCGTTGCCTGCCTGCAATGCCCCCAGAACACCACATTATGCCCCCTCAACAGCTTCGCCCGGGGCGTCGTGCCCCCTCACCCCGTGGGCGCTACGCCACTATCCCAGTCTGACACTTTAACCACACACCACACTGTCTCTTTATCAAATTGTGTGTTTTTGCTTTGAAAACGCACAAATTTTTTCTTTTAAAGGGAACACAAGTGTCCTTTAGCTAAGTACTTCAAGGTGGAACATTCCATGTAAAAATACATTAATTTTTTAAAAGCTGATAAAAGTAGAGCAGGCATATATGTAAAGACTTCAGTGATGTTACATGAGCTAGCCAGTAGCTGCCTAACTCTTAGATACGCGTATCTCACAGGATACGCCTTACTATCAGAGTTGTGCTGGCTGTGGGAGGATGGGAGATTTGGCATTTCCCCAGGAACAAAACATTATCTCCACAACAGCCACACCTACTGGGGAAATATGTTTGGATCCCTCAGAGCAATTGAGTCATTTCAGATTTATTGTACAATAAAACAATTGCCTGGAAATATGCCTTAAGACAATCAGGAATTTGATTCCAAGCAGAAGTCTTCCTGGACTGCAACATTCCGCTACTGAACAGTTCATATCCTACAGAATTCCCCAAATCAGAAGTACAGTTGTTCAATTACTAAGTGACAAACATACAGGGATGCCATCCTAGGTCTGTTCATTTAAAATATACCACTTTTCTCTGGAAAGTGGGTTTAAAGTGGGTTATGGCTCAAAATTGTCCAACCAGATAAAAAATGTCACCCAATAAAACAGGAGGGAGCTAGCTCTGAAAACCCATCATAATGCAGAATGCGTTGTTTCTCTTAATAAGCTAACTGGTGCATGTTCAAATAGTGGCAGCTTTTGCTACTTTAAAGAGCAATCCCACAAAGAGCTTGTTGCAATATAATCTAGTCTGGTGGTTGTCACAGAATGAATCTGCATAGATTTCCAGAGGCCTGAACTACATCTTTGTTCTGACCAATCACAAAGGCAGCATCAGTAATGGGAAATACAGCATTAGTACCAGCTGAGAAAGCAAGATGCTTTAAAGCATAGCTGTCAAACTCATGGCCCTCCAGATGTTATACAGTTCCCATCATCCCCTGCCAGCATCATGCTGGCAAGGGATGATGGGAACTGTAGTCCATAACATCTGGAAGGCCGCGAGTTTGACATCTGTGCTTTAAAGGATTAAAACCCATAGGTGACCCTCAGTAAATAAGAAACTCAAAAGAGACAATAATCTAAACAGGTGGAGCCAGTATACAAACAGCTGCAAGTTATGTTATGCAATGTTAGTAATGTTAAACATATGTTAAATGTTAAACAATGTTAAACAGCTGCAAGTTATGTCAGCAATGTTAGCAATGTTAAACACATCTTCCCACAATCAGGTAATATCCATAATACAGATGTTCTCCTGCTTAGATGTCATGTACATCCTTCTTGCTTGGATTGAAAACAAACACTTTTGTCCTCTATGTTTTTTTGAATGTTTCAGATCTTCTGTTGACAGACAAACAGGGATACAAACAGAAAAAAGAAGGAATGTCAAGGAGTGATGACAAAGAGAGGCAAGGGATCCCAGTATCCCAGAGCATGGCTATGCTATTGCATTGCAAATCACACATAAAAACAAGATACAGTCCATAGAGCAGGGGTAGGGAACCTTTAACACTCAAAGAGCCACTTGGACCCGTTTTCCACGGGAAAAGAAACACTTGGAGCCGCAAATAATTTTTGACATTTAAAATAAAGATAACACTGTATATATTGGGGTTTTTTTACCTTTTACTCGGCTCATTCTGAGAAGAGCATGGATGCGTCCGCCCTTGCTGCCTGCAGGGCGGGCAAGGATGAAGCCAGCGGCTCAGCTTCACCAGCCGCCGGGAAAGCGCCCACCCTGCTCCAATGGGGCGGGTGAGGGGGAAGTCCGTGGCACAGCCCAGCCGGCCGTGGGCAGTTGGTGTACCTGCCCTGCTGCCTGCAGGGCGGGCAAGGATGGGACTGGCGGCTCGGCGAGCCGCAGTGCAAGGCAGAAGAGCCGCATGCGGCTCTTGAGCCACAGGTTCCCTACCCCTGCCATAGAGTAATTGGTCCAATCAGACTAGGTTTGGCCCGCGCTAAATGTTAATGAACTGGCCCTGTTTCTGGAGTGTTTTCCGTGGCTTGCCCGAAAGAATTGAGAGGGGAGGGTGGGAATGGGATGGGTGTTTCATCTGTAAAAGGGCCTTCTACATCATTTTTGCCCAGATGAGTAAGTAAACTCTGCATTCACAAACAGCTGTCTCGTTGTGCCACCATGATCAGAGCTGAGTTATTGCTAAACTTCCCACTCCCAACTAAGAACCTATTTACGTGCCACAAAGTGTGAATTAACTGTGCAAACAGACCTCATCAGGCATTACTCTTGGCAGGTTTCAATGTCAGGAAGCAGTTCCAGAACATGGAAAATAAGTGTGTTGTTGATCTGCAGCAATTTTGACAAAACAGGAAATAGGAAGCAGTAATTTTGAAGGCGTGCAAAGTCCCTTGCTATGACCACTGACCGAATACCAGTTTAGCCGGTGTGGCACAGTGGTTAGTGCTGAACTAGGCTACTCACTCTACATTGGGGTGCCTCGTTCCCTTTCAAAGTGACTTTACTTGGAGATAAATTGGGGGGGGGAGTCACGTTCGCTATCCTTAAGTGGTTGAAAGATGAAAATGCAGTCTTTAAACCGTATCGACGGGAAGGACGTCCAGTTCAGGCGCGACGAGCAATCTGACGCTTCTAATTTTAGAAGTGGCTGCTATTTTCAGCAACGCTGTAAAAAACACGCCACCAAACGTTATTAGGACAGCAACGATGTTTTGGAAGGCTGTGCATTTACAGGGTGAATCTGCGCCAATGGCTACCAAACCTTCCAAACAAACTAACACTGGACAGGACGAGTCAGCCCCATTACCCAAATTCACACGATACGTGCATCGAGAACAGCAAAACTCTTACTCCAGTTTTCCAGAGGCAAACTGAGCAACAGAGAAAACCAGGCGTCCCAACAGCCGACCAATCGGAGCCGTCTCCTGCTTTGCCCCGCCCTTCTGGCCGCAGCTCGCTTCGCTAGGCTCCTAACCGGTTCTCGCCGGCTCCCTCCACCTCCGCCTCCCTCGTTTAGGCATTCTTTCTCCTCCTCCAATCCGATCTCTGGCCACCGCCGCGCTCCTGACCATTGTTAGCTCAATCCGAGCGTTTCCATTGGCCGCAAACTGGAGCCATTCGGCAAGAGCCGTTTGTGACGTCAAGAGACGCTCGCGTTTGCAAGGGCGGGGGGATCGGACTGTTGCGTCGCCAGGCCACGCGCGGTGTGGAGAGCGAGGGGCGGCGCTTCGACATCTCCGCCCCGCCCCGCCCCTCTACTTGCCTTGCGCGGACGAACCCGGGCGCTCGTCTCTCTCCAGGCCCTCCCGCCTCCCATCAGTCGCTTTCCGCCCTTTCTGCCGTCAGCAATCTCGCCAGACCAGACCCGCGCGTGGCCGCGCCGCCCGCCCTTTCCGTCTTCGCGGCTTCTTGGCGCCCTGTATGGTCTATCGTCGCCGTCCTGCTCCGGCACCACCTCCGCGGCCGCCTCCTCTTCCCTCCGGCTCAGCTCCTTCTGCCCCCGGCGGTGGCGTCCTCAGCACCCAGGCTGTATGATCAGGCTACAGTCTTCAATGAGTAACCATATTCCTGTGAGTAACTAACGGACGCCTCGCGCTCTCTTCTGTTTCTCCCTTCTCGTAACGGAAAAAAAACAAAACCGTGCCGCTTAACGCGCCCTCCTGCCCGCGCCCTTTTCCTGCTCTCCGTGCTTGTCTCTTTGTTCCTGGGCCGTGGCAGCCGCGTTCTGTGGGTCGGGCGGGGACGGGACGGAACGTGCAGCCCCAACTGAGTGGCGCCGTCGTGGGTGTCGCTCGGCGGCCCAGACACAAAGCCCTCATTCTTGTCTCCCGGAAAAGGCGCGCGTTCTCAGCGCTGGCCTCTCGGGAGCGGCGGTTTCCCGGGCATGCCGCGGCTTCTCCCGAACTTCAGCCAGAGCGGCGACGGCTAGTGCAGATCTGCTGCTCGGGCGACATGTGGGACGTGGCAGCAGAGGGAAAGGCGGCGGCGGGGGGGGAGTGGAGGGCAGGGGGTGCCTGGGCGGGGGAGGCGCCGCGGTCTGCAGAGGCGAGCGAGCCCCCACCGCCTGCCTTGCTTCTGCTGGCTGGTGCTACCAGGCGCGGAGGAAGGGAGTTGGCTGGCCGCTCGCGAGCAGGCTGCAGTTGTGGCGGAGTCTCCGGCAACGCGCGACACGTGTGCGCGAGCGCTCAGTTGAGAACAGAACAGCGAGAAGGACCCAGATGTCGAGGACAATCGTAAGACGGGGGGGGGGGGGGGGGGAAGCAACCCTGTTGAAGCCATCGGGCTCATTCTGCTCTCACTCGGCTTGGTTAGGCTGCGGTCCTATGGCGGGTAGCCTCAACGCAGGAGCAGCCCGGGAAAGGGGGGGGGGGGTTCGGTGAGGATTGATCAATGAGTCGGGGTTAACTTAGGAAGGCCGGCGTGCAAGCCCAACTTGGGTTCGGAACAGCTGTCAGCCATGATTCAATCGGTGCCCAAGGCGAGTTCGAGCCTCCCCCCAACCCCCCGCTGGCCACAGGTCTTCCAGGGTGCACAGGTAGTAATTGACTCGTGGAGCGGAAAAGAAGTAACTCGGAAAGGGAGGCGTGGGGAAGAGGGGACGAAGGACTGTCTTTCCCTTGTCCGTTTGTGGTCCTCAGCCGGCTTGTAGTAAGTATCTCGGGGTTTGCCAACATTCTCTTTTATGTCCTTGGAGTGCCTTAACTCAGCCTTTAGGGGCGAGCTGCGATTCTCCCGAAGCCCCAGCTCACAGCGGGGCATGAGAGGCGGTGGGGGCAGTCCGACTTGATCTCCCCGCTGTGTCTTCAGAAACTAGTCCAGACTTGCCCGGCTGCTGCTTGGAGTGTCTGCTGGCCTTCTCCAGGTGTATTGCAAACAGCTGGAGCGCTGTTGCGCTGCCTAGAGTGACTCACTGGGGGAGGTTGGTGGGCTGATTGGCGTGGTCCATACAAACGAAACGACCCACAAGCTGAATGGATGGATGAGGGGGGGAAGCCACACAAGGAGTCTCCTGAGCTGAAAATACTTGGCACTGGCATATGAAAACCACTTGGCTTTCAGCTGTATCAGAGTGAGGGTTTAGGGAGGGAAGGGAGAGCAAAGATCTGCTCATCCAGGTGATCTTTGTATCTGAATGCTTCTCTTGCAAGCACTCTCAGTGTTGCTTTGGCTAAGGAAGTATGTCCTTGTGTGACATGTGAGAAGCCTATTAAATGACAAGCAAGGTGAAGTGGTTTGTGGGTGGTGAGCTAACAAAGCAGTCATCTTTGAGCTGAGTCATAGGATTGTGTTAATTTGTGTGTGTGGCTCTGAGCATGCCAATCAGTTAACACTCTTTGTGCTTGTAAAAAGAGGCAGACAAACTGTAGACAATCTGTAGTTCAGGGGGACTCTTCCAATCTGAATTTTTCATCTTTTCCTTATGAACCTTCTTTTACCAGCATCTGGTAAGTATGGAGCAAAGTGCTTGAACTTGTAGAAGTTGATTGCTTAATTTAAAAAAAATCTAATTTGTCTTGGCACTGCTTGAAGTAAAGTTAACTTTTGGATGCACTTTAATCATTTGGTTATCTGAGACATGTTAAGTGCCCTGCTATTCTGTTGAAGTCCACAATGAGAAGGCCAGCCATCTCTAATTCAGTACGGCACCAGAAATTGAAGTAAAAACTTTTCCCAACTTAACAGACTGATATTTTCTGTATCTTCGAACTATCCTTGGGAATAAATGGGGTTCCTGTTGCTGCTTTTTTGCCACCACCCACACTTTTAACTGGAGGAGGCAGATATGCAGATGTAGATCTCATGTGGATTCTGTCCCCATCCCAATTGTAGAACTTCCACCTCCTCAAAAGTTCCTTCTGTTCTTACTCCCCCTCATCATGTGTCTTACTTTCTTTTCCTTTAGTCCACTTTCCCCCCCTTCCCTCATGAAACTTCTTCTAAAACTTCTTCTCCAGTTCTTAAACCTCGTATTTTGTTCATTATTTCTTTCTGCTATTCCAGGTGGCTAACACAATTTCAGCCTGCTATTCTTTTGCAGTTCTTCTGTATCTGAATGCTGTAGAATGGGGAGGTGCCATGCAGGCATAAGTATATAGGAAATGCTTTTGGCATCCAGTTGTGGATGATTCAGTTTAGCTAGGAATCTTTTTAAAATTTCAGAAATGTACTTGAAAAAAAAGTTCTTTTCCAGGGCCAGATTTGTAGCTTGTTTCCTGTATATTTTACTGGACCTTGGAACAGATCCTACTATTAGGGGTGCCTTGCAGCTCTAACTACTTCAACTACTTCAGCTTTGTTCTGACTGGTGTGGACAGGAACCTTACAAAAGTATGCCAAAAGCAAATTAGCAGTCTTCCACTATTGTCTGTAATATGTATTTCACTTTCAGTAGTCGCCCTGAGTGAAAGAAATAACTGTAGTTAACAATACCACCATTGAATAACATGCCGATGGCAGTATACTGTGTGCCTTTAACTGCCTGCAACAGATGTTAACAACTAGAATTCAGAAATACCTTTGATTTCATCTTCAGAATCTTAACCACATAAGTGTTAATTACTTTAATATGGAGACAGTGTCAGATTAGAGGGCAAGTGGCAGCAGTTTCACTTCCACTGAGAGCCAGCAAGGTGTAGTGGAAAGCAAGTGAACTTTAATCTGGAAAACTGGGTTTGATTCCCCACTCCTCCACATGAGCAGTGGTGTCTTGTCTGGTGAACCAGATGTGTTTCTGCACTCCTACATCCCAGCTGGATGACCTTGGGCTAGTGACAGTTCTAGGTGAGCTGGATTTATTTCCCTACTTCTACTCATGAAGCCTGCTGGATGATCTTGAGCTAGTGACAGTTCTCTCAGAGCTCTCAGCCCCACCTACCTCACAAGGTGTCTGTTATGGGAACACCCTGGGGATACTTAAAAAATGAAGGGAAGGGAGTTTGTAAGCCCCTTAGAGTCTCCTTATAGGAGAGAAAGGGGGGTATAAATCCAAACACTTATTCACCTTACAATCACAAATCTCCCCCTCCCCCATTTTTTCTGGTGTTCAGTACATAAATTCACTTTCAAGTGCAGTAATCCTTGTTGCTTGAATCCTTGTTGCTTGTTGTTAGACTTTTGTGCAATTTTTTCCAGCTTAAATAAATACTTACAGTATATTGTTAAAAGAGCATTGTATTCATTTGTTACCCACTTGTACAGATAAAAGTGTCCTTTAATACATTTTTCACAACTTTGGAACCACTCCAAGTAAAGGGAATTCCATAGTTGTGGAGCAGTCCTAACAGTATATCACTGTCTTTGATGCTGTGGGTAGCACAAGTAAGGAGATAAGAGCAATGGGTTTAGATTGGAATTCCAAGTACTCTTTCCAGCTGTAATGTCCCCCAGCTAGTGCCTTTGAACTAGTAAACTCATAAAGAATGCAGCATGGGAGGCAGACCTGAGAATGAGGGTTTATAACCCTTCAGGACATTTTGGTGAAAAGTAAATCTAGCTGCGGTTTTCACACATATTATTTTAAGGCTGCAGACCTGAGTGACAAAGGCACACCAAACTCTATTGCTGATTATTGGTACCTTCAGTTCACAGGACTTCTAAACAAACTCACTTTTCACTGATCTTTGTGTTTAGGGAAAAAAATCTTACTTTGCATATCACTAATTGTTTCAACAACCTAACACATCAGTTGACATATTTGTGGCAGAGAGCTAGGGGGAGAATATTTACTATATTATCCTATTCATTCAGGTTTGAATTCTTATGCAAAAAAGTCTCAAAAGTTCCACATGTTTCCTTAGAATTCACATAGCATTAATGGTTTGAATGTAAATGTAGCAGCCTTGTTCTGACATGCCTGGAACTAACTGTATATAGGCTACAAACTACAGTACTGTATCATTTATAACAGTATAGTTATAAACTACGCTCCAGTAATTCAGATTAATAGCAGTGTGTTCTTGAAAACTTGCTGTTTATCACTTTTGAGCAACAGCCTAAAGAATTAGGAAGGCATTTGCTGTAGTCTTAGACAATGCACAGCTAAGAATATAAACTTGTGGACAGTGCAGTTAGCAAATAACTTGTTGCACATGAATTCTTTCTACAGCACATAAACACAGTATTTCTAAAGCAGTATATTGACACTAATCATGTGTGCCAAATCTGGTTCTCAAGAATGTCATTCCTGAAATGTGAAAATACCATGGTTATCAGAATCAAATTCTAGCAGTTAGTACCCTATTACACCTATACTCTGTTCCACAGAAAAATAATAATTCAGTCAGTTGAGGTGCAGCAGTTGAGAAAATTGTATGCTCTGCATTAGAATGTAGTGCTGAACAAATATGAGAATTAACATTGGTTTTCACACACTGCCTTTGTCAAAACCATTATTTTGTGCATTGTTGAATATGGTACTTTGATACAAAAACATTTATAGTTTCTCAAACAACTATCAAATGCATGGTGGGAGCAGGGCTGTGTAGGCACTAGGACCCAGGTAGAGCACTTCACTACAAAGAAGGCCCGTCTTCCTTTGTTCTGTGGCAGAGGAATATACTATTCTATGATTATGTTTCTATGGAGCAGAGTGTAGTTGCAATGTAAGCAGTATTCTGCTTTCAGTAATGTTATTGGTAAATGATAGAGAATTCTAATGCACAATAATAAATAATAGTAAAAGTGATATGTAACGGAGATTTGCTAGACATCAACCTGGTAGATTTGCTGTATGGCTGAGAGCAAGAGTTGCTTTATCAGTAGCAACTTCTATACAGGACATTACTGACCCATCTCATGGGCTTTGTAAATCATGCCCATGTTCTGTACTTGCTGTGCTACTTGTCATTGACGTGCTGCAGGTGCACCACTAATTCTGTGTAAGTCTTTGTCCTGGTTCATAATTTTCAGCTGGAACAGGACTGTCGTTCTAAGGTGCTTCTTGAGAGTTGAGATGTAGATTACCCAGTGGGGTTTTTTTTCCCTGTGTTGAAGACCTAAGCGAAATACATGCTAATACTGTTTGAAGCCCTAGTGTTGGCATTGTCGATATGGCACTTAATCTGACCCAAAAGCCTTTGACAGAATTGGCTGTCCACACTGATCCATGCTGCTGCCATCGTCAGAATGTTATGGTCTGTCTCAGAAAAAGGTGTTGGTAGGGTTGTATATTCCTCCACCACAGAATTCAAAATGCCAGACTTTTTTTTGTTGTGGAATACTCCCATTTGCGTCCTATTGCCTACCTAGCCTTGCTTCCCCCCCCCCCCCAATCCGTTTGAAAGTATTTGTGATTGTCATCCAGTGAACTAAATGCTCCTGTATCAAAGCACCATTTTCAGTAATGCACAAAATAATGGTTTTGTCAAAGGCAGCACTTGAAAATGAATAATTCTCATATTTTTGTAACTGGATTGCAATGCAGAAGCATACAATTTTCTCAACTACTGGCCCTCAACTGACAGTACTAACAGCTTTTTCTCAGAGTATAGAGCAGGGGTCTGCAACCTGCGGCTCTCCAGATGTTCAGGAACTACAAATCACATCAGCCCCTACCAATTGGCCATGCTGGCAGGGGCTGATGGGAATTGTAGTTCCTGAACATCTGGAGAGCTGCAGGTTGCAGACCCCTGGTACAGGGCATTGTGGTTTATGTGAAGTTGCCCTTGAAAATTAGTTGGCAATTTTGCAAGTGGTTAAAAATGGTAAGCTGACATCTATAATTTGACGGTTGTATTCTGGAACTTGTTTTTATGAAAGTTGCTGAGCTTTTAGGAAAAGCAGTATTCAAATCTGTTGCATAGTCTTACATATGAGATATGAGAATGGCTTAGAAAGGGGAAAATGGTCCTGAGCAGCTGCAATGGTAGACCCAACTCTCCAAAAATTACCCATTGGACCAAGTGACAGATGGGGTGGAATCTAAGGTGTAATTACTTTTACCCCCACCCTTCTGAGGTTGTAAGAATGCAGACATCTTTCCCCATCGATCACAGGAAGATCATCAGGAGGTCTCAAAGAGAAGTACTACAGCATATTCAGATGTCTTCCCTTTCCCCTTCAACCAGGGGATCACATTGTTCCTTGCCATTCTGAACTTCAAATTCATCAACGGTTTGTGGCACAAAGACACTTTGTCCCTGAAGCCCTTTTCCCTGGAGCCATCATGACCTCAGTAGGCGATACACCAAAAGTTACTGAAACTATCATGGACTCCAGGAAGATGTCCACCAGGCATATATACAATTCCTCATGGAAAGCTTTTGTGATATAATGCCAGCTTGTGAACCCATTAAACCCCGGGTTGGACCAGCTGTTAGCCTTCATTCAAGATGGGATCCATCAGCAAGAAGGTATCTACACAGCATCATCTGGTAGCAGCCATAATGACTACAGTTCATCATACAGCAGGCATTCCTCACATCCTTCTGTTTCTTAAAGAGGTGATGCAGACCAATCCAGCAGACATCCATAGATTTCCCATGTGGAGACTACACAGTATTATCAGGTCTTACCATAACTTCCTTTGAACCCCTCAAAGGTGTTCCTGTTAAGTAGTTGTGCATGAAGACCTTATTTTTAACAGGAGTGACTTCAGTTCAAAGGGTCTGAGAACTGTGGGGCCTGTCAGCCAGGAAGGACCCTGTGTTTTCCATAAAGACAACCAGATCCTACCCTTATCCCCAAAATTAACATTCTTTTCCACTGAAAGCATGACATTGTCTTCTGCCCATGGCCAAAGCATGTCAAAGAAAAAGCTTGACAATTGTTAGACCTGAGTACAGCACTTAGGATATAAATCTGGTGTATGAAAACCCATCAGAAAAACAGATTTTAAAATTTATTTCCCTGGCAGTTCTACACAAGGGACACCGTTATTAGAAGTTCCAAGATCAAGATGTTCTCCTGCTTAGAGTGTGAACGGAACCTTGGAAACTTACCATGAAGGTTCCTTCTGCTCTGAGGTAAGGAGGGCATCTTGCCCATCCAAAAAAGAGTGGAAAGAGGGACGGATAAGGTATCTGGCAGTCTGCAGTTAGAATCAGTGCAAGAGTAAGCTCAGAACTGTGAACGTTTACATACCTGCGTATCAAAGGAAGAAGACTCAATTTGTTCCTCTTCAACAGGGGTCCCCAAACTACGGCCCGGGGGCCAAATGTGGCCCCCTGAAGGCATTTATCCGGCCCGCCAGGCATGGCAGCGATGGCTCCATTTATGTGCAGTGGGGGCTCGAGGGAGAGGAGGAACCGGCCCCAACGGCTGTTGATTGCAATTACATGATGGCACCCCCAAATCTCCATGAATTTTCTGACCCAGAGTTGGAAACCTTACACGTGGCAACTCCTGCTCCGCCCTTCCCTCTTGGCTACTCCATGTGTTGCTCTCAGGCTTTCTGTTCCCCCTCACTCCCATTGGCATCAGCCAGGCTGGTGAATCGCTCGCTGGCTGCTAGGAAGAACCCAGGAAGATACCTAATCCTGGGTTAGATGGAATGCTTCATTGGGAAAGTTCTGCTTTTTTTTACAGGGGAAGGTATTCCACAGCCTCCCCAACAATATTTGGAGCCCACCCTGTACTTGACATACTTTGGTCACTGTTCTAAAAATAGACCATGACAGAAAGGCTGAAAGGTGAAATCAAACATTTTACAATCATTTGTGCATAGGAATTTGTTCATAGTTTTTTTTAGTCTGGCCCTCCAACAGTCTGAGGGACAGTGTACTGGCCCCCTGTTTAAAAAGTTTGGGGACCCCTGCTCTTCAAGAAGCAACGTCCCATTCTTATCTGTTGTCCTAGCACTCATAGTTACAACATTGCTTTTTACTTGTGCCAGTTAATTATCTGTATTTATTATAATCCTTCTTTCTCTTGGCTTGGAAAGTACTTTAGTTGGGCTCAGGAGATTCCCATCTAGGAGACAGGGAGTGATAAATTAATCCTGCCTTCCAGAATAGCCGGTGGGTATCACCCAAGATCAAAATGCCCTGCTTACCTCAGAGCAGAGGAACCCTCGCACGAAATATTCAAAGCTCCACTCCCAACCAGCAGATTCTAGGTTTTTGCTGTTTTATTGGTTTTTGCACCATACCAAGTAAATGAGGACTTGTGGGTCACTATGCCAAAAAGATTTGGAATCCCTTCACTGAAGGTCATTATCTATTTAATAGCATGTATTTTGTTTCTCTGTGTACAAAACATATTGCCTTTCTGCACTCTTACCTTGTCCTTCAGCCCCTGAAAATAGCGTTACCCGAGTTGCAAAACCTGCATGGAGAAATTACTGCATGGGTGGAAGGCTGGAATGAAGCAGCACATCTCCACTGTGCAGAGGGATCTATTTCATTGCTCTGTCACTCTTGGCTCCAGTTCGCTGACCTACATGGCTGTTCCTCTGCATGTGTGCTGCAACTCTACAAAAGAAGAAACATCTTTGGGTTGGAAAGAGCTACAGAGGAATATGGGGAAATTCTTTTTTCCCTGGCAGTTTTTAATAATTTGTTCCCTTGGCAGTTTTTAATAAATGTTATCTGCTCCAGAACAGTGAAGTTTGCTGAATCCAGCTATTTTTTCCATAGTTGTTGGTACTGCAGTCCTTAATTCCTTCTAGCTTTACAGCTCTAATTTCAAGCAGTACCACCTGCTGCATTCCTCCTTCAGATCCATGGAGCTGCATTACTTAATTTTTTAAAATGTAACACACAAGAAAAGGGGAGGCCTCTTGTATTAGTTGATTTGTGAATCTAAGCCTTATTCTTTTTTAAAAAAATCTGCACTGCTGATAATGCTAGACTTGTTTCTATATGGACATGTTTTAAGCTTGCTTTGAAGTTGTTTAAGGAAAGCTCATTAAGGACTTCGAATGTGTATGAAACCATATTTCTTCTCTCCTGTGTGTAGCATCTGTATGAAATATTTCATCCACCATTGAGCATTCCTTGTATGTGATTCACTGAAATACGTTGCTGAATGGCCTAAGTGGATTGGTTGGGCTGAGTTCTTTTATCCTAGTGGAAAAACATAGTTCCTTGTTTGAAAAGTAGTTCTTAAATGTATTCTTTCTGTAGCTTTTTCCTTTTTGTCAAGTAGATCTTATTATTACTCCTTGTTTTTTCAGTTGTTACAATTCTTTCCTTAATTTACAACTTCCCTTGAGTTGTGGTGCTAGGAAATAGGACATATGAATTCTTATGAGACATGAGTTAAAGCTGTATAATAGTATTTTAAAATAATCTAGCTCAGTAGGCTGTTAATACATCTTAAAATATTTTAATAGCATTACATTGTAACTGTTGTTCACCAATATACTCTGAGCAGTGGGAGTCCCTTGTGCACTTGTCCTTTTAGTAGGATTTAGTAGGAAGTCGGATTTCCATCCTTGTATTGAAATTAGGGAGGCAGATGACTTGTTTAAGATTATGTCAAAGGTATCTTTCTGAACTCCTGAAATCGCTCTTGCAGATAACTTTTCACAGGGTGGTAATTCAGCTTCCTTCTCCTTTAGTGATTCAGTTGTTACCATTTTCCACGTACAGGAGCTACTGACTGTAAGGGAAAGTGATAACCAACCTTGTAGGATTTGTGCAATAAGAACAAGAGAGGCTTCCATTCAGATTTGTATTTAGCCATATACCAACTGCCACTTTTGAGTTCTGCATGAGTTTAGATGAAACACTGGACTCAGTGCAAAAAATAAGCATGAATGAGTGGAAAGGATATTGTGGGAAGACCCCAGATTCTACAGGTGGCAATCTTAAAATTGAATATAGAATTTGGTTCTATCCATGCACGGAACTCTAATTATTATTCTTCATTTATTGTTAAATTGCTTTTTAATAGATACAGACTTACTATAGTTCAATTATACTAGGTAGGTGCAATTATATTAGATTTTCAAGTTTCACTAAGAATGCTGGGGCGAGGAATATGAGGAAGAGTCTTCTTTCTTAGCATATACAAATACCACTTAAATATCTCCTGAACACTAAAAGATGCATAGCTCCCTTGTAAGGAGAAGAGCAAAATAAGAGTCATGTAGGCTTTCCTTGGGAGGCAGTTCTCATGTATAGGTAGCATACTATGGTTTTGCTTGTCATTTACCTGGGTTACCTGGAGAATTTTCCAATCCTGCTCCACCATCTCTAATAAGAAAAATAGGCATTTCTTCCTTATAGGGAATGGGGATTTTTTTTTAAATTAAAAAGTGATAAGTTTGAAATATTAGATTTTCACTTATTTGCCTGTTCGATTAGTGACCAGTAACTATTTTTTTCTCTTTGCAGCAGTTCTGTGGTGTTCTTGGTCACACATTTATGGAGTTTCTGAAGGGCAGTGGGGACTACTGCCAGGCACAGCACGGCCTCTATGCAGACAAGTGAACTGTAGAAGTCCGTTACTACTCCACCAAGAAGCCCCCTTAAGAGCGGTTACCAAGAAAAGTAGTGTTGAATTGAAATTGGCAGAGCATTTTACAAAGGAGTTCCGACCTGGATGGGGTAACCTCAGTGCACTGCCTTTATTTTTGCCTCAGTATTACTGGATTGAAGAATTGCTGCTTCTTGTTTTGAGAGGTTCATTTCATTTCCCATTGCTCACAAGTTCATACTTGTCAGTACTTTCAAGTGGCTTTTTGTAAAGTAGACTTCCATTCATTCCTCTGCAACAATTTTGTTAATTTTTTTAATTGTATCAATCTGGTTGCACATTTAACTAAATTAACATGGCCCGAATGAACCGCCCAGCTCCTGTGGAAATAACTTACAAGAATATGAGATTCCTTATCACTCACAACCCAACCAATGCAACCTTAAACAAGTTCATAGAGGTAAGGACACTTATAAACTTTGTAACGTTGGCAACAGTTCATGTTTAATAGAATACTGATGTGTTACGTAATTTGCATCGTTTTCATATTATGCTTCACTGTTCAGGAAATAATTTAGATGTGTGTGGTGTGATCGTTAATATTGCTGAACTGAGTGAAGAAAAAATATATATTTCTCAGGTTAATTTTGTGTTGAAAACTGCCTTTAAGCAAACAGCATTAAATACCAAGTTCCCAGAAGCTGTTCGGTTAGAAATGGAAATAAATTCGAGTAAGCAAAGCTTACTAAGTTGACTATTTATGGCACACTAGAGTTAGTTCAGATATTTCTTTGCTGAATAGCACAGTTATGTGTACAAACAGCATTTACCTTGCATAGGGCATCCATGGGACATTAGCACATTGTAGTTGTGTTACATGTTTAGAAAACAACTAAAGGTTTTAAAGTACAGCGACCAGGTGACTGCTAAAATGATGCCGCATGATAAAATATAGGAAATCATTCCTGAAAATGGCCTGGGCCTCATTATAGGATAGCATCTGCTGATGCTAATCTAATCTGTTGAGGTACATTTTATTGGCAGCGTGGTATAATCGTTAAGCCTTGGGCTTAACTTCAGCATTATCAGCCCCACCTACCTCACAAGGTGCTGTTGTGGGGAGAGGAAGAGAAAGAAGTTTGTAAGCCGCCTTGAGTCACAGAACAGAAAGGCAGTGTATAAATCCAAACTCTTCTTCAAATTAAATGAAGTAGTTACTAATAGTGAAAAGAAATTACAAACTTCAGTGCCATCTCCTTAATTTTGATGTTCAAGAAAATGTGCATTATTCTCCATATGTTCTTGACTTGAACTAGTATAGGAAAAGTAGGAGGAGGAATCTCATTTTCCTATAAGCTCTCCTTGCTTTTCGACGTCTTCTCTTGGCAGTGCCTGTAGCTGCTCTTTATCCCCCTACCTGCCTTTTTCTGTTCCTTTCCCCATCTACAACTTTTACCTTCTTTGCTCCCCTTCTAAGTTTACTCCTCCTTGTTTTACCTTCTTTTTTTTTAAAGTATGTGTTGCTTTTCCTCAAGCTGAAGTTTGGAACCCTTAGCAATATTGGGTACCAGTTCCTACTCCCAATATATAGCCACTAAGACCTCACACCATAGTTTCACAGGATATCTGTTAAAAAAATTAAAGAATCAGGCACCAGCTTCGCTGGTTGGGTGTGTTATCCTTTCAATGTATATATTTTTATTACATTATGTTTTCCTACAAAGAGGAGCTTACTATGTCTCCATTTTGTGTACCTTTTGATTTGAGCATTAAAAAGTTGCAGTTGATCTTCTTGATCAAATGGTGTTATCAGCTTGTGGTAGAAATGAAACAGCCCACTGATTCATGTATGGTAGGTCACAGTACATCAGTGTTGGGTAGAAATCCAGTATTGCTATTCCTAGATCTCGTACTCCTGACGTGTAATTTCAAAGTATTTTGTGTTTATAAGGTTTCAGTGGTTCTGAGTGAAGTCTTTTGCCATTTTAAAAAAATCTTCTGGAAATTATAGTGTATGTTAAGAGTGAAAGACCATAATTACAGAACCGAGAAGCAACTTAAAGTAATGTTTGTTTATATTCCAGTAGTGCAGGCTTGGACATTGCATTGTTTCTGCCATCAAGATTTTTTAAAACCCTCTTTTTTCTTAGGAACTGAAGAAGTATGGAGTAACGACTGTAGTGAGAGTTTGTGAAGCCACTTATGACACTGCTGCAGTAGAAAAAGAAGGCATTCAGGTTTTGGTAAGTGGCTTAATCTAACATCTTTAAATTAACCATTCGCTTTTTTTCACAGTGCTCATTATTCAAAAAGTACTAATAAAATGTTGTGGACTTGTGAGATTTCCTTTAAAAATATAAGAAAATGTAGGAGGAATAATTTTATAAGTAGACAGTGGCATTGTGACATATAGAAAGCTGAAGAAAACATGGATGAAATCAATTGGAATAATTCAAACCAAGATGTAAGATAGCTGTTGCAATTAGCTCTGCTAATTAAGAAACAATTTGAGAGAAATCCCTAGAAAACTAGTCTTTCATTGTCCTATGTGTCTACAACTATTGAGGAAACAAGGCTTGTGTGTTTTACTTGGAATTAGACAATTGAAAATGAAGATTTCAAGCAGTTGTGGGATAGCTTGAATGGAAAGATATGGCTTGTAACTTGGCAACAGTGGAATATAAACTTTTTAAATTACTTGGAGGTTAAATGCACCACATTATCCCAAAGGATCGTAAGATGGCTACACTGATTAGTTTGGTTGTAAAAGAAGAAAAATTGTCTACCTCATATTTTGCAGGATTGGCCCTTTGATGATGGAGCGCCACCATCTGTACAGATTGTTGATGATTGGCTTAACCTCTTGAAAGTTAAATTCCGTGAAGAGCCTGGATGTTGCATTGCTGTACACTGTGTTGCTGGTCTTGGAAGGTAAGCAAAACTTAGCAACCCAGATCTATTGTAGCAGGGTTTTTTTTACTGGGTAAGGTAGTCACAGGAGCCCCATGACGCAGAGTGGTAAGTTGCAGTGCTGCAGTCAGAAGCTCTGTTCACAACCTGAGTTGATCTCAACATTAGCTGATTTCAAGTAGTCAGCTCAAGGTTGACTCAGACTTCCATCCTTCTGAGGTCAGTAAAATGAGTGCCCAGCTTTCTGGGGCCAAAGTGTAGATGACTTGGGCCAGCAGTGGCAGACTATCCTGTAAACATAGCCTGCCTAGTGATGTCACCCCATGGGTCAGTAATGACCTAGTGCTTGCACAGGGAACTATCTTTAAGTTTCAGGTGGTTACAACTTCATCACTGTAGCTTTAGAGCAAACATGGAGGTGAGTTTGGGCAAGTATCCTCTGGTTCCATAAACCCACCCCCCTATAAAAAGCATTGTTCAGAACATGTTCTCCTTTTCTTTCAGAGCACCTGTATTAGTTGCCCTTGCACTCATTGAATGTGGAATGAAATATGAAGATGCAGTGCAGTTTATAAGGCAGTAAGTATTGACCAGCAATGTGAGTTTCAAATTTCAGAGTTTTGCTGAAGCATAGGTTCAGTTGCACAACAGTATGTGATGTCCTGTGGTCACATAGCAAATAAACCAGAGGAAAGGAAGGAGCTCGCAGTGATAGCTGTGTAGGTTGTACACACACAAAAGGGAGGGGGATAGTTGCTAAGGTTCAGTGTAGTGTGGAGGTAAAGAGCAGGTAGACTCTAATCTGGAGAACCAGGTTTGATTTCCCTTTTCTCCACATGACCTTGGGCTAGTCACAGTTCTTCAGAACTCTCTCAGCCCATCCTACTGCACAAGACATCTGGGGGGGGGGGTAGGAAGAACAGGAATTTGTAAGCCACTTTGAGACTCCAAACTTTCCTTCTTCATAACTGCTGGGAATGCATGTCTGTCTTTTTTCAATTGTGGTTCTCCTTAGTGCAGTGTGAAACAAAACGTTGATAAATACAACACTGAGAAGTTAAATGAACACTGTCCAAACAAAATAGTTTGCTATATTCCAAATCTATAGGGATTCTTTGTTTGGAAGGGACATTCTTACCCCTAGGGAAATATTTTAACCAGCAATGGAGAAATTCAGCATAATGCTGAACTACTCTTTCCTTGACAGAAAGTACTTAGAAGTGAGATAATTTTACACACTCCCACAAGTTCAGCTCTCTTAATTTTGTTCCAGGAAGCGACGTGGAGCTTTTAACAGCAAGCAGCTTCTGTATTTGGAAAAATACCGACCCAAGATGCGTCTGCGTTTTAAAGATTCAAATGGTCATCGAAACAACTGTTGCATTCAGTAAAACCAAGCTGCTTTGGAAGTAGAAGACAACTAAGTTTGAGCAAAGTACACGGGGAAACTATATGTATGTCTGCATTACATGAAGCTTCTGTAGAAGTAGGCCAAAAATTTTGGCAGGAGAGCAATTTTGTTTAGCTAAACCATCGTTTGAGAACAGGAAATGTACATGGCCTTTAAAATGTCTTATTAGTAATTTGTATCATTAAACTTTCCTTAATCATGCAGTTCAGTATTTCATTAAAGTCCAGTAGACTCATCTACCACAACATGTGTAGAGATTAGTTGCCAAAAGCCCAGCATACTATTTCTGTTTTATCAGAGTAGTTCTGAAGTAACTGCAGCAGTCTGGACCTTTCCCTTTCCCCCCAATCTGTTACTTCTGTTTTTGTGCAAAGGCTTTGTAGGGTAATCACTGTATGTATCTCCCACAATCGCACTAGAACGAATATCAGGATTTGCACATGATTTACTGACAGTCACTTTGGGTGTCTAATCTTTTGTTACTTAATCCTCTTCATTCACATGCATTCTATGGTTATTCATAGAAAGTAATCCTTCACGCTGTACAGAAGCACACAAATCTTTAATGTCTCCAGACAAAAGCCTTATAGTAAAATAAATACTGGCACTTCATGTGCGACTTTACCAGAGGGCCTGTAAAAGGATGGGAAGGAACTAATTAATTATAGTAAAATGTTGCCTTTGTCTTGTGCAGGAAGTATAGAATATGCCCTTTACTTTAGTAAATATTTTTTTAATGTAGAAATGCTTTATTGTAGCTGATAATTCTTAATCATAAAATTTCTGACGATATTGTAATTTCTTTTACTGTAACTATTGAAAGTTGTTTACCAACTATTGCTTTGTTGGAAGTGATTTTGTGTTTTTTTTCCCTTGAGTTTCTGCTCCAATGATGGCAGACCTCTGTAATATTTTGTATGCCTTTTGAGCTGCGTAACTTAATATTTGAATACTTGATGATTTGTTATGTAATTGATAAATGGTGATGTGTATTAATGTTCAACCATATATTTATACTGTATTGGAAATGTGTGGTTATAGTACTGTGGGAGAAATACTTTGCCAGTGTTCACCAGCTTGTAAAATCTAGTGCGAGAGCTCAAACATCTAAATAAAGTCAAAGCTGCATTGCAGTTTACTTGACATAATTGGTTCTTCATGTGGGAGTAGGAAGAGGAAAGGCACTTTTGGGTCTGCTGGTTTGTCCTGAAGGTCTTTTATGTTCTACTTTCAGTTGAGACGGTCAAGTCCCTTGAGATAAGTGAGATGCTTTGAAATTCAGAATTATTTACTGACTTTAATGTCTGCCCCTGTCCTTAGCAATGTGGTTCAGAAAGAACTGGAAGTGGTTAAATAAATCAGTTTTCACCAATATGAAGCATATCAAGATTGACATATTTTAGGTACCTGATTAAATAAGCAGGCTTCAGTGTGTGGCAAACCGTAACTCAGAGTTGGATAGTATTTGTATGTGTTCATCAAATTTGTTAAGAGTGCCATAAATGTACCAACCGTATGTATAACCAGCAACTGAGCATGGTTGAGGCACAAGTGTCAAAATGTATTCGAAACTTCCAATGAGTCCTGGTCGCTTTAGGTGGAGGCCAGGTGGAGAATGTTCATGGCTAACTTTAAGACAGAAGGTTTCCAGAGGTGCTGAATTCAACAATTACTTCAAATTGATGTTGCAGGTAGCCACATTGGTCCAAAGCAAAATCTAGAATCGGAGACCAATTACGCACAAGGCTTCTTACCTCACCAAGCTTACCTTTCTTCCAGGGCAACAGCATTAGGACATTATCTGGGTTGGATTTTTATTTATACTACAGTCCTGATACCACAACACCATGGGTAAATGAAAATTTGGAGTTTCCTGGTGTGGGCAAACCGTGATCTTTTTCTCAGCTTTGCCAGGAACGCAATCCAGAAGGAGTTCACCATGCCTGCCTTCAGTTATGTTCTCCTTTCACACAGAGGGGATTGTTTGTCCATTTGTCCCCCCTCTGTCCACCCATCTACCTATCTCCCCTTCAATTTTTGTACTTATGTAATCGTCACCTCCATTTTCCCCAGTATCTTCAGTTGTATTTATTCCACACTGCTGAGAACAACCCTCCCAGTCAGCCATTCCCCCTGCCACTGTTCCATTTTTGAAAGGATTCCCCCCCCCCCCCCGCCTTTGCATTAGTGGGTTGACATCAGGGCAAAATAAACACAACCAGGATGGTTGTGCGCTCTTTTTCAATCTTGCTTAGTTTTTGTGAGTGCAACTAGAAGCAAAAGATACATGCTAGAAGCAATTGCTGACGCAATGTATCTTTTCAGAGTTTCACTCGCAAATACTAGGGGAAATTGAAAAGAATGCACACTCAGCCTGGCTTGTGTTATTTTGCCCGAATGTTAGTCCATTAATACAAAGGGCCGATGGCTGAAGAAGAGGAGCCACGGCAGATTTGGGGGGGGGGGGAGGCAGAGGACAGGGAAATGTAAAGCTCAAAGCACATGCTGCAGGGGGGAGTCCTGCAGATCACTGGAAGCCAAACCTCGGCAAGAACTGTAAGCGCATAAATGATATAAGCTTTTCATTGGTATTAGCAACTAAAGTAATAGAACAGCTATTAAATCAAAAGATTATTTTTAGAGGGGAGGAGATAGTCCCTTAAGGGACTATTCAGATTCAACTATTCAATGACACAATATGTGAACGGAAACCTGGATCAGAAGAAGATGGCTACAGTTATGGAAGCAGCTGCCCTCCAGGACCCCTTTGAGAACATGAGGGTGAGCCAGCAGACTCTCCATGTCTTGGGACGAGGTCCCTGGGTGCACAGCTGTTGCAGATGCCAGCTGAATTGAGCTGCCTTCTTCTGGGCCCTTTGGGAGCAGAGTATTTCTCAGTGGTGAGTTCTCCGGGATTGAAGGGTACAGGAGTAGATCCCAACACAGTAGGACCTCCTTCCTTATTCTACAAAATTGAGCATCCTCTCAACAACCTGCAGCTGCAGACAACATGTGAGGCTCTCTTCCCACCTTTCTCTAGGGCCTGAATTTGGACTTGCCTCCATAAAGCTTGCCTTGGGCCATAGTGTTCTTAAAGGGGGAAATTAACCCCACAGAGGGTTGGTGTTGACTGAGACTGATTCCCCTTAACTCTCTGCCATGGCAGCAGCACATTTGGTAGTATAATGGTGGTAAAAGGTTAGTAGTTGAGTAAATGAAAGCTGATAAAATTTGGTGTTAACCAGATGTTAACTGTATATGCCTGGTGGAACATTGCTGTCTTATAGGCCCTGCAGAACTGTATTAAGTCCCACAGGGTCTTGGTCTTATCATACAGAGCATCCCACTAGGCTGGGGCCAGAGCCAAAAAAGCCCTGGCTCTGGTTGAGACAAGCTGGACTTCCTTGGGGCTGGGGACCACCAGTAGATTTGAATTCACAGAACACAGCATTCTTTGGGGACATATCAGGAGAAATGGTCTTGCAGGTATGCTGCTCCCAGACCATTTAGGGCTTTGTATGTTAATACAAGAACCTTGAATCTAATTGTATACTCTCCTCAAAGCCAGTGCAGCTAACAGAGCACAGGTTGCATGTGCATCTGCCACAAGGATCCCATAAGGACTCTTGCTGCTGCATTCTGGTCTAGTTGGAGCTTCCAAAGTCTGCGTAGCCCTGCATAGAGCGAATTGCAATAGTCTAACCAAGAAGTGACCGTTGCATGGATCACTGTAGCCAGATCAGATTGGGAAAGACAGGGCATGTTGTGATGCTTTAATTTTGCTTCAATGTTTTTAGATCATGATTTTATTAATGGTCTTATTATGCATTTTGTATATGCTGTTTTTATATCATTAAGCACTCATGGTATTGTTATACCAGGGCCCTTTTTTTCCTACTGAGGGGATGCACACAACCACCTAAGATTTTTTGGATTTTGGTTCATTTTGAACTGTTTCCAGGGGCTCTACAGGTAGCGAGTGCATAGGCTTTGGGTTCACCATTGTGAGGTAAATTTTGCGGTGTACAAGTAACTTATTGAGATCATCAAGGCTGAATTAATATATCAACAACTAAGATGTATTTATTTACAAGTTGGTTTTAAAGGAACAAGCCAAGCAGACAAAGTAGAAACCTGGCTGAGGCACAAAAATTTAAACGTTATTATTTCAAAGAGTAGTTATGCTTTTCTATAGAGCTTTCAGGCACACACTTTTATTGACAAGCCACTAGATTGGATCCGTTTCACACACAGGAACAAACCCACACCAACCTAAAAAGCACATATTTTTGCTGCTCATCATCAGGGATAGGCCTAACAATTGAGCACTCTATTCTCTCCCAGAGATAGAGCTAAACTGCTCTGCCACACTATCAGGTAGAGCTAACCTCCACTTCGTCTGCTCTTTTTCCTGAGCCAGACCAGAGCTGTCATTGCTCTCTTCCTGGGGCAGAACTCAACTCCCTCATCTCCTGTGTCTCCTCCAACATTTCATTTATCTTCTTAAGATAACTGGATGATGGAGCGGCACTCCTATGTTCTCATCTGAGTGGCTGATTTTCCCTTCTGGCCATTACACTGGGATATAAACTTATAGCCGGATCAGTATTATCAAACAGCATATACTGTTTTGGGGGGAATGTTCATCACACATCAGATAGCATCAGGGTTAAAAGATGTGCATTCTATTGCATTACAGATAACATGAATCACAGGTTCCAAATTAAGCAATTATTTCAAATCCTACTGTTGTCTTGTCAAATGTATGAGTCACCTCACAAACTGAAGAAGTTACAAAACTCCATAATTCAACAAATACTTACTTTGGTGAGTTGAGAAGGTGATATAAATGATGTTTTTCTTACTCTACCATGTTTTCTCTGCAGTACTTTTGTCCAAAATGCATTGCTTAGATCCACTGGAAACAAAGATACTAGATCAGAGCTTAAAAAAATCAAGGTCAACAAAGGACTTAAAGACTTCAATTCCTGGGATATAGACACCCCCCCCCACACACACACCCTAGATTTTTTGATACACACTTTATTATTTGCTATTACCATTTTTAATATAAATTTGTATGTAATGAAGTTGTGCAACAGTTACAGGCACTTGTTAGTCAAGATTCACTTCTCACTGTTGCCTTTAGATCTAGCTAGTTGGCTTTAACCTGTGACTTTCCACATTTAGAATTTTTCTGTCCTATGCAGTCATAAAAACGCAGGGACGTACCACATCATTTGCAATAATGCCTGCTATTTCATAACATTTTCCCTTATGTCTTTGTGCTAACTTAATTATTTCCACTATGATACACACCTCTGAGTTTTGTCTGTTTTTTAATTCTAAAAAGAAGGTAACAGAATTGTCCTTGGCAGCACCAACCTCACAGCAGGAGTATCCTCTCCACATTAAGCATGACCACTTGTTATGTGATTGTTCCAGGGAGTGGGGCTTGGGGGTGGATCAGATGGGCATCACAGTGGCAGGCCAGCTTCTGGGTCAGCCTATTGCCATGGTGCCCATCTGAGCCGCCCCCCACTCCCTGCAGGCCGCCTCCTGCACAAGCTGACTTGCAGGGAGGTGGGGGCAGGGTGCCATGTGCCATCCGAGCTGCCTCCACCTCTAGGCCCCACCCCTGAGGGCCTGGAGAGGGAAGGAGGCAGCTCAGACAGGTACCGTGTACCACCTATGGACGGGGGGGGTCTAAAGACTCCTGGGTTGGCACAGGGAAGGAGGGGGTTGGGAAGATTTTGTGCCACCCCACAGGTGCGCTTGGGGTAATTTGACATACACCCCATCCCCATGGGTGGTACACCCCTGTGGGTTAGTCATAGTTCTCTCAAAACTTCTCACCCCCATCTAACTCACAAGTTGCCTGTTGTGGAGAGAGGAAGGGAAGGAATTTGTAACTCACTTTGAGTTGCCTCATGGTTGAAAAAAGGGGGGTATAAATCCAAACTTTTTTCTCTTCCTCTGAAATGTTGAAGAGTTACTATTAGAATATTCAAAACTTTACAAACTGACATTTTGTAGTTAGCTCTGCCTCCTGTGACAGCTATTTTGTCCACCATGAGGTGGACAAAACATATACCCCATAACCAGAGGCGTAGCCGAGCCATACTGTGCCTGGTGCACACTCTTTGTTTTCCAGCCCAACCCTCCACAGTGCACTGCCCCCCACACCCCAGTGGGGTTGCATAGCCCCATCCCCACACATTGCGTAACCCCACTCCCTGCATATCTCTGCTGTCAACTCCTGCTCTCCCCAGGGCCTAAGGAGGGCAGAAGCCTGCCTGCATGGACCCCAGGAGGGTGGAACAGAAGCATATCTAGGGGAAATGGAGCCTGGGGCATAATCTGAGTTTTCCGGGGGCAGCACCCCATTTTCCCTAGATACTGTAGAGGGGGAGAGAAATCAAGCCGTCTGCCGATCTCACAGAAGAGCACCCAGGTATACCACTTGGGCAGGCAGCAAGGGGCCCAGGTCTACTGCTGTGCAGGCCAGAAGGGGTTGAGTGTGCAGGCAAGGGCTCTGGCTCCGGAGGGTCAGCATCCTCCTTTGACTGTGGCACCCACCTTAAAGGGAGAATCTGGGGTCCCTAGTTCTCCCCCACCCTGAAACAGCATCACTCTCAATGTTTAAACTGGGGACCTCAGATTCTCCCTTTAAATCCATGCTGAAGGGGGTGGATTTAAAAGGAGAGTCTGGGGAAATGGGGGGGGGGTGCCTGCTGTCAGGGGTGCAATTGTTAAGCTAGCAGTACCAAAATCTCAGGTATCTTTAGGAGACTCTCCTGATGACACCACCCAGGTTTGGTGAAGTTTGGTTTAAGGGGTCCAAAGTTATGGCCCCTCAAAGGTGTAGGCCCCATCTCCTATTAACTCCCATTGGATACCCCTTTGGGAGTCCATAACTTTGAACCCCCAGAACCAAACCTCACCAAACCTGGGTGGAATCATCAGGAGAATCTCCCCAAAAATCCCTAAAATTTTGGTGTTGCTAGCCTAAAAACAGCGTCCCCTGCAGGCCAAAAACTAAAAAATACCAAAAAAACACAAACCTGAATTTTTGCACCCCACATGTGACCAAATGGGGGCACTCGGGGACATTTGACTCCCCATTTCCCCATGGCATATATAAATGGTTATGCAGGTCCCCAGCTCCCATCACCTTGAAGTCCCTACTACAAGCTCAGAAACAACTGAGCTTCTGTATGTCTGTGGCTGGGATGAAATGGCCATCTTATTGGTGGGGTAGGGTATCCAGGAGTTGAGTGGCTGGCAGCTACCACCTGATATCATGGCCCATGCCCTTTCCTTCCCTTTGCAGACTGGTGAGGATGAACTTCCAGCCTGTATAATTCCAGTGGCGCTGTTCTGGCCACTGCATCCTGGAGGAGGGTAGGCCATCCCACATGCAAATTACTGCAGCAGCTGCTGGGAGAGCATCATGTGGCCCTTGGAGGGGGCAGGTTCCTTCAGGGGCAGGACTTCTAAGATGGTATCCCAGAGTACTGAGCATGGGGTGGGCTATCTGGAGGTCTGCTGCTATGACAAATGATCTCCAGCTGATGAAAATTAGTGCCCCTAGTGAAGATGGACGCTTTGATAGGTGAATGTGACATCATTAGACCTCACCAAGATCTCTCCCCTGCCCACGGCCCACCATCCTCATGTTTCACTATTTCCAGGTTTTTCCATATTCGGAACTGGCAGAGATGAAGCCTTGGAATCCAGGCAATCTCAAAGACTTCAATGGAGGGTGGAGAGTTAGGAGTGATGTCTGGAGAAAACCAGCAGCATCTGATGCTGGCATTGGGCGGTGAGGCTTCTATCCCTATGCACTCCCCGCACCCACCAACTTTCAGAGGGAAGCACACAAACAGTTGCCAAATGCAATTAAACTTTATTGGAGGCGGAAACTTACATGGGAGTATGTGGCCTCTGTATCTGCCTCCAGGTCTGCTGGGAACTCCCATTGCATTCACACCTGCAGTGGGTTTGCAAGTAGGCTGGTCTCCAACAAGATAGGGTGTGATTCATTCTGAAGGTTGGGCTGTTTTGGGGTATCAACCAGTGAGTGGAGCAAATGGTTGCCAGGCATGTCTACTACCTCGCCTATTTGTTTCCTGCAGCACCCTGCAGGGAAAAAAATACAGTGTGCATGGCCACAGAAGGGTGCCAAGGGATTCCTGGTGGGCTGCCTGGAGGTCTGCTGCTATGGGGGAATCCTCCAGGGTGTTCAGTCAGGCATTGGGGCCACAGGCCTTGCCCCATCTGGCTTCACCATTGCAACATTGCCCCCTCCAAATCCTGTCCAGTGCTGCTGCCAATGCTGATATTCGTTGGTGGGTCCTGCTTGCTTGTTTCACACCAATAGATACCCTTTTTGGTTTTTGAATTAGCATGTTCCCAATACACAACAGTTCTATTTGTAAGCAGAGCAGATTATTTATAGCCTCTGACCATGTGGTGCAAGAGAATGCCACAACTGTAGTCGACCCACGTGGTCAGCGTAAGAACGAGACGAGACGCGGAGATAACATCTGGTGGAGATCGCCAGCAGCGGGAGCCCGGAGGTCCGTGTTCCTAGCGAGTCTCCCGCGTGCTGGTTCCTTTTTTATTGCTTTATTCTATCAGTGGAGGGACGGGGGGGGGAGTTCAGCGGGAGGCGAGGCCGGGGAGGTGGAGATCATCATGTGATGCATGATCTCACCTGGCTACGTCTTGAGAGGGGCGTAAAAGCTGCCTAGGCCTAATCCTCACCTGGGGCAAGACCATTGTCCCTGCATGATGACTGAGCCCAGACAGTTCATGACACGGACTCATGGGGGGGATGAGAGTGGGAGTGCCCGATGCAGCCAGGCTGACATTAGGTCCGGTTTAGTTCCAGTTCCTGGTGCTGCTGGGTCAGCAGTGCATTACTACATCTCCTCCTTTTTTACATTTTAAAGGGACTGAAATGTAAAGGGGTGATTTAAAGGGACGCTTTGTCTCCCTCCGCCGTCTGGTCAAGCTGACCGAGCTGCTTGTGTAACAGTAGAACTTGGTTCTTGAGGTAAGGGAAATTCGAGGGGCTTCTTACGTTACAGGCAATATTAGACACACATTGAGCGAAGAGCAAGATCGATAACGAGGGCACACAATTAAGCCAATGCAGAGCTGCACAATAGCACTCAACCATGCGGCAGCCAGCTCCAGAGCGGCTGGACCACCAATGGGGCAAAACATCATGGCTAGATTAGATACAACTTCTTGCAGCTCACGTGCTTTCATATGAATCAATTGGGAATTATCAGAAAGATTAAAACAACACATGTATGTACATTCTCACAACCTTGTGAGGTGATGTAATAACAATAAGTAATCAATAGCGCACGATTATCTAGGGTGCAGCTTTGATCGGAAGAGTTCCTGCTGCTCGGAACCCAGAGCATCCAGGCAATGGAGGTAGAGTTGATGGACCACTTGGGGGGCACAGGCCAGCGGCCAATAGTCTTAGCATTGTAGAGAAGCCGGGTCGGGGACTCCACACTAGGAAGTTGGGGAGGCGAACTCCGCTTGGAGAGGCGGCCAGCGTGCTCCGACGGGAGGGGTCAGGCAGAAGACGGCACGGGCTCCGGGGCGAGCCTGGGGTGAGACGATGGTGAGGCTGACGAGGCAACAAAGAGTTCCGGCAGAGGGGCGGGAATGTAATTAAGCAGTTACTCTGCGAGGTCCAGAACCAGCCCGGGAGCAGGATGTTTCGAACAGGGAATGTCCTCCATGTGTGTGCAGTTCCAATTGTTGATAGAATGGGCCGAATTGGTTCCGGGCTGCGCCCGGTGATGCGAGCGCGGAGTGTTAGGATTCGTGGTTAGCGACAGTCTTGGTGACAAGGAAGCCAGCCGAGGGAGTCTGGCAGCCAGGGTCCCCAGTTAGAAGCTCGCAGAGTACCCTGATGGATGGGCATTCCTTGAGGGGCTTAGCCCAGACTCGCTAGGAAGTCTCAGGCGCTTGCAGGCGAGGGAAGCAGGCAGGAGCTTAGCAGGCTCCGACTCCTAGAATTACTAGCCCAGGCAGAAAGATGAGAGGTTGGCGGCAGCAAACTGCTCCCAGATGTTGGTCTGGTGAAAGCTTCGTCAGGGTGAACCGATGCGCCATCGGGCAGGAGGCAGCAGAGCAGGCAAGGATGGTGGCAGCAGTTGGCGGTGATGTCCTCAAAGAGAGCTGACACAGAGGTTCGGGTGTCTCCGGGGTGGTCTTGCTGGGCGCAGCGACTCTAGAGGCTTGGCTGGTGAATTGTATAGCGCCTCCCCAAGGTCATTGGTCTTTGAAGGCGTTGGCGGCAGGCGTTCCTGTTGAGACCGCTGGGGCGGGATCCTTTAGAATGTGTTCCATCTCGGGATGGGGTTAGTTTCCTCCTGGCGCCATTCCGTTTGGCCAGCCCTGTCATGGCTAATCCAGTCCACAGGGACCTGTAGGAAGAAGGACTGAAACACACCTTCCCCAGGTTATGGGAGGGGCGGATCCCTCCAGGCTCAGTTCTAGAAGCGGATGGCAGGAGATCAGGATCGAGGTTTTTGTTTGAGTTGGGGTTTAGAGTTTAATATAAGAAGGCTTGTTTTGGCAGCCCTCCGTAGAAGGTTGCTTTAATGCAATGAAATCCTACACAGGGCCGCCTACTCCTCTTTCTTTAATTGTTTGACAGGGAGGGCAGGAGGCGACCCTGGTGGGAATTGGCTTCAGAAGCGTCATCAGGGGTGTGATCAAGGCCGAGGTCGAGCCTGAGAGGAAGAGGGACAGAGGCGGGTCCTGGGGAGTTATTGGGTATGCATGCTTAATCAGCAACACAAAGGGGGCTTTTGGAAGCGCCTTTTTTGGGGGGATGGGTGCATCCAGAGAATGATGCAATCAGGCGATTAGAGGCAGATTCCTCGCACACAAACAAAAAAGGGGGGGTTCCTTTGCAAGGAGTTGCACCCGTGACCTTGGTGGCTACTTGGCGGAAGCTGGATGGTGCTAAAATTTTGTCGAATTATCTTGGGGAATTGCATACCGAGACCCGGCTCCTTAAGAGGCGGTTTACATTAAGCGCTCTGGCCTTTAACGTGGTATTGATAAAGTTGCCAGGCTGGGCAGCTCTATAACTTAAACAGGTTTGGAGTATTAAAGAGGGCATAATGGTGGCAGCCCTTTTTAACCTGGGGCCTGTCCTGGCAGTGCTGTGGTATCAGGGCCGGGCCCAGATTTTAATCAGGGAGGCCAGTCAGCCAATTGGCCCTCCCGCCTCTACTGGTAGAAACAGAAGGAGAAGAGGAGGGGAGGAAACAGTTTTCTTACGAAATTAGAAAGTAATTTTAGGAAGGCACTTGATGGGATCAATGATCTGTGACGGCTTTACCCATCCCAGACCAAAGTCGTTTTACCCTGACTCATGAGGTCCCTTCCCCAGAGATTGACATGGATGTCTAAAAGCGATGGGGACTATGAGCTGCCTTCAGTCCTGGGCTGTTGACCGTGTTGGCGGATGCTCCGTCTTTCCTTGGTTTGTCTCCACCCCAGATGTGCGGGCAAGCCTCGGTCGGCCACTGGTGAGACCCACTCGGCTGCTCTGATGGCCCAGTGGCTGCTCTAAGCGCCCGGTGTCCTGAGCTATGAACATACATCCTTCTATGGCGGAGCTCCAGGTATGTATGGGGGAGCTCCCGATAGGCGTCTCCACCGCTGCGACGGTGGTGTAGGCTCGCCATGTTGGCTGCTGGGGCTTGTAGCCTTTATTGGAGTGGAAGCAGACAGCGCATGGGGCAAGAAGAGAATCAACTGGCGCTTAGCTGGCTCCGACAGGTATACTTGTGGGATGTTTGTCCAGACTTGGAGATGGATGGGTCCTTGGTGCTGGAGTCGATCCTCGGGGGCGATGAACAGTCCCTGTTCAGCTGCAGAAGGCAGCTGGCAGCACTAGCCCAATAGTCCCGGTAGGGATGGGACTCGTCATACTGGGTTAGAGGCTGACAAGAACCTAGGTAGGGGAACTTAAAGGAGATGGGCTGGGTGCATCTGGCGAGATGCGAGAGGGTGGTTTTGGCAGGAGCCTTGGTGTTTGGGTCTGCTCTAGTATTCTCCTCCTTGGTCCTGGGCTGGGGAGACGCGCCAGTGGGAGTTTCCCGGCGGGCAGTCGTTTCTCCAGTGAAACCTTTCTGGCATCGTGGGCACCCGGGTTTTAGGTGGCCTTCTCCTCCTGGGGAGGACCCTCCCTCCATGGGGTTGTAAGGCCCCACCCGGGCTACCCTACACTCCCGCCGGAGGTGTCGGGTCTGCAGTTAAAGCAGTCATCCTGAGGCTGCCTCCCGCCCGGTGGAGAGTGCTGCTGTGGGGAGAGCTAGCTTGGTAGGAGGAGGATCCGATGTCCTGGCAGAAGCCTTAAGCATGTCAGCCAGTTCAGGATCTTGCCCAGGCCCGTGGTGCTCACGGCACTCCATTGAGGCGTTCTCTTTGCGCATGAGGAGGCTTCGTTTGGGCCTCTTCGCTATCTACCTGCCCCTCTTGAGCTTCCCTGGAGCCTGTTCACAAACTTCGGCATAGGGCTCTTGGGGTTTTGCCGGATGGTGGAGAAACTCTGGGTTGGCTGGCGGCATTGGGGACTTTGATAAATGCCTTATAGAGCACTCAGAAGGCGACCGTATGGGTGGCCTCAGGCAGGACAATCTGATCGTTGGGTTTGGCTGAAAGCATGAAACCCGTAAACTGGCTGCTGTAGAAGAGCGCCCTTGGTGGCTCCCCTGCTGATGCATTGCTGGCGGAACTTCGCTTTCCCAGATCACAAATTGTGCAGGAGCTCAGGAGCATCGCGAAGGTGGTTTCAGTTGTCCGAACCATTGGGTGATTCCTAGCGATTGCCTCCAGCATGCCTCCTCTCACGTAGGGAGCTAGTGATTCCCTCGCGTCTGCGCATGCGCTGCGGAGCTCAGTGAGGATGTTACTTAGCCCAAAGGGCGGTGCTTTCGACAACCGCCCGAATGGCGCCACCCTCCCTGGTATCTGTGAAATGGGCCGGGGCAATGCAAGAATATGACATCGCTCTTCCGTCAGGGTTTCTTTCTTCTGCAGATGGTGGCTAATACGTTCTGCGAGAGTTTGAAACCCGCCATTACGCGGGCGATAAGCGGAGGAATGCAGTGGCAGGAAAATGAAGGCGGAGCAAGGGGGGGAGGCTGAGCCTTGAGGAGAAGTTTGAAATGGGCGAGGAGCACAGGGGGGGGCAGAAGGAGGACAGGCGTCCAATTTAGTGGATAGAGAAAATCTCGGGGTTGAAATTGAAGGTGAAAGGTCGAAGAGGGCGGCCTACAGCAAAGGAGACCACCATAGGTCTGCAGGCTGATGGCGACATAACATTGTCTCCACGTCAGTAGCGGTGACATCGGCGAGGCTCTGTCGCGAAAAGGGGTGTTCCCCGATCGCAAGATTCAATGTCCCCCTCTGGGTACCATGGACACTGAGCTTCAATCTCCTCAACCAATTTGCGCAGCTCCCTTCTCTTCACGGGGACCCTGCCGATTTGCAGCTAACGCTTTCAGTTAGATCCAGCGGCACTTGTCATAAGCCCTGCTTTTGCAAGCTCCCATACTCACGGTGTTCAAATTAGGACGAGAGAAGTGTCCCTAGGGCGATGTCTCTGGATCGCGATCCAGAGGACAGGCGATACCCGAAGCGGTGAAAGTCCCTGGATCGCCGATCCAGCCGGACTTGATTATCCCGCTGACCCTTTCCCAGGCGACGGTGAGCAGGGTGGAGGTTCGAGATTCCCGGGTTTCGGCACCAGCTTGTGACCACGTGCAGAACGAGACGAGACGCGGAGATAACATCTGGTGGAGATCGCCAGCAGCGGGAGCCCGGAGGTCCGTGTTCCTAGCGAGTCTCCCGCGTGCTGGTTCCTGGCACCTTTTATTGTTATTCTATCGGGGGCGTGTAGGAGGGAGGACCGGGGGGAGTTCCGGGAGGGCGGGAGGTCGGGAGATCATCATGTGATGCATGATCTCACCTGGCTACGTTCAGAGAGGAGCGTAAGCGTCTGAGCCTAATCCTCACCTGGGGGCAAGACCATTGTCCCTGCGCCCGGTGACTGAGCCAGACAGTTCATGACCCGTGACTCATGGGGGGATGAGGAGTGGGGGTGCGGTGCGACCAGAAGGCCGTAGGTCCGTTGGCGTTCCAACGTTCTACCACGGTGCTGCTGGGTCAGCAGTGCATTACTACACACAACAATGCATAAATCAGGTAAAGAAGACCAGTAAGTAGAGGGTCCTGCAAGTGTCTCTATTGAAACCAATTTTATTTAACTTGTTCATAAATAATTTGATGTTGGTGCATGAGTATTGGAATTTCCAACTTGGCAGATGTTATCTAATTATTCAGGATGATGAAAACTTAAGCAAACTTCAAAGAGTTCCAAAAGGATCTCTTCAAGCCTAGTAAGTGGCAAACGAAATTCAATTTATGTGATTATATAAAGGACTTCTAGGGCAAAAGATCCTAATACTCACCTATAAACTGATGGGCTTTGAATTGGCACATCTGGAATTCTGACACAGTATGATGGGTACAGCAACAAAATGATTGCCACAGTTTAACACATTGCGGATTCTTGTGCTGTGGCGGAAGCTGCTGCCAAAGTATCAATCAAATCTCCAATAGTCACTCAGAAGCCTGGCTGGGCAAAAGCCCTCCTTGGTCCACACACCGGTGAAAGGTCTGGAATCCATTCCCTATGAAGAGAGACTTAGGGAGCTGGGTATGTTTAGTTTGTTGAAGAGAAGGTTAAGAGGTGACATGATAGCCATGTTTAGATATTTGAAGGGATGCCATGTTGGTGAAGGAGCAAACTTGTTTTCTGCTGCTCCAGAGACTAGGACCAGGAGTAATGGGTTCAAGGTTAAGGAAAAGAGATTCCACCTAAACAACAGGAAAAACTTCCTGACAGCAAGTGCTGTTCAATAGTGAAATGCACTACCTCGAAATGTGGTGGAGTCTCCTTCTTTGGAGGTTTTTAAACAGAGCCTGGATGGCCATCTGTCAGGAGTGCTTAGATTATGTGTTCCTGCATTGTAGGGGGTTGGATTTGATGGCCCTTGGGGTCTCTTCCAACTCTGTGATTCTACTTAACTGGATTACTGAATATTATTTACCAGGTCAATCGACTGCAATTCTGGAAGAATTCCAACACCCTACCTCTCTACTCCTTGCATACCGAAAGATCGATATTACAGAGAAAGTTTTACTCTCCTTCAAAATACTAGATCTGCATAAACAGGGTTTCCCCTCCCCCCGCCATGCATGGAGAAATGTCTAAAATCACAGTGTACTCCGAGAATAGATGCAAGGCACCGCATCTGCAGTTTGTGTTAACTAGGCCTCCGAGGAATTTTCCTTTCGAGTAAACATGTTTTGAATTGCGACGTTAGTAACCTTACTGTTTCCCCGCACTTCTAGATCAAAGGCTTTGGCCATCTCCCCCCCCCCCCCCCGCCCTTTCAGCGTTTGATAGGGATAGTTTAATGTTTTCCCCCTGGAAGTTTATTTGGGTATAGAGGATTAAGTTAAGGCCGATGACAATGACCGGATTTAAAACGCATTTTAAGTATATAAAAGAAAATGTTTTTTCTCTCTTTCTTAAACAAGGGCTCCTTCTCTAGGAAGGGCGTTTAACTGTAATTTAAACAGCCAAGCTCTGTCTTGTCACATGATTGACGGAACCAAAAAACTCCGCTTACAACCCGCAACGGATTTTACGGGAGTGGACAGGGCTGCGCACGCGCGCAGGCCGCTTCGAGTAAACAGTTCCATCATGTGACGCTCGCTCTGCTGTCAGTCCGTCCTTCCTTCCGTCGCCAATAATGGGGCTCTCAGGTGCGTGCGCCTAATAGGCGGGCGCGCGCACCCTGCTGGCCGCGAGCGCCGGGTCAGAAGGTTGGAAGGGCCGACCTCCTGGTGTAGGGGGTGGGGAGGAAACGGAAGGCACCCGGACGCGTTCCCCTCAGCCAGCCAAGCAGTAACAGCCACCCGTTCTGGCCCCGCCCACTTCCAGCTTTCTCCCCCCGCCTTTCTACTTCCGCCCGGCCGCCCTCTCTCCCCCTCCTCCGGCCTGGGGCTGCGGAGCGAGCGGAGGAAGAAGGTAGACATAACAGGCGGAAAGAGAGGGGGGACCCCGAAGACCCGGCCAAAGGAGGGCGCGCGCGCGGCCACGGCAGGTAAATGCAGGCTTGGTTTAGGCTGGGTGGTACGGAGGCCTCAGTGAGAGGGCTGCGGATTCTTGGTCGGAAAAGGTCCTGGTCGGAATAGGTGCTGATGGATTCGGGCCGCCTCCGCCTCTCTTCCTCTCCTGGCCCCAGAGGCACCTCACTCGGACACCCGTCCCGTGGCTCCCTTTCCCTCTGAGACTCCATTCTGACCCCTCCCCTTTCGTGGCCTCTGCGCGTAGCCCCGCCCCTTGCCTCTCGTTCCCCCTTCCTGGAGGCCCTGGGCAGCAGTAGCCCTGGCATACCTCATGACTCCTGCTTCATTGGACGTCCTGGGCAGTTGCTGCCATCACCCCTAATGTTTCAGTCCATGCTTCTCATCTCGGGTCCCTTCAGGATGCCTCTCCTTTTGCTGCTTTTGTCGTCTTAGTATGCACTAATCCTTTTCTGGTATCCTACACTGAACAGTGTAATCACTCCATAGATCCATTGGCTCAAAATTAAGTCTAGTAGAGAGTGGTGGGACTTGTACCCCAGTCAGAGTATCAGAGTTGCAGCTCTTTATCTATGCAACCACCATTAGTCTGGAACTGGTAACATGATCTGCACTGGTGTTCCATTAATTGTTCTGAAATAATTGCCATTTTATTCATGTGCATTGGATTGGTGAATAATCGATCTTGTCATTCCTGTGGAACCAAACTGGTTATGTGTACAGTAGGTTTTGTGGGAGAATTAATTAACAGTGATCTCGGTTGTGTGCGCATGCCTTCACTTTGCATGATACCAGTGCCTTCTGCACTGTTTCAAGTGTGCACAGTGTTCTCACAGTAGCACCCTGTGATCTTTATCATGTTAATCAAGTCCATGTCTTCCCCCTCTCTCCCCCCCTTTCTAATCAGCCACGGTATGGGTTTTGCTGATTGTTTGAAGTTGCTAGAACATCCAGCCTTGCTTGTCAGCATCCTCCCCCCATCTGCAGATAAGCTCCTACTACAGGACTTGATGTCCTCACTGATACTTCAAGTGGTTTTATCTGAACATTTTTCCTGTTTCTGCTTGCAACACGTAGGAGACCTTACATGTAGTAGACCCTTCCCAACAGGCTTTTACACTTTTAAGTATATTTCTGACCATAGCTCACCTGCTTAAAATGTTTTGTGAAATGTACTTTTATAGTAGGGTAGCAGATTTTTGGAGAAAATTCATGAATGATTGTGTGCTCTATCGTGATGCCCGTTCCTTTAATGTTTGATAAGAACTATTGCTTTCAGTTCACAAATGTTAAGGTTGTCAAAAACTTGGTCTGTTAATGTTTGGTTGTTTGTAGCTCTTGACTCTATCCATTAATATCTCACCTCTCCCCTTTACCTGATTTATGCATTGTTGTGGCATTTTAACTTGCACCACATGGTCTGAGGCTATAAATGATCTGCTCTGCTTATAATTAGAACTGTTGTGTATTGAGTTTGTAATAGTTACTGAAACAGAGCAAGCTGTATCTTAATTCAATTAAGACAGAAGTAATGCATGTTATTAGGGTGTGGTCAGCTTTGTGGACAGTGAGGCAGTCTGTTTTGCAGACCATGTAAAAAGGTTGGGAACGCTCTTGTTGTTGGAAAAATAAAAGGGTAACATTAGTTTCAGCTTCTTCTTGCTTATAAACTGCTTCCTCTTCTGGGCTCAGTGATGGCGAACCTATGACTATGCATGTCAAAGGTGAGATGCCATGACATTTAGTGTGACACGTCATCAGTATCCAGAAACAGCTATTCCCCTCATTTGAATATGAGTCATTTTTGTAATTATTTGACATTTCTTTATATAATGCTTAGTACCACATGTGGTTAACACTGTATTTTTAAAAAATAAATGCATATCTTAAAAAAGCGCTCTTGTTTTGTTTCAAATGGGGGATGACATGCCAGCAAAGTCAAGTTAGGCATTTTCTGAATTTTTGAGCCCAAAAGGTTCATCATCACTGGTTTTTGCTGATCCTGGGTTGGACAGTTGCAATGCACTGAATATGGGGCTGTGCTTAATGACTTAATAGCTCCCTGTTTGTTAACTGGAAGTAGCCTGTATGAACACATCTCATCCCTGTTAAAGCCAGGTTACTTGCTTCATATTCAATTCTAGGATCAATTTATAGTGATGTGTGTTACCTTTAAAATCCCTTATGAGCTGGGATCCAGAAGGAACTCTGTGCCAATTGTACTTTCCCCATCATCTGTGTGCTGTGTTGTGCTGCCCTGCAAGAATTATCAGTTTTGCTCAGCTGAAGCTCTCACTTTTGGGTCCAGTCATGTAGAAGATTTGTGGGCCTGTTTCTTCTTATTTTCACCAGGAGATGTAAGACCATTTTATTTCTGAAAGGGTTTCAGTTCTGTTCAGTGTCTCTGTTAAAGCTTATACAAGCTTATGGCATTTTGAGCTTATGGCAGGGGCTGGATGTAGATTTTTTGGTTGTTTTAATACTGATGAGTTTTTAACACAGTTATTGATGTCTTTGGGGCATTTTGGGGGAAGGATGGAAAATAAACATTTTAATAATTAAATAAGCGCATTCCTTCCAATTTGTTAACACAGATGTTCCATGAGTTTAATGGAAGGTACTTTTTAGCAGAAGATTTGCTGTTGACTCTCTGTTGTTAGAGATATAAAATTTCTGGACATTTTGAAGCCATAGAAGAAAACAGTTTTGGAAAGAAATGAAATGCCCAATATTTATTTTCTTATCCAATCCAAACTACTTTAATAACATGAAATGCATTAATACATGCCATTGTACTCTCCAGTATATTTTAAAAATATATGTATGGCTTAGTAGTCATACAGTAATTACATATATAGTCATAGGGACTGTTTCACTCCAGGGTTATCTGCACTGACTGTGGTGATGACACAAACTCAGTATTCTCAAAATTCCAAATGTGCCTACAGATTCAACAGTGTTTGATACATAGTTATTAGGAAGTATTGTTAGAACAGCCAAAACTGTATTCTAAAGGACAAAATATTTCATAATAGGTATTTATAAATGTTGCAGTGGAAATGAACACACAGCAAACTAATAATAGTCCTTGAGAGTCAACACACAATATAACTGGTTCCCCTCCCCCATTTTCTGTTTTTTTCCATGTCTTCAGATCTCTGCATATGCAAATATTCTTTTAAAACCACTTTGTGTGATCTGTGGCCTGTAGGAGTAGATTCTCTAGGACTATGTGGGAGTAGGTAAGCACAGAGAAGTCAAGTGCGTTGGAATAAAAGTAGTTGTGAGAAATATTACTGTATCGTATACTCATCTATAGATCTTGTAGGTGACTTTTGTGACTTTTGGGTAAGTTGTAGATGTGTTCGTTGCTCTGGGGTTTTTGTTGCTGCTATATTTCTCAGTTAATTGTTGTGTAATATGTTTGGGGTAAGTGACTATTCTGGAGTTAGGGTCTGCGTAGAAAATATTTACAGTATTGTAAAGTGTTGTCTATAATATAGCACTTCAATTATTTCATGTGTAAGCATTGGAAGAGAATATAATTTGTGGCAGCCAAAAATATCTGAAATTCAATTAACAGCTTCATCCGTGGGGGGAAGTGGCTGAATCTGCTGGTGGAAGTGGCGCAGGTGGAAATGCTCTCCCTGGGGCACTTACCCTGTTGGAGGGGTGAAACTGCAGCATTCAGCCACCACTGGCCTTTCATGGCACTGGGATGCAGTGCATCCTGCTGGCTCAATGGGGGCTCTCCAGGGGTGTGGCTGGGGAGCAGCTGAAATTGGCCTGGTTTCTCCCAGCCATTCACTGGTTTATGCTGGACTTGTGTGACCCTTTTGGGTCGTGTAAGTCCATTCAGCCCCATAGGAGCTTCTTGTCAGCGAGGAGGTTGTTTTGTTTTGCAAGCCTCCCTTCATTGCCTAGAAGCTTCTGGGAGCAGCAGGGTGGCCCAATTACAGTTCCACCACCACTCGCCTCGCCTCTTGGATGGGGCTGCCCATCAGATTGTGGCTTAGTTTGGAAATACAGTAGAATCCTGTATTTGTGCAGTTGGAAGAAGTTCATACAAGATCTTCCTTCTGGAAACCTTCTGGAGACGCTTAGGAAACTCAGAAACAGAATACGGTTCCGTGAGGGAGGCTGCAGTGAGGAGTGGGTAATCAGCCAGAGTGGTCTTCTCTTTTTCTAGCAGGGATCTCCTGACCCTCAGCAGGGGATTTTCACGTTGGGAGGAACTGCGGGAAGATGTTCTTGCATGAGCACGTTGCATATGGACACATTTCTTATGATTCAACCCAACATTTTCCAAGATGCTTTTATGCTGTTACCTTTTAAGATACAATTCGCTTGTACTTCTTCAAAGTCCTTATTATCAGTTCTGATTTTATTTATTAGCTCAGTTCAGTTTCTAATGCGTCCATATGTGCAGCTCACTCATCTCACCAGCAGTTTACTCCGTTTTTCTCCTTGTTTGCTCTGATTTTTCAGATCCACATATGCCCTGGTTTATTTTCGTGGAGCACCTTGACGTGCCATCACTTCTTGGATACTCTATAAGGCTTCTGTTTGTAGCTGTGTTTTGTGTGTGGTCTACTGTTAAAATCTGGCAATTTTAATTTGCTGTTTTTGATACTGTTAGGATAGGGCAGAAATAGAAATGTTAATTAAAAAAAAAGCAAATATAAGAAGAGCCCAGCTGGGTTAGACCAGTTGTCCGTCTAATCTAGCATTCTGTTTCACACAGTGGCTGTGGCCATTTTCCCTGGAAAGTCAATAAGCGGGCAGAGGTCAGGGCCTTCCCCTGATATTGCCTCCTAGCACTGGGTTTCAGAGATTTACTGCCTCCAAGTATGTAGGTACCCTTTTAAAACCGTGAATAGGCTGGAGTAATACAGCCTTCTGCATCTACTTTAAGAGGAAAAAAGTTTGGAAGGTTGCATACAAGTGCTTTCTGAAGCTTAGGTGAGTTTGGCCAATGGCTGATGACAGGGATATGCTGGCTTGGTTGGTTTGACCTAGTCACTGATTTCTGTATGGAAAACAGAAGTATTTTTTCCTGTGCAGAAGCTTGCTGCAGATAGACAAAGATCCTCATGTGGAAAGAAGGTAGTCACCTGTGCCAAGTGCAGATAGCCTCCAGATGATCATTCAGGAAAACTTTGTACAAGTTTGCTTTTAATACCCAGATGTCTTAATGCTGAGATGTATAGATTGGCAGAAAAATCTTGGGACTGCTACATTTTGTAACTCTGCTGCACAACTTGATCAAAAAATTTTGGGAATAGTTTTGAAGTGTTGTGGTTTTGAGCACAACAGTTTGGCATAACTAAAATGTAAAATATGTTGTGGCCTAACATACTGGAGGCAATTACTATATTGCCTGGTTGGCGGTCAGTTTGAATGCAGGCATGGATAGTTTTATGTTAAAAAGTGTGATGCTTGTTCAGTTAGGCATGCCAGAATTGCAGTACCTGTAGTTTAGCCATTTATTGCAGCCCACTGGAAACTTGGTAATCCTGTTCTGTTTGCAGCCTCAGGCAATGCAGGGTTGGAGAGTCACTTATTCCTAGCTGGCCACATATTTAACATGTCCTCTAAGGTTAACCAAATTGTTAAGGACCACTGGGTTGGTTCCTTCTGTGAGTGGAGCTGTAGTGATTTCATTCCCTTCTCCCTTCCCAATGCCGCCCCTGCCCCGCCTCACATGACTGTTAGATCACCCAGATCCTTTGACCCTGGGAATAAACTTTTCCAAAGCTGTAAAAAAAAACTGCTGGAAGACTACAGGAAAGATCTGTAACCATCAGTGCCTTCCACTGACAGATTGTGGGATCCAACGCATAGCATATACCAGTAGAATAAAACTAATTTTGTTTTTAAAGTTAGTCAACTTTCCCATAGTTGTTGCTTTTGAGATACTTAAGTGAATAAATTGTGACTAAAGTCATTTCTTTAAATTTACATCGTAAGCAAATCTTTGTCAGTAGATTGCAGGATTGTGTAGTTTACAATTACTGGAAGCTTTAACAGAGGGCTACTTTAGCAGTAAATATCTGATGTGTGAACTCTGCCTAACATAGTCTTGTAGTGTTTGTATATACATACATTCATCTTAATTTTGATGAACTGGTGAGACTGAAACTCATGTGAGGCATTGTGGAAGGGAAAAATAGTTTGGAAACACCTCTCATCTCCTCAGATACTTTGCCCGCTTTTGGGACTTGACCAGACTGATTTTCTCCCTTCCCATAACTGTTTATTTTAATTGATATTTGGCTGCTTTCAACATTCTGTCCTTTTGAAGTACACTCAATCCTCATTAGTTCATTTAAAGGATTGTTTCTCCCTTTTCTTTTGTTAAATTTAAAAAGTCTTATTTTTCTCTGTGTCTGGTAGGTCCCCCAAAATACATTGAGACCCCTTCCTTGCTTATAGGTGGCTCTGTTTTCTGGATTTTTTTTTTGGGTCATTCATAGAGGGGCCAGGAAATTTACTTATCAGATACATTGATATTCAGATTCCTCTTTGAAATCCACAAAATTGAAGTTTACAGTCAGATACTGATTTAATTATTCATAATGAGATTTCAGTTTTTGTATTCAATGCTTAGAATTCTTACTTCACATATTATATATGAAGATCGAACTCTGAGGATGTACGAAAATATGAATTTTTATGCTTAAAATCAAATACAAAGCATATTTCCCTATTAAAGCTGGAATAAACTTCAGGGGATTCTGTGTTAGATTTAACCACTGGCTAAAGATTGCTGATGTGTTAAATAATTAAGCAGTCATTCTCTAATATTACATTATGTTAAAATCATTGGAATGAAATCAGTGGTAGAGTTTAGAATTCTCGAATTTGTTTAGTGTCTTACTGTGAAAGCAAGTGTTTGAGAACTGAATTCAATATAGGGTATCTTAGCATTCTGTCACTACAGTGCAGTATTTTTTTTCTGGGATATGTGTGGGCTTCTTCATCCTAGCTGTGTTTCTCTCTGTTCCTTCTGTGGAACAGATGTAAATACACCAAGCCTTCATAATTGAAATCCCATGGTTTCTAATACAACCTTTATGCTGATTTCTCCCATGTCTCCCCTTGAACAATCTTTCTCCTTTCCTCCAGTACAGTTTCTCTAATTTTTATCTACATCCATTTAGGGTATTTCTGATCCAAAATTAGACAGGGAATTTCAGGCGCTGTTTTGGTTTGAAATATCTGAACCCTTAATTTGTTGTCTCAGCATGTTCAAGACTGAACATTCTATTTCTGTCCTCCAAAGAGTTCCTCTTCTCATTGTCTGTTTCTCTCCTGATTGGCAGTGTTGCCATCTAACAGCTAGGAAGCTTTGGCTATACCTTCCACTCTTTTCTCTGTTTTGCTCCTCATATTCTGATTTCACCAATTTGTACAGTTACCATGTTCATCACAGATTTATCTGTTTACATTTCTCGGTATTTAATCACTCAATGTCAGGACCTTCCCCTCATTGGGAGGCATTCCATCAGTGTGAGAGGACATTTGCTCATTGCTCATTGAATGGGTCCCTTCTGAGGCATCATTTCCCAGCCCCTTTGTACTCCTCCCTTGAAAGCTTCATTCTCCACAACCGCAGCAGTTCTGTCAGCATAGGTTAGAATTCTGGTCTTATTCACACATGCCTCTGTCTATCTCAGCTGTTTGCTCCCTGAAAGCCAGGAAGTCATTGCACAGAGGGTTCACCTGCAATCTAGGCATGTACATGTGAGACTCGGTTCAAAACAATGGAGTGCTCCCAGTTTGGAATGTAGACTCACTGGCCTTCTTCAGAAGCCTACATCTCTTAGGCTTATAACACTGCTGATTCCATCATAGGCTGCTGGGAAAGATATGCTGATGAACTGTAGCCTTTCTGACCCTAAGACTGTTGGTCCTCAGAGCCATGCTGGTGGTGGTGGTGAAAGTAGAATAAAGTTGGAAATTGATAGTTCTGTGACAGTAGAATAATACTGTTCTGTATGCTACCTGGAACTTCTTGGATATCTACCTGAGTGTGTATATGTAAAGCATTAACTAGCTTTATATAGGATTTGTCGGCACATAATTCTGTTCTTTTTGCTTATTTTAACCCTTCTTGTGGACAAGTATAGTGATTGGGATCTTCTGGACATACATTTCTGCAGTGCAGTCTTGTGTTGTAATTTTCACTGGTGTGTGGCTATGAGGTTCGAATCTAGGAGTAAATTGCTGAGATTGAGCACTAGTATAGGCAATAGTAAACTGGAATTGAGGTTAGGCTAAAAGGTTTAAATAAGATCAGCACCTATAAAAGAAGGATAAGTAATTCTCAAGAAGATAGGAAAGATTAAAACAGGTCTTGACTGATTTGATTTGGATTTAGCAGCTTTCATTTTTCAGCCTTCAGATATTGTATATAATTTCTACATTTCCTAATTATTGCTACTACTAAATTCAATCCTAAGCGTTTTTCACAGATTCTTGTAATTTTATTAATGCTATGACAAAAGTGTTGTATATAGAACTAAAAGAGGAGTAATCCCACTTGCCACAGCAGAATTTTAACCACTGACCCTACCTTCTGTTCTTCTCTGGAATTTCTTATAATTTCATTTTCTTTCAAAAAGCTCTACTTAATTGTATGTTGGAAGCAGCAGAGCAAGCAACTGGTTAAGGCAAGAATCCATCCACCTCTATTAAAAGCGTAAAGATTTATAAGTAAATAGTGCTAAGCACTTCATACACATCTGTTTTTATCTTGACCGGCTGAATGTATTCAGATGCAAAATAACAGGGCTTTGTACTATAATTGAACAATTATCAAGCGAAGCTGTAATAAAATCATTGAAAGTACTAGGTGCCATAAGTTTATTTTATTAAGCACATGTTTATCCTATCCTTTCAAGGAGCCCAGTACATGGTTCTTCTCACCTCCATTTTACCCTCACAACAACCTCGTAAAGTTGGTTAGCCTGACCTGGCCCAAAGTTTTCTGGTGAACTTTATGGCAGAGTAGGGATGTGAACCTGGGTCTCTAAGTCCAAAACTGTAACCGTGCTGGCGTACAAATCATGGTGATTTGACACCTGGAATTTGTGCAGTCTTGGGTTGTAACTTCAGAATAGAGACTTGATTTGTCTCAAGAACCTTACATGCAAAGTTTCCAGCCAATACGAAGAGTATGGAAAAAGCCAGGTGGAGACCGGTGTGTTATATTCTTTAAAAGTAGCAAAAGCTTACAGAGTTGTGATTTACTGAGATGAGCAAGAGAAAGTTTTTCAGATCAGCTGGAGCACCCAGGAGTTGCACTACTGCTAGGAATCACTAGTAGGGTATGCATTGAAGGTACGCTTTGTGTTTCTGCATTCTCCTGGTTTGATCTCTTTAGAGGCTTTTGAATGCTTTTCTATCATTTTCCATATTTCTTCTGTTGACAGCAAGCACAGGGAGTTGGCGGTCCTTTGAACCCAAGAAAGTTCTTAAGATTTTTTAACTAGAGATTACTGTGTCCTCTGCAGTTAGCTAGGAATCTGTTAATAGTTGATTCTGGTAGTTAAGTTTATATCTGTGTGTGTTGAAGGTGGGAAGTATCAGAGTTCTTTGATTATCAAGAGAAGCTGGCGATTCTCATTTGCAAGCATTAATTAATTATACAGATTGCTTCCATTTGGAAGATGCCCCAGCTTCTACGGAGACCAGAGTTGATATAAGATAGGCACAGAGCTGCCAATTAGATAAAATGCTAATTAAGTATGAGGTCATGTTGCACTATTGCAGGTAACAGATATTACAGATTTTGCTTTGTAGATTCAGACCTCTAAATTGGCCAGGATGAAATGTTGAATACTGGTTATATCTGACTATTTTTGAATTAAGGAGAACATAACTTTTAAATGTCTTTGGAGTGGGAACGGCAACCCTTTGTTCTTGTTGACATGAGCAGTAGTAGATGTTGTAGCAACAAAAAATCTACGTGAAGTTTTTCTCTCAATGATCGGTGTAACTTTGCTGATAATTGGCGGTTTTGCTTAGCCTAGTTCTGTGGCCGTGCTGTTACTTTTTATGTTTGTTGCCTGGTCAAATTGACAGGGAACTCTCAGTGATGGAACTGAATATTATTGGCCTAGAAACCAGACTGCTTTTGGTAAACACCATTAAGAAAAAACTTGCTGAAAATTTGTTATGCAGCCAGCTGTTCCTTTTAACATTCCAGGTGGCCCAATTTCATGTAGATGCCATTGAGGAGATGATGAAAGCTTGCTCAACAGTGAAAGGAGTGACTGTTGAAATCTAAGATAGACTACAATAGACTATCAGTAAAGCCCGTTGTGTGAAAAAAATACAATGGGTTTTAGAAAACTAATCCTCTCAGGGCAAGAGATGTCAACAGGGCATATCCAGGAAATTGTGCCAGGTGTAAACACTGATATTGCACCCCCCCCCCTCCAGCTTTGCCAAGGAGGGGCAGCAGGGTGGCTGTGAAAATGGGGAGCCCTTTTGTATGAAAAAATACAATGGGGCTCTAGCAAATGGGAAATCACAAGTGGGGACTTGAGAGTACATTACTCCCTCCTTTTTTCTTCTGTTCTCCTCCTTCTTCTCTGTCTCTCACATCCTGCCAGCCCTTCTCTTAATCTTGGCTATTTTTGCCCCACTTATTTTTTAACTTTCTGCCCTACTACCCCAGCTCTCTCCTTCTTTTTGTCCCACTACCCCAACTATCTTTCTGCCCCCCCTTACCCCAGCTCTCCCTATCTGACCAGTTATTCCAGCTTGTATTTTCTCTCTTCCTACCCCAACCCTCCTTTCTCTATTTTTTGCCACCCTACCCACGCTTTGGTTCCCTCTTTCTATTCACTTACCCTAGCTTTCTCTTTCTGCCTCTCCCCAGAACTCACTGTCTTTCTGCTCCTACTCCAACTCTCTCTTCCCTTGGTAGCTTGCCTGGTGTGCTCTGGGGCAGGCCACCTGACAGCCTTGCTCTCACCTCCTCAGCCAAAGCCATTCTAGGTATGGTGAGCCCCCCCCCCCCCCAATCATCCTGGGGCGAGGTGGCCTGTTCACTCAGCTCACTGCCGACTTACTTGAGAGTTGGCTCAGGCAAGGAATAGTATAGCCCTGCAAGGACTGCAGAAGTTTAAGTGTATCAACTGAGTGAGCAGTCTGGGTGTTGTAATCCTGTTAGTCCTTCTGTACATGAGAAATGGCACCCTCTGGTCTACATTTTCCAGAGTCCTTCATTTTTTCTTGTTCGTCTTCGGGAACATGCTGCTCAATTGTATAGTAAGATGCTAACTGGTGTTTTTATATTTCTATTAGCAGTTAGTATTTTTTTTATATTCCCAATGTACAGCTCTGCTAAAATTCAACTTTCCTAAATTTTTGCTGTTGCCTGGCTATCTTAATCTCTCATGCTCATATTTTATTATGTGTTTAGGTAAGAAGACTGTGTGTCTATCCTATTTATTAGGCTCAGAAAAATTTGAAGCCTTCTTTCAGCAAAGTGAACATAACTTCATTTAAACGACTCTTCTGAGAGCGCAGGAGGCACTTAAATTGGAGGAAGGCTTCAGACTTTGCTGAAAAGAATTATTGGGAGGCAGGCAGTGGCTTTGAAATGAGACTAGTTCCAGTTTATTTGTGAAGAATTATGTTGATAGGGTCCAGTAGAACATTACTCATTGATTGGGTGTAGTTATAATAGAATTAAGATGAATTTGATAAAGTAACCTAGAAATAATTATCGGATCGTAAAAGAGGATTCTTTTGTTTGAGGAGCATATTTTTGGTTGTGACCTGAGAGAGTGCTTCACCCTGCGCGGTCACAGCTTTTCAAACCAATGTGCAACTTAGTCCATTTCAGTAGGAATTGGAAATGATTAGCCATCTTTTTGGCACGATGTAAAGGGTCACCCACATTGCAGTGCCTGTAGTTTTTCCATGTTATGTAGGCTGTAGCAATGCTTTTGGCAGCAAGCGTGGCTCTAACAACCCTGGCTTTTATGTTTGCTAAGCAAAGTGATGTAGGGGGTAGGTGGGTAGATATCAAAAGGTAAGCCATGATGGATGGGTGCTTTAACCTTTCCCTGCAGTCTCTCCCCTGTGGTTGTTCCCCTTTTGATATAGCAGACATGCACCTAAGAGAAAAAATGGGGTATATGCTGGGGGTTGGGGCTTGCAGGGGAGAAGCTGTAGGCCTCATATATCCTTCCCCTTTTTTCTGCTTTTGTCGTGTCCAGTAAGGGAAAGGGTTAAGCACAGAATTACGTCTTCCAATTATCCCTTGTAAATATTGCCTTGTAGTTTTGAGAGGGAAAAACTGTAACTGGGGTTCAAAGATCTATGATTGCTGCCAAAAAAAGGTAGATGGGCTTTTACATGAAGTGCACAAAACCTAAAACTAAATAACCAAGTTTTCTGTGATTGAAACACAAAATAAAAGGCCAAATTGCTTAGAAATTAGTAGTAAGCCAAATCAAATTTGTTAATTTCTTAGCTAATTTACAATTCATAGTTTTATTTTTCTTATGGTATTTTTCTTGTCTTTCTATAGGGATTAAAGACACACAGGAGTCTTCATGGATATAGTTGATACATTTAACCATTTAATTCCTACTGAACACTTAGATGATGCCCTATTTCTAGGATCCACCCTGGAGAATGAAGTCTGTGAGGATTTTAGTACAAGTCAGAATGTCTTAGAGGATTCGCTGAAGAACATGCTCAGTGATAAGGACCCTATGCTAGGATCTGCAAGTGCTCAGTTCTGTTTGCCTGTTTTGGATAGCACTGATCCCAATTTCCAGATGCCTTGTTCAACAGGTAACTCTTAATATTTTTAAGACTACACTTTTAAATAGAGCAGCAGTATCTAGAGCTGTCCCCTGAAAAATTGGCTCTCTTTTTTGTTCTGTTTCATGGCTTTGAGCGTAAGGCTAGCTGTCCCTTGCTTCTTCTGAAATAGCCGTGATATCTGGGATGTGAACAGGTGTGATTAGAGTGATTTCCAGTTTGTTAGTATTTGTTTTACCAATATGGTGACTTAGTTTGTGTATAGTGTTATGCCTCTCATGAGTAAATATAACCAGCAGCTTTAGGCTGCTTCAGTTTCAGCATACATTCCTTCACATTTGACAGTTGAGAGATTTTGAAGAGATGGAGCAAGCATCTCTCAAGATAGTTTTGGTATGGTGAATTGTGTCAGAGTGCAGGAATTTTCTTTTGCTTGCTTTTGAGTGATAGTGCTGCAAAAATGATTCTCTTGTTCCATGTATCTGCTATGTTAAATAATTTTAATGTAACATTGCAGCATTCTTTAGTGTTCTTAATATATTGTCTGTAGTCTGTATTCTTGGTTCTCAAGTTTTAGCAAAATGAGAACCATTTTCTTGATCAACAACTTCTCATGGTTTCTCAGGCCTTCCCCTCCTCATTTAAGTGGGTCACACCAGCTACTGGACAGCCCTTTTTCGAATGGTATGCAGCAATCCATGTGTGCCCTCTAGACACTTCTGTCCTGCTATATCCTGAGATTCTTGCCTAGCTACAATAAAATTAATATTTTATTGCCTGTATACAGCCTGCAGGGTGTTTCTCAGGGAGGATACAGGAACACCACTTGAAATGTTCTGACCCAACTTCTGAGATATCTTAGCTCTTGACTGGAATGGATTTTGTAGCAGAGGTAGTAATCCCCCCCTTTCTTCTAGGTTAATAACTTTGAGGTAGTGGCCCATTGAATATGGGTGGAATAGGCTTGGAGAAACATTCAAAGAACTGCTTATAGAAATAAGCAAAATTGAACTTCTTATGTTCAGTTGGAAAGTGACATTGACTGTTTTCGATGGATATAGAGTGGCATCCTCCTCTCTGTATTCTAAAATACTTTGCATTGTAAAAGAGACTAAAAACCACTTCAGTTTTATACTCTCACATACTAGGACTGTACCTTCTTAGTGCTGTTCGAGCAGTTAGATTTCCTGTTTAGCTGTTAGTTCCCAGCAACCAATCAGCACATTTTCTGAGTATGGAAGAGGAGTGATCCTGGAGAGCAGCAGCCTTTTGACTCCCTAGTGTTTGAAAGGGACAGGAGGCAATTACATCTCCTTCCCCTAAGGCCCTTTATAGAAAACAAAGAGTCCTTCATTTTCATGTTATCTGGACATATGAGAAACACTCAGCCTTTATCCTTACAAAGGACTCCGTACCCAGTTTGAAAAAACCCTGATCTAGTGGTCCTTGGACATTTTAGATAGTGACCTTTTTTGGAAATAGTTTAATGATTTTCCCCATGTTTCTAACTACTGTTTGTCCCTAATGTTCTGCCCTTCCTATGTTAATGGTACTGCCCTGAACCCCTCTTCATTATTGCTACAAAAAGAATAGGAGGGACTTTTTGGTGGTGCTTGTAATTGCAAAGCAGAACAGATTACAAATAAGGTGAACTTTTGTCAGTACTACATGTGACAGAACATGTTGTTGCCCAGTTCTATTTAAATTATGATATATTCTGATGTTCCGAAGTGTGGGTTGGACTACTTTATTTCAAGAAATAAAATAACAATTTTCATGATTTGGGTACCATTCTACTGAAATACTGAATGGCCTCTATATATACTTATGGAGCAACTTACTTGCATATACTCATGGAATAACTCAAGTTCCAAATTTCTAGAGCAGCTATTGTGGAGATTTAGAATATCAATGCAGTGTTGGTTCTACAACAGTTAATATACTGCTAATGTAAAAGAACATTGGAGACGTAAAGAAAAGGCTTTAAAAAAAATGAGTACTGTGAACATGTCTTACAAGTATTTCTGAAAAGAAATATCTATATAAATGGATTCTAATTTCTTTCGGCTGTTAACAATGGCTGCGAGGGGGCCGATTGATGATTAGTCACATCTCTACAAAAGTTGTGTCAATTGGTTATTAATTCAGATAGATTTATTATCTGAGCTTAGGCACATAACCTAAATGCAAATAATCATAACAGTTCTTCTGTATTTCCAAGGTTTGGCCTTGAGTTTCTCAAAAAAGTGGCCTGCTTTTGCCTGCTGGCAAAAATCTCTTTTGGAAAGAGGAAAGTCTAGAAGGCAATTTGTGACAGGTATTTGAAAAGGTAAAAGAAATCTCATTAGACACAGCCAAGGGTTCAGGTACATCATAAGTAGCTTTTTGGATTTGGCCAGTAAGTATTGTTATAATGTTGAAAAAAACCTGTGTATTTCAACAGAAAGCTCAAAAAACTAAACCTCTCTTAGAAATAGCAGTACAATTGGATAGTAGTAATTGTAAGAGTGTTGAACTCTTCAACAATCCACCATTATCATAACATTAAGAATGCGGTTTTTAACATACTTAACTAAGATTGATAGTCACGGAATTTGTTTCTGAGAAAAAGATTGAGCTGCATTGGTTGGCATCTGTAAATGAAGTTAATTTATTTTAAACATTATTATTATTATTTAAACCCCACTCCACCCTAGTAAATTAATTCAGTGTTTATTTCTCCAATTAGAATTAAGGCTCAGTTCCAATATAATGAATAAACCATGGTTGCTTTGTAATGAGAATAAATTTCAGAAGTTTTAGGTTGCATGCTGCTTTATATTAAACTCCCTGGGTTTTTTTTTTAAACTCCTGTTTCTATTAACATCCAAAGTGGGTAGAATGACAAAGGTTTTTTTTGCTTTGCCTACAAATCAGGATTAAGCTTTTTGTTTGACTTGTAGGTAAGCAAGCAAGCAAGCCACAGTTTGTCAGTTCATTTGATGAGTATAAACTCCGGGATTTTTTTTTTTTGGAACTGAAGTTTCTGAACTTAAGGGGAGGAATATGCTCAACAGTGGCGTAGCTATGGAAAATGGAGCCCAGGGCAGACTCCGAATTTTCTGTCCCACCTATTTTCCCCCTCCCTCCCCTTGCATGCCACCCCTCCCTCTCTCTCCGCTAGGGAGGGTGGGTCATGTCCAGATGCTGGGGCCCCTTCCCCTCCCTCCCCTCCCTTTCATGCCACCCCTCCCTCCCTCCCCTCCCTCCCCTCCCCTTGCATGGCACCCCTCCCTCCCCCTTCCTCCGCTAGGGTGGGTGGGCCATGTCCAGTTTGTTCTATAATTGTCTTTCATGATTGTAATGACCAAACCTTGTCTTCTCAATTCTGTGGAATTTACTGGGTGCCAGCCTGCTTTAGCACCTTAGGATGATTTTTTCTTGATTTGCTTGCTGTATGTGATTTGGGGTTACACACTTATTTAGCTGGAAACTGGGTCTGGCGGGGCCAGGGGGGAAGGAGGAGGGATGTGGCTGGGTCTTGGTGCAATGTCAGCCAGCCTCGTTGGCTGTGGACCTTCTCTCCAGAGAGACAGAGAGCATGCCCAAGGTCCACCAGGCTGGCTGACAAGCGCAGACTTTGTCTCTGGTGGCGTGCGCATGTCGCGCCCAGGCCCAGCCACACCCTCCTCCTTTCTAGAAGTGTGGGGGGTGATTTCCCGCCCCCATGTGACACAACGGGGGCCACCCCGGGGCAAATGTCCTCATTGCAGATACTCCTATGGAGCTCAGGCACTTCTATGGCAGGTCTTGTAATGGTCAAATATTTGTGCCAGGATAGGATAGGGTTTTTTTATTTTTAACTCAAGAGACTTGACGATATCAAGGTCTTGTTAGCCACACAATTACCATATATACTCGTGTATAAGTCAACTTTTTCAGCACATTTTTTAATGCTGAAAAAGCCCCCCTCTTATATTTGGGTCTTATACTCAAGTATAAATGGTATTTATATACAATTGTATGTGCTATAGCTGAAGCCCTGTTTGTGTAACCCAGGGTCCATTAGGGGGAGCTAAAGAGCTCAGATTTTCCATATAAGGAAGAAAAGGCTGCATTTCCTCAGAATTGTTAAGGGGTCTATAGCTACATCAACAGTGCCACAGACACAGCTAGAGATAACTGTAAAGGACTGAGACCCTGCTAGTCTGTTTTGCATAGCAGGCTAGAACTATTATATGTTGATTATTGTTTCTGTATTGGTTTGCCATAAATCAGTTATACTGCACACTATTGTTTATGAAACAGAAAACAGATTTAAAGTTTCTTTTGTTGTAAGTCTGGTGAATGTTAAGGGACACAAGGTGGGATCACTGTCAATGACTTGAACTCCTTTTCCTTTTCTGATAATATTCCTCTTAAAATCTAAGATGGGTTACATTTGGACATACAGATGAGGAGGAGGAATCCAGTTTTGAAGGATTTTAACTCTTGTGTTTTGGCTTGGTTGCTGATTGAGCTAAGGTTTTTGTACTTTTAAAGTTATTGTTGATACCGTATTGTTCTTCTTGACCCTCTTTTCTACTTACAGAGCTAGTTTACTGTTTTTCTTTGAAATAAATATTCAAAAACATTTAACCTACTGATGCCTCAATTAGTGTAATTTTATTGGTATCTATTTTTATTTTTGAAATTTACCAGTAGCTGCTGCATTTCCCACCCTAGACTTATACTGGAGTCAGTAAGTTTTCCCAGTTTTTTGTGGTAAAATTAGGTACCTCGACTTATATTCGGGTCGACTTATACATGAGTATATATGGTAGATTTAGCACTGTAGTACCTTGAAATTAGAGCGTTGTAACTTATGTTATTAGGTCTGGAATAGTATTTCCAGTATATACGGGGATAGAGGTTGGCGTTTTGGTTTAATGCATGGTCTAGTTCCTGGGTTTGTGTACTGGAGGGCCAAGGACAGGTATTAGGAAACTGTCAGGTTATAAATGGTAGCACTCTTACAAGTGTATTTTTTTCATGCTAATGACAGCATTATTAAGAAAATGGAGAATTACACAATTCATAGTTACAATACAAAACTCTTATATTTATTCTGGTTTTATCCCATCTTTCTCCTGGAAAGGACTTGAAGTGGCTCCCAATTATTTTTTAAATAGATGTTAAATAGATTCAGGTATTAACCTTTATTCACCCAGTGCAGAAAATTATCAATCCCCCCATCTGCAAACATAAATGTCTGTGCCACTCAACAGTTTTTGTTAGTTGCTTGTGTCGAAGCACTTAGTCACCCAAGAAACGTTCCTTTTCAGAAACCTGCATTTAAACGTTTCTGCCCCACACAAATGTGTAAAAGGAATTGACTCTATATTTTTTTTCTGAAGGTTATATAGCGTATAAAGAAGCACTAATGAGTCAAGGAGAGAAGCTTTACAAGCAAAATATTGTATGCTATGAAAATACTCATTTTTAATATTCTTAAATGAAATTGTCAAATTTAATATAAAGAAGAAGATGTTAAAGTGAACAGACCTTGTGAATGCTTTTTAAAGAATTGTGTTTTATACAGAAGATGCAGTGGGGATGAATTAGAATTGAAATTCTCTAATTGAGTATGTTCTGATTAATAGTGTCATCCTTTAGTAAGTGCCGTGTCAGTCATTCCTTTAATTGTGTGCTGGGGTGTGTGTGTATTTGTTTATTTTACATTACCTGGCTTCTGTCATGTGGATTTTGATGTCTTAGAAATAGTATTATAGGATGGAAATGATTCCCAGAATGAAAAGAGAACAAATTAAATTCGATTCTGGGCTGTATCAATAGGAGTATAGTGTCTAAATCGAGGGATGTAATTGTACCTCTCCATTCTGCATTGGTTAGACTTCACCTGGAATATTGTGTGCAGTTCTGGGCACCACAATTCAGGTAGGATATTGACAAGCTGGAATGGGTCCAGAGGAGGGTTAGGGTGAAAGATCTGGAATCCATGCCCTATGAAGAGAGACTTAGGGAGCTGGGTATGTTTGGTGAAGAGAAGGTTAAGAGGTGACATGATAGCCATGTTTAGATATTTGAAGGGATGTCATGTTGGTGAGGGAGCAAGCCTGTTTTCTGCTGCTCCAGAGACTAGGACCAGGAGTAATGGGTTCAAGGTGAAGGAAAAGAGATTCCACCTAAACAACAGGAAAAACTTCCTGACAGTAAGGGCTGTTCAATAGTGGAATGCCTACCTCAAAGTGTGGTGGAGTCTCCTTTGGAGGTTTTTAAACAGAGGCTGGATGGCCATCTGTCAGGAGTGCTTAGATTATGTGTTCCTGCATTTCAGGGGGTTGGACTTGATTGCCATTGGGGTATCTTCCAACTCTATGATTCTATGAAATGGGCTGCTTGAATTTGTGGAACTATACTGGCTTTATTCTTCAAAGTAATTATTGTACTTTAAAGAGTGGTTATTTTCGTAATCCTATCATAGCCTGATTTTTATGACATCATTTTGTGTTCTATGTGAGAAAATTGTTGGCAATGGGTACCGTGTTGCCTTGCCTTTAAGAAAAGACAGGCAGGTCAGAAGGCCCATAGTTAAGAGGGAGAAGATGGCCAAATCACATCCTTTCCTGGCAAAAAACCCCAAATCTCTCATGGAAGAAATAAAAGGAGAATTTTTACCCCTTATTCCTGTAGCTCCTTGACTCGTGTGTCTATGTAGTGTAGTGACTCAAAGGAAAATCTTTCTGAGTATTGAAAGGTAGCGAGCACGTTTTGGAGGGAGGGGGACAGAAAAATCTGTCTTCCACTGCCACCCACTGGAGGTTGGCTAGATGCAAGCCTTTTTAATTCACCCCTGCACACAGACTATTAGCTATATATGGTAGTCCATCAGGGTTTGATGAAGCTTCCATTTTTACTGCCTTCTTGGAACTTCAAAAAGAGGGAAATTACAAAGTTCTTGTCAGATCACAGAACATGACTTAGTAGATGTTAGGTTGTGCAGTCCTGATGCATGTATTTCATGTTCGAAGTTGTCCTTGGTGAAGGCTAGAGGGAGGCAGGTAGAGTCCAGTCGTGTGCACTTTTACTTGGAACTAAATCCTGCTGAGTTCACTGAAACATAGGGTTGGATCCAGATCAAATTTGCCACTAATGTAAGGAGTAGGATCTTCCACCAATTCCCTTTTCTGCTTCAGGCCCCCAATTTGCCTTTTCTGCTATTTGTGAGGGGCCCCAGGAGCAGTATTTTGGGGAGATCAGTGAGTCTCAGTGGGGGCGGAAGGCAGGATATTCTGTGAAAGCAGAAATTTTAGTCTGGATCCACCACATTCTCCCAGGTAAGTGTATATAGATTTGCACCTTAGGCTGTGATTTTCAGAATCTGTAGGTGTAGCTGGTGAATAATCTAATAGTTATGAAGGTAGATCTGCAGACTGACTCTCTTGTTCTGCATATAAAATCTGAAACTAGTCTACTAAAAAAAATTAGGTAAAGAAGTTTGTCACTTTTGGATCAGCTCTTTCCATTGTAAAATTCTCTTTCTCTTAGGTGGGAAGGGACAGTGAGGGGACAGCTGATCTTTTAAGGACTGAGAACTTCCTGTGGCAAATCAATAAAATGTGAGTCCATTAAAAGTGACTTTTTGACAAGGACCCTGTATAAGAAATATACTGCTCTGAATAACAGCTTATGTTGCCTACCCTGTGGAAAGTGTGTATGGGAAATGTGTATGCCATGCTTCCTAATCATGCTTTTGATCCTATTTTTTCCTCATTATCCCTCTTTTTTCAAAAACTTAGTCTGTAAGTCTCCCAGCTGTTTTTGTGGCCTTATAGCCATAATACAGGTTTTTAAGGTTTAGGACTTCTCTGTTTGTTTGTTTTAGTTGTTGGACTTGATGATCTTATGGATGGAGTTAAAGAAACTGCCCGTAGTTCCATTGATGAAGGCGATTTTTCATCTAACAAGAATTTGAGGGACCAAATGGATGGAACTTCAGTCAGATCACCTAGAAAATCACCACGTTTAATGGCACAAGGTAATTTATTCTGATGAAATTCATATTAGTAGACAGTAATTTATTTTAGTTCATTTAACATGTGTCTGAATTGCCTGCTATTCAGTAATCAAGCAAAAACAAATGTCTAAACATATTTATGTGTCCAACATTATTTTTTTCCTTGATTGCTTTGAATACCTCTGAAATTTTGTTTGAAATGGTTGGACCGAACATGATTTAAAGAGGTATGGGGAAACTATTAATGTTTGTAAGGCAGTGATTCTGAATCGTTTTGAACAAGGATCACTTCTACAAATTTCAGTTACTCTTCAGTTTCAGAATAACAGTAAACTTTTATCGTTACCAACATAAAATGGTAGGCTCTCACATCAATTAATACTGCACAAGTTTATGTTTTATTTTTATATTCAGTATTTATTAATGTACAGCATTACTGAACAATAAGATATTGAATAAAATGACTGTGAAATAAGCTGTGTAGCGGCAACCCCACAGTTGCCATTGAGCCTCCCAAAGTTTTCTCTTACAGCAAATCTTGTTTCTCTCTCCTGGCCTTTCGGAACAAGTTGCAATCCATTTTTGGGTCCTGACTCACAGTTTGAAAACCAGTGGTGTATGGAATCTTCGTTTGATTTTTAAAAAATATTTGGGTGCAGTTCTGTGTCTAGTTAACAATGCATAAGCGTTGATGTCAGTGAGACTCACACACACATAGCCAATCACAGAACTCCAGCGTTTGTCAGTATTTCAAAGAGCATCAGTTATGTTGAGGGAATTATAAATAATGCTTTTTTTGTTTAACTGCAAGTTGCTAATATTTAAGAAAAGACAGTATATCTGTGTTTCCCCGAAAATAAGACAGGGTCTTATATTAATTTTTGCTCCAAAAGATGTGTTAGGGCTTATTTTCAGGGGATGTCTTATTTTTATCCGTGATCCCCCCCCCCCAATGTGACCAGATCAGCTGCGCTGGAAATCTGTAACTAGGACTTATTCTTAGAGTAGGGCTTATATTTCAAGCATCCTCCCAAAATCCCGAAACATCATACTAGGGCTTATTTTCGGGGTAGGTCTTATTTTCAGGGAAACAGGGTAGTGCTATTGCCACTAACTCAAGATGTATATGATGAGCTATGGTGTTTTGGAAATATCTGTAATTTATGATAGGAGACTTTTAAAAACAGTATGGTAGGAGACTTTTTATGGTAGGAGACTTTTAAAAACAGTGAAACCAAGTTATTTTTTCACAGTACCATAAGATAAAGATTATAAGATGAGAGTCTGAAGGTTGCATCTTTCTTCAGTGTTGAAATCTTAGAAAGCAAAATATGGGGTTACATCCAGTGCTCTTTTTCCAGTGGCGAAAAGGCCCTCGTGCTGTTGCGAGTGGGTAGATCTTTTCCAGTTCCCGCCTTCTAGTCCTGACCTCACATTGCACGCAGCTCTGTTCTTGGGTATCCCCTGAACTGCAGTTTTACGGACTTACGGTGGGAGTGTGGAAAGCTGAGAAATTTTTATTTGGCAAGCAAAGCTCAGTTTGTATTTGGATGCCATGATGGTTAGTATTTTTTATGAGCATTATCACAATTTATTTTAACATGAGCACATGTGATTATTATATTGTTACCTATCACATTTTTGTTGTCAAACTTCTATTATTGGAGTAAGTTCATTGGAGTGTGGTCTGTTTTTCTGAGGATGGATTAATTGTAGACGTTTCATTTTTCTTTCACTAGAGCCTGCACGAAGTCTGCGGCAGAGTACGCTAGCCAAGCGCTCTCCTGCTTTACTATCTGCTAAGAAGCCAGCTGTAAAGCCTGGAGCTGCCCAAAAGGCTGGGCTGAAACAGCAGGACAAAGGGCTGATCCGGCCAGAAGATAGCAGCCCACCAGAGCATCCAAAAGAGATTGGGCAACCTAATAAGGAACCTTGCCAGGAAGAGGAGGCAACAGAAGTATCATCTGCATCAGTCAATTCAGAATGGGCTACATGTTGCCCAAAGTCAGAAGAAGTGAAACTGGACAGTGAACATAAAATTCCCAATCAAGCAAAAATACTTGAAGCATCTCATGGACAAGACAATTCTTCTTACTTTCCAGGAAGTAGTTTAACTAAAGAACCAGGAAGCCAGGCTGAGGTTGTTGCCGGAAGTGAACGTGGTAGTGTCGAACCAGGGATGGCAGCGTCTTCCCACGCAGAGACTAATCAAATACAAAATAATCCAACTCAGAAGGAAAGGAATGAAACTGTGGCTAATGAAATCACTTCTGAAGTTACCACAGAAGAAAAAACAGATCATAAACCTGAGGAAGAACTGAACAATTCTGTAATGGACAGTGAAAGCAACACAACTGGAATTCCCGAAACTCCACATATTACACCAGGTTGTGAGAATGCAAGTGGGACTGAGGAAACCCTTGCAGTACAATCCAGCACTATGGATGGAAAATCTGACTGTAGCTCAGGCTTGCAAGCTAGTGTGGAGGCAGCTCATCAAATTAGCTCACCAGAAGAAGACAAACAAGAGCCATCAGATGGCTCTGAAAAAGATAAGATGAAAAATGATCCTGTAGATAGCATGGAGGTAGATCCGACTGATTCCAAAAGTCCTGATGCTGTTTCTGCCAAATCAGTAACTAATGTGTTAGAAGGTGTTGTTCAAGACATTCCAGTACAAGTTGTACAACAGCAGAATGACCGAGAAAAGATGAAAGAGCATGAGACCACCGGGGTGCAGGAAGATAAGCCCACTAGCGCTTCATCAAAGTGTATTAAAAACGTGAAGTCCAAACATGCCAAGGGCAAACAAAATAAAACTGTAGCTGTCCAGAAAAAGCCAGCTTCCATAAACCGAGAAGTGCATCCCAGTCAGTCTTCAGTAAGTCTGAAACGTAATGCAGAAGAGCAGGGGAATCTGCAGCATTTTCACAAGCCAGCAAAAGTTAAGAAAAAACACGAAAATAAGGATCTGAAGGTCCAGAGCTGTGACTCTGGAATGGCTCTAAAGAAACAGCCCGCTGGGAAAAGTGTTCCGAGGCCCCAAATCCCAATACAAGTACGGAAAACATCTACTGAAAGAGCAACTGACAACAAACCCGTAAGCCGTCAAGCTGGTTCAAAAGAAGCCCCGTCATTAGTGTCTGGGTCTGTTCATTCCAGGCAAGGGCAGTTGCCACACAACCAGAAACAGTTACAGAAACATCCATTTTTGAAAGCAAATAATTGTGTTAAAGAAGAAGCGGGGGGAGGAGTGAAGAAAGAGTCCATGGGAGTGCCTATGGATCATTTGAGAGAAGACGAAAAAGAAAAATTCAAACTCAGAAAGTTAGAAAAAAGCCTCCAGCCTCGGCAGAGAAGAAGCAGCAAAAGCCTTTCTGTCGATGAGCCGCCTCTGTTCATTCCAGATAATATTTCTACTGTAAAACGAGAGAGCTCAGATCACCAGCCTTCCAGCGAAAGCAAATCTCTTTGGGTACCTAGTAAGCAGTGTGGGTTTTGCAAAAAGCCACATGGCAACAGGTGTGTGGGTAGATATCTGTCTTGCATTAAACCATTTCTGTCTGATCGCATGTTCGCTACTCGTGTGCTAGTGTCTAGATACTAGACTATCTTTTTCAGATAAACACAAAGGCATTTCCAGACCATCCAAAAGTGGTGGACATCAAAATTCCTTTAGCCATGCTTTCTGGAGAAAAAATAATTTGAGTGAAGGAATTGGTGGTGGGCTGCAGTCAAAAGTAATAGCTGGATTCCATCCATATTTGTTTGAAATTAGTTGAATTCTGTGATATTTATTTCTCAGTTAGGGTGTTTCAGATTACAGCCTAAAAGCCGGAACAAGTTTTTTCCTTCTGGCACTCTTCCAGCAGGCACCTGAAGGCAATGGCCAGTTAATGGCTGGCAGGTGTGGGAGCCTCAGTGGCATCAGCTGGAGATAGGCCCAGCTGTGAGAGTGGTTGTCTTACATGTGTGTAAAAGCTTTTTTAGGTTGTGACTGTAGCCATTTCTGGAAGTCTGTAACTTTTCCTGTGATACGTGGCTGAACAAACTGGCATTAAAAAAACCCAACAGTCTAGTTGGAAGTTTACATAAGATTTCAATGTTTAAAAAGTATTACAATCTTAATAGATAAGAAGAGCCTTGCTGGATCAGACCAGTGGTCCATCCAGTCCAGCACAGAGGCTGAGGCCTTCCCCAGATGTTGCCTTTTGGCACTGATAATCAGAGGTTTACCGCCTCTGAACCAGGAGGTTCTCTTTAGTCACCCGGGCTAATAGCCTCCAATAGACCAGTCCTCCATGAATCTGTCTAATTGCCTTCCAAAGCTGACTGTGTCTACATGCTCTGGTACTAAATTCCACGTTTTAATCACTCTCTGTGCAAGGAAGTTTTTTCTTTTGCCCACCCTGAATCTACTGTTTATCAGCATGACTGGATACGCTCAGGTTCTAGTATTTGGAGGAGAGGGAGAAAAAGTTCTCTGTGTCAGCTCTCTCCACCCCATGCATGATTTTACAAATCTTTATTGTGTCCCCTCTTGTCATCTTTTTGAAATTTCAGTCCCAGACTCTTCAGTCGTTCCTCATAGGGATGGTGCTTTAATTCCTTAATCATCTTGGTTGCCCTGTTTTGTTTTTTCCAGCTCTGCAGTGTTCTTTTTGAGATACAGTGAGCAGAAGTTCACACAGAATTCCAGATGAGGCTGCACCGTAAATCTGTACAGGGGCATTATCATATATTTTCAGTCCCTTTCTTAATTTCCAGTATAGGATTTGCCTTTTTCACTGCTGTGGTACACTGTGTTGACACTTTCATCGAGCTTTCCCCGGCAACCTCAAGGTTTCTTTACCTCTCGTTCTCAGCAAGTTCAGACACCATTAGTATATACATAAAGTTGAGATATTTTTGTTCCAGTGTGTATCACCTTACGCTCACCTACATTGAATTGCATTTGTTATATTGTTACCTGCTCGCCCAATTTGTGGAGATCTTCTCAGGGTTCTTCACAGTTGGCCTTTGTTTTACCATTCTGGATATTTCTGTGTTTTCTGCAAATTTGACCACTACGATTCAGTTCCGCAGTTTTACATTAATGAACAAATTAAATAGCCCTGCCCCCAGTACCAGTGCTGTGGGACCCTACTGCTTGCTTCTCACAACTACAAGAACAGTCCATTTATTCCTGCTCTTTGCTTCTTGTTTAACCAGTTTTTTAATTAATAAAAGAAGGGTGAGGATAAAATGGAGAAGTGAATGATATAAGCCACCTTAGTTCTCTATTGCGGACAAACCCTGGGATTATAAATGCATTAAATAATAAAATATGGATAAAAAGCCATTTTTTCTAGTTATGAAGACAGAATAGTATAATGTCCATATATTATGATGTATTGTAGTGTGCCCTTGATGCTCCTAGGTTGAAAGCATTCTGTAATGTAAAAATGATATTTGCATTACAAATATAATTTAAAAAGTGACTTCCCCAACTAATAAGAGTTCAATACGTGCATGTTTTGGGGACTGAAATAGCAAAAGTAAGCAGGTGTTTAAAAATAGGCCCGGGGGGGGGGGGGGCGCACCAGCTCTGTAGGCCTGCCAGCTACAAGTACCCATTGTGAGCACCTGCAAGCTTTGTACAATTGGTGTTTTTATTTCTTTAGAACATTCTACTACCTTTCCACCCAGTCATGGCCCACAAGGTGACAACCAAATACATTCAAACTTTTAAACAATTAAAATATACAGTTCAGTTAGAAACATATAAACAAACATTACTGGAAGTATACCAGATGAAACAAAGATGTCTTCATTTGCTGGCGAACAACAACTGTGTGAGGGAGATTGACTAATCTCCTGAGGAAGAGAGTTCCAGAGTTTTGGTGTTGCCACATTGTGTATGTGTGGTTGTGTGAATGCATGCAGTAAGGATGCATTAAGACAGCAATGGGTGGTGGTTGTAATTTTATTCTAAAAGAAATACATACTTTGCTCAAAGAAGAGGCAATTACTATTTTTAAAATATCATGTGGGCTAGACATCTTCCAGTTGCCGCAAATATATGCTTCAAGAGAAATCACCATAGATGAATATGTGTCTTTGAAATATATTTACAGCTATTATTTTAATTATCCATTGTAATTCTTATTGTGAACTATTTTGATTATTCATTAGAGTGTATTGTTTTAAATTTTGAAAAGGAATAGCTGGCTTTAAGTGTGCGGTCCTTCACTAAAAACCACATCAGTATTTTAATAGGTTCATTATAGAAGACCTTTTTCAATAAATTACCATAAATGCATTTTGTTAGTATTTATGTAAATCCAAGGCGATGATGCAATTTTGTTCTGGAAATTGAGCACCTTTTCCCCCCCTCCGCCTTCATTCTTTCCTTTCCTTTCATTTTCAGTTCAAAAATCTAACACGTGAATTGAAGCATTTAGAGACTTCTTAACATTGTTTCCGCTTCGGTTCTGTGTTACCCAGATACATTCAAATACCCTTTCAGAAAACTTTCATGACTGGAATCAGTTGGCTGCTGCCGGTTTTTCGGGCTGCGTGGCCATGGTCTGGTAGTTTTTGCTCCTAGCCACAGAGAGAAATGCATCTTATCATGACATGTTTCTGAAGATACCAGCCATACATGAGGGCAAATCATTAGGAGCAAAAAACTGCTGGACCATTGACCACACAGCCTGGAAAACCCACAACAGCCAGGCTTTTTGGCAGATAGATAATCATGTGTTAACTTGATAAACATGAATGGGAACACACTGCTGTTTTACAAGCACATATGTAATTGTTAGACAGTGTGAGGCTATCAGATTTCTGAGATATGATCAGAACAGGTGCCTTATAAAACTCACCAACAAATGCAGTGGAATGGCATCTATTTATTGGGATGTGGCAGAGAGGACTTGTGTAAACTATAAGCTGGATGTCTTTGAAATATGCAAATATTTGCCTTCATCGTGTGAGCAATCAAAATAATTTCTGTCAGTAGTATCCTGTATTTTTCCCAAGTACAACATGCAAAAGAACTGTAGGTTCATTACTACAGACCTGTTATTATATTTAACCAGGAACTCATTACTTACACATGTCAATACTACTGAGGTATTAATAAGCCAACAAGTAATGCCTGAATTTTCTCTACAGTAATCAAAATGTTTTTTGTAAGCTGTGACACTGTAGAGATAGCTGTGTGGGAAAAAAAATCTCTGATTTGTACACACACATATAGAATTTCCATAAAATGCTTTGCTATTACTCTAAGACCATTTACTTCACCAGATGGATTTCTTTGCCCAGTCTAATAAATTCTAGAAGTCTATGTATTTTAAAATGGCAATAGAATCTAAACAAATTAGATTTATTTAGTAATACATGCAACAGTAATGTATTTATCTTGAATTTTCTCACAAATCATTTCCACACTGAGTCATTTGGCCAAACAATTATTCTTCCCACAGACTAGTTCAAATGTTAATTGTTAATACGGACGTACCTTACAGTTATGCCTGTCCAAGGCTCCTCTACATAGCTGTATCTACATATTATATGTACAGAGATTGACCTAACCAAAAAAGTACCTCATTTCCTTCCTTTGTGAACAGAGTGTTCAACTGGTAGAGATCTTCTTTAGATTGTTATCTACATTCACTTTGCTCATTGATAGTTGCGCTTTATTAGTGTCTGGAACTGGCCTGCTGTGTGTGTGTGTGTATGTGTGTGTGAAACAATGGTAATTTTTTAAACGTACTAGTTAGCAAACTACATTAAAACATTTTGGCCAATTAAAATGTCATTCTTTTTATGAAGTACATACCTAACTTGCGATAACTGTTACTACATACTTCTATATAATGTAATAGCAGTCAGGTATAATTAGCTGGTATCAGTTATTAACTGATACATGTTCCTGCACGTTATTTGAAGATAAAAGGATCTTTGCATAGAAGAATGGGAAGACAAATGAAGACTACCTTTTGCATATGTATATATTTTAAGTTTAAATCCCTGGATATATTGTGCTGTCGTGTGGTATAAATATGTTAAATCAATAAATAGTGGTTTGATTGCATTTGTAAGAACAATTGTAAAGTAATATGTATTTCTCAATAAAATTATTATGAGTGGTGTTTTCTTTTTAAAAACTTGTTAACTAGGAGTTTTCTCCTGTTAAGCAAAGTGTTTTAGCTAGTCCACTTTTCGCTTTGGTGCCTATTTGAAAAAGATAGTCTAGACAGTGGTATGTTTAGGGTATCTTGTTGACTTAATAAAGCTAAGTCCTCCTGATTAACATATTAAGCAATTTTATTTTGTTTTTCTTTTGCAGTGGTGCATCTTCTCATCCAGCCTTACAACATGGTTAATGAGTTTGGACATCATACTGTGAAGCAGTCTGCAGCCTGATCTTTTAGTGGTAGTGGGCCAGAATGTTGAATTACTCCTACACTCACACAAATCCATAAAAGCTATGAGAAAGGAATCGTTTGACCCTTTCCAGGTTTCAGTCCTTTCCAAATGAGTATCCCCTTCTAAAGACTCCCACAACTGTCCTTCCTTTGATGAGTGAATAGCTGTGTTCCACTGTCATTGGCTGTATTACTTTACTCATTGAAAAAAAGAGCTTAATTCACAAACAGATTTCAGAAGAGCAAATTAGGGCACATGTTACTACAGGGAAAGTGGGAGGGGGCTTATTACCAGCAGTTCTTATTTTCTCACATTAGTCTACTGATGGAACAAGCAAGTCAGAGAGTATATACAGAAACAAAATCCTTTATTGAGTATACAAGAAAAACATATACCTGATAGGAATACTCAACCAAGTTTACCTAATAAAAATGGCTTATACATTAGCGCTATTCATGCGATGGTTTCTTTAAGTAAGGATTTAATGTCTAATCTCTGTTTGAATGTGTGAAAACTCACTTCAGTGGCCTAAGAAGCTAAGTCTGTGACTATCCTTTTAGGCATTTGTCCGGAGCAGTGGCAGGCTTTAGAGCAGTGGTGGCAAACCTTTGGCACTCCAGATGTTATGGACTACAATTCCCATCTGCTCCTGCCAGCATGGCCAATTGGCTGATGGGAATTGTAGTTCATAACATCTGGAGTGCCAAAGGTTCGCCACCACGGCTTTAGAGGGAGACCACCTTGAGGTGGTTTCATACATTACTTGCTACGGTAAGGAATCTCTGAAAACAGCAGTAGATTAAGAAGCAAACTGAGGTGGTCTTTTCCATGGATTCTAAATGTAGATGCAGTTTTGGAAGTCATTTTGGCTAATCAGTATCTCCTCCACTGTCACCTAACGGAAGATCATGGCAATCAGTTTTTCTATATTCAGGACTTCAAAAACACGGTTTATCACCAGTTATGCCGAAATGATGGTTTCTGTAGACACCTTCCCCTACCACACATACTTAATTTCAGCTGAACAGCCCATAAGCAGCATGGGTAAAATGTCAGCCTGCACAACATTCTGTGTATTGTTAATTAAGCTCAGTACAGACTGAGACTTTCCATAGTTTTCTGTGAAAGAAATTCCTTTAGGGATACATGGATTCTTTTTCATACACCATTCCATCCCTGTAAAATCATAATTTGCCAGTGTTGTGCTTAGCTTTAATTCTCCCCTTTTTTAAGAATAAGGGACCTACTTTCTCATTTCATATGTATTGCTCCTTCTAGGCATCACATTTCTAATTTATGTCAGATCTCTAAAGTAAAATCACAAATATTAACATTAAGAACCCATTTTTCCATTTGAGCATCCTGGGGTTTTAGAATAAAGAATAAATAGGTCTGAAATTACCATCCAAAATACTCTATATGTGTAACTTAGTTGCAAGGGGATGTTTCTTGCTCTGGAATGGACCATTGATATTAATAGACATATTCGATCATTTGAAGCTGTGAGATCACATGTCAATATTTGCAGGTAACCCAGATAATTAAGCTGGCCTTTGTGAAGTAATTTTGATTTCAGTTTGCAGCCGTTTCACTTAATGGGACTTAATCAGGCTTTTTTGTCAGTGAAATGCGTAATTCTGACTGGAATCGCGGTTTTTGGAATGCATGCCAGGCTGTATATGGTATGCTGACCAAACAAGTATTGCAAGCCCAAGTGGACAGCAGGTCTTATAAATCACTTGATAGTCTACAGCAAAAAACATATGACTTATGATTAGAGAGATGTGAGTAGGGCAGGTATTGAGGATTTTGTAGTGTGCAAAAAAAGCACTGTTCCTTACCTAATTACATTTGTTAACATTGGAAGTAGAACCGTGGCAGACTTACACAAAGTGATAGTAGACTTCTATATTATTTATTGGATTTATATACTACCCTTCCCCTTATGGCCTCAGAAACTCCGTTGGTAAACTATTCTCGTCTACTAGCAAGCAACAACAGAGCTTACAGATGATCAAAACCTCTAAAATGTACCTGAAGAAAAAAACTTTTCACAAGGTGACGTGAACTGATGTGGAAGGACTGTTATATTATCCACAGGCAGCAGAATTTTCTATATCTCTTTCACTGGTATTTTGTTTATTAGATCTTTCTGATGGAAAAATCAAAATAAGAGGGAAATATGTGCACGAGCAGAATGGTAGCCCCTATCTTCCACTGCAAACCTGTGAAAAAGACAGTGTTTGTTACATTTTGTGGACAAGACTTGTTATTTGTGTAGGACTGAGAAACATTCCACAGTCTTAATTTGTACAAATTTAGGCGATTTATAATAGCTGTTAGACATTGGATAATATATTGACTTGTACAGTTGCAATAATGCTGTTTGTATGAAACATGTTTTTAGTAGATGTGTGTAGTCAACTTGAATTTTCCTTTGCTCTTGGATTCAGAGGCATACCCATGCAAGAGCTGAGTGTTCTTTTGGTGTCCAGGCTGTGTTTGATTTCAGCTGCAGCAATGACTGCTCATCTTGATTTAATATTGGTGTCTAATACCATGTTGTAAGGTTGGAGCAATAGATGTAAGATTCAGTGTTAAATACTTTAAGTTGAAATGAACACGTTCAGTGATAATACTTCTAGAAGAATAGCTGTGTTAATCTTTTTGCAAAACTTAATTTAGCAAGAATAGTTCATGTGGAAATAATGTGTTAAAGGTGCTAACAAGATTCCTGTTTATGTTCTATGAGAGATACCATTGCATACATTGATTGTTTTATCCTTGTGTGTTAATTAGTGATTTTTCCCCCTCTTGGCTTCAGGTTCATGGTAGGCTGTGGTAGATGTGATGATTGGTTTCATGGAGATTGTGTTGGATTGAGTCTTTCTCAAGCCCAACAAATGGGAGAAGAAGACAAAGAATATGTATGCGTGAAATGTTGTGCTGAAGAAGACAAAAAACCAGATGTTCTTGAACAAAATGTTCTGGATACACAACTGAAACTGGAACCGACTAGAGAAAGTAGAACAGTGGAATATGAGAAGCCTGGGATATTGAAGCAAACATCCACATGCCCACCGAATAAAACAAAACTGGGGGAAGACTACGTGAAGCACAAAGTCAAAATTTTTAAGCGGGTAAGAAATTAATATGTCCATATAAATGTGTAAATATATAATTTCATTCTGCAACATTTATAAGCTGCAGTAATTTGATATTTTGTCTTTAAAATTCTTTCTTCTAAGTGTATTAGTGTGACATTTTGTTAAATATTTAATTTTTTTCAAGTGATTCTTATCCATTCCAGTACAAATCTGAACAGAGTTGTACCCTTCTAAATCCATTAATTTAAGTAGATCAAGAAGGATGTAACTTACCTTTGGACTGAACTATTTAATTTGTTCTGAAGCAGCCAACTAAGGATGCAAGTTGAGGAGGGAGAGGAGCACCAGTGTTTTTTTTCTAAAGAGGAAGAGAAAATTGCTTAGAAATTTAAGGACTAGCTTTTGTTGGACACTATCACTATCAGTCAATATAGTGGATTGGATCTGGTTGATCCCTTCCTTTTTCTGAAGTTATACTGATACAAAGATTTTTAATGCAAATAGTTTACATATTGCAAAAAATAACTGACACAAAATCATCCTGTTATAATGAAAGTCCAAAAATGGAGGGGGGAAATCACTGTGAGCTGTGAGTTTTGAGCTGTGAGTAGAAATGGATTCCGTCCCTAGTTATTGATGTACCCACAAGCCTCACTAAACCTTGGGCAAAAGGCCTCATCTAATCTACCCAGCTAGTAAGATCAATGCATATGATTGAACTCTTACCCCACCAGTAACTTGTCACTATTGCTTATCAGCCTGTCACTATTGCTTATCAGCCTTACAGGGACCCCCATTTTGATTTCTGTGCCCCTGCACATCTTGGAATGGGCCTAGCAATACAAATTGAGTCTCAGTCAAACTGATATCAAAATGACATGGTAACCTTTCCCCTCTTCAATCTTGGCAAAAATGTATAAAAAGTTATTCCTCAGTCCATCCAATTGGCAGCTGGTTTTGGATCCCTGCCTGTTACCCAACTGTATGGTTGACTTCTCTACTTTTCCACCCCGTTCTGCTATGCTTCTCAAGTCTGGTCAGTTCCCTGTCCAGAGCAACCCACATCTTCAGAAAATAGACTTGTACGTCTTTGGATTCTCCTCTTTCATTTCCTCTGTAGGAACAGGCAGTTTGTTAAAGGAATGGGTTAAATAATGTTTGCATTTCACATATTTCTTTTTTGTAGCACCTCTGTTTTCATTTACCTGATTTAACTTGGTTCTATGTCTGCCAATTCAATGAATTTCTTGTTTAAGAAGCATATTCTCCTTTATTTATAATGTTGATCAGGACCTCAACTCCAGTATATACAGGGTTAAGATCTCCATAATTAATACTGCATGGTGGGCCCTAGCAAGTTCTTGGGTGGGAGTTCTCCATGGAACTCCAGGTTCGTGATGTGGAAACAGGCAGTGGCAAACCACCTCTGAATGTCTCTTGCCTTTCTGCTTCACCAGGGGTTACCATAAGTTAGACTTGGCAGCAAAACAAACAAAAGCAAAAAAACCTATAATACATTAGTTTTCTCCTTGTTAGCAGAAGGATGCTTTTGCTAGTTAAAGGTAATAGCCCAGAGAAAATTTAGCACCTTTGAAATAATGTAATCATTTTTTTATTTAAATGGTGTTTTTTCATGTCTAATTTTCCCTGGATGTTGACAGTGCAGTTAAATGTGAAATATATATTCATTTTTTTTCATGCAAAAGAATTATAATCAATTTTTCTGTTTATTGTTTTTCAACACCCCCCCTTTCCCCAGGAATCTGGTGAAGGAAGAGCAGTATCAGAAAGTAAGGATTCTGACATGAAAAAAGGGGGTCAAATTCCCATTAGGAAAATGGGGCAAATGCCTACAGTTTTTCATCGGTCTTCTGAAGATAAACAGGAAAAAAATAACAAAGATGCCCTTAGCATTTCTTGTCCAAGTGAAAGCACAACAAAATCAGGTACTAGTCACGGAACGCAGAAATTGGCCTTTATTTTATTTATTTTTATTTATTTATTAAATTTATAGGCCGCCTCATCCCCGAAGGTAATACTGGAAATGCAGTGAATGTGCTCATTTTAAATACCAGTGTGGTATGTCATACAGCTAAAGACTTGCAGAAAATTGAGAGGATTTGAGTTCCTTAAAATGTTCTTTTTTCATTGCTGGAAATAAATAATGATTAAAAGGATGTATGAACTAGACTAAAACAGTTGGTATATCATCTGTCCATTTATCTTGTATGCTGTTATGTTTACCACAGGGTAGCATATATGATTTGTTCATCCTCATTGTGATGTGGGTTTGGCTTAGGGTATATGACTGGTACAAAGTCACCCAGCAAATTCATGGCAATGTGCGCCTTGAATTCATGGTTCCTTGTTCTACTTATGCCACACTTCTGCAGGTTCTAGTCAGACAAAAAGGACCTTGGATAATTGGTTTTAATAAAATGTTTCTTAGAAGTACTTTGTCTTGTGATAAGAAACGTTTCACTTAATCCAAAATCACTATCCTATTGCATGTTCTCTCAGAAGGGATTTCTTACACTCTCTTCTGTTCTCACTTGTGAATTTCACCTTCAAGTTAACAAATCCATCGAATAACTTTATTTTCATTATAATTATTCTTTATTTCAGGATTTCAGGATAGACCAGAAGGCAAGAAAAAGAGAGCAGAGAAAGGAGGAACTGCTAATATTGTACACCCACCTAGTGCATCAGCATCCAAGCCTTCTACTGATCAAATAAGACAGAGTGTTAGGCAGTCACTCAGGGAAAGCCTTGAGAAAAGGTATAGATGACATACTTATATATGGTTACATTTTTATTTGTCACAGTTTTCTGAATAACATGTCTTTTTTTTAGACTTGCCGACTCGACGCTGAAGATTCCCGAAGAAAGAGCAGCAAAAGTTGCAAGCAGGATTGAAAAAGAGTTGTTTTCCTTTTTTCGGGATACTGATTCCAAGTACAAGAATAAGTATAGAAGCTTGATATTCAATCTGAAAGATCCAAAAAACAATGTACGTTGCATTATCTGTGTGAATTCTGTGTCCTGAATTCTTACAAGCAGTTCTGTTTTTCCTTCTGGGGACTGACATGGTGGAATTTGTCATGTTCATAGTCCCCCTTCTGTGCCTTTATCCCCCAAGATGTAATGTATCAGTGTTGACATTGTTTTCCTTTGGTTATTTCCAAATTAGAATTAGGTGTTTAAAGTTAATGATGAATACCGTATATACTCGCATATAAGTCGAATTTTTCAGCACATTTTTGTGCTGAAAAAGCCCCCCTCGACTTATACCCAAGTGAGGTGTATTTTAAAAAATATTTTAGGGTTTTTAATTTGTCCACCGCCAGGGGGCTCAGTTTTTAGGCTAGCCGCACCAAAATTTCAGGGGATCATCAGGTGACACTCCTGATGATACCAGCCAGGTTTGGTGAAGTTTGGTTCAGGGGGTCCAAAGTTATGAACCCCCAAAGGGAGTGCCCCCATCCCCCATTGTTTCCAATGGGAGCTAATAGTAGATGGGGCTACATTTTGAGGGTCCATAACTTTGGACCCCTTGAACCAAACTTCATTAAACATGGGTGGTATCATCAGGATACTCTATTGCTGAAACCAGCCTGGTTTGGTGATGTTTGGTTCAGTGGATCCAAAGTTATGGATCCCCAAATTGGGTACTCCCATCCCCCATTGTTTCCAATGGAAGCTAATAGTAAATGGGGCTACCCTTTTGAGGGTCCTTAACTTTGGACTCCCTGAACCAAACTTCACCAAACCTGGGTAGTATCATCAGGATGGTCTCCTAAAGATACTCTGAAATGTTGGTACTGCTAACATAAACATTCCTCCCCTGACAGGGACCCTCAAATTTTCCCCAGATTCTCCTTTTAAATCACCCCTCCCCCTTCTGAGTGGATTTAAAGGGAGAATCAGGGCTTACAGAGCTAGTTTAATGTTTTTCTTTGAAATAAATATTCAAAAACATTTAACCTACTGATGCCTCAATTAATGTAATTTTATTGGTATCTATTTTTATTTTTGAAATTTACCAGTAGCTGCTGCATTTCCCATCCTCGACTTATACGCGAGTCAATAATCCCTGAGGGATGGGGCGGTATAAAAGTCTAAATAATAAATAAATAAGTTTTCCCAGTTTTTTGTGATAAAATTAGTTGCTTTGACTTATATGCGGGTCGACTTATACACAAGTATATACAGTATATTACCTTTAATGAAAAGCTGTAGATCAGATCAATCTAAATTTTTGCTTTAAGATTTGCTAGCTGTCACTAATGAGAGAACAAAGAGTAGTCAAGCTAGCCCAGCATCCTGTTTCATACACTGACTACTCAAATAGCGCCAGGAGACCTACCAGCAGGGTACAGAGGCCAAAGCTTTCCTCTGGTATTGTCACCAGCACTGATATTCAGAAGCTTACTACTTCTGAATATAGAGGCCCCATTTAATCATCATAACTAATAGCCATTGATGTACGCGTCCTCCAAAAGTTGTCCACGCTCCCCTGTGTTCCATTAACATTTTCTCTGTCTTGATCCTAGAATTTGTGGTTCATTTATTTTCCCACACAAGCCATTCTTTGTTTTTATCTCAAGAAAGCATTAAATTCTTGCATCCAAAAACTGTTTTCTTCGTGTCACTCTTTTATATCAGCAGCCAGAACTACTGGGGATGGGGGAGAGTTTCTGCTCTTTATGTCTAGTTATGTTAGTGTACAAATCGAATCATTGTAGACATTGTCCTGTTCTTTTTCTGTTTCGGTACACCTAAACAACTTTGGACTGCTCACTTGCTCCTCTCCTTGCACGCTTTGCAGTTTGCAATTCTAATGAATGTATGAACTACATAGTGTGTAAATCATAATTTACATCATTGGAATATGATGATGAACTGTGGTTTGCCAGGAAACTGGAAATTGCAGCATGTGTGAGAGAGAGATTATGTGAGCTCTAAGTTCATTCCTGTAATACAAACTATGTACTTGAACCATAATGGTTTTGTATGTTTTGTGTGAGACTTCTAATTGGTGCAAACAGAGATTTATTTATTTATTTATTACATTTTTAGACCGCCTTCTCCCGAAGGCTCCCTTTTTCATGCCATAGGCAAGAGAATGCTTTCTGTGTGCAGTGGTGAATACTAATGTGCCAACCGAGCATCTCCCTTCATAGTCAGGAAAAGTCTAATACCCAGAATTTGTTTAAAATCCAGCTGTCTAGAGACACAGTCTTTTTTTAAAGTAAAAAAACATTGTTGTGATTAAGAGGCACCTTCTTTTAGCTAGCACAAAGGCAACTTTGAATAATGGTAGTAATGTTAACAAATAACAGGAAGTTGATAATCTTCACGTTTCAAGATAAATCCTCTCCAGATATTTTACTATAGGTTTGTAAAAGGATATATGGTTAATGTTTTTGTAAAAATTCTGTTTAATTCCAAAAGCGTTGTGGTTTTTCTTGAATGTATTTTAAACACATTGTGAGTTAAATGTTATTTGTGCAATGCTGTGTTTCAGCATTTGCGGTGCCGTAATTTGGAATTTTAGTAGAGAGAATGATTTGTGAAAATGATATACAGAGAGCTCTGAAATGCCTAAGTGTTCACTTTGTTGTACTTGAATTTGTATTGGAAGTCAATTTGTTTAAAGCTATCCCTATTGTTTTTCCAGATACTGTTTAAAAGAGTACTGAAAGGTGATGTTACTCCAGACCATCTCATAAGAATGAGCCCAGAAGAATTGGCTTCTAAAGAACTAGCTGCATGGAGGAAAAGAGAAAACCGACACGTATGACCTTTCTAGAAATATTTAATGGTTGTTAATCACTCTTTATTTATTAACAAAAAAGGCCAATAACAACAATACAGAATAGGGTGAAATTTCCACCAAGACAAAAAGTTTCCATTTTATTCATATTTTAACCACTGTATCTTCTGAAAATTCCAGCAATGAAAATTTGTCCCAAATTACAAAGGTATTAGAATTGATTTTGAGTTTTTCTGGTGACGATTATATTTTGATAGGACTTACTATGCTTGAATTCTAGAGTCCTGAACATTTAAACATTTAATTGGCTTGAAAATCCAGGAGTATCTTTTGGTCCCTAATGTGACAACAGATTGTAGGGGGAACTTCAAATGGGGTTGTCTTTTATAAATGCATTCAAGAAGTCAATATCTTTGATCATTCCAGTTTTAATTGTGGTAACCGTCGTTCAATTTTAAGGCAAAAATCCAGCATTTGCGCATTTCTCATTGCTTGGAGCTGCAGAGAATGCCACCCAACCAGCAAAGAGACTGGGGAGTTGTTGCCAGGCCTTAGTGTCTGAGCCAGGGGAAGGGCAGAGCTGGAGAAAGGAGGGAGATGGCAATGAAAGACATCAGGGCCAGCAAAGCAGCCAAGGAAGGGCGGGTGTGACCTCAACCCAAGGCCAGGGTTGGAGGGGTGGAGCAAAGGCTGTATAGGGGCAGAAAGGGCCACGGCTGAATATGCTGGCGATCCTTCCCAGAACTATGGAACCAAGTATGGCAGGAGGGAATGCAGATTGTGAGTCTTCCTCCTTCACTTCTGAGGCCTCCCTAGAGCCCAGTGCCCTGGCGAGCACTGCCTGGGAATACTTGCAAGATGACCTAGAGGGGATGCTGCAGATTTGATGATGTTGTTCCTGTTGAGCTTCTCTCCAGCAGTTAAGTAAGCCTTCCACCCCATGGCGCTCGTTCCCTCTGCCTCTAGCGTAAAAGGAATGTTTTGTCCCGGGGCCCTTATACAGGTAAATTCTGCAGGGAAGGAAGGATGCCTCAGTAGCTGGAGAGAAGTTCAGAGGAAGAAGCATCATCGGATCCAAGCCGACCCAGTATCACTGTAATAAATGTTCATATTAAATAACTAAACCATTATTTGATATTTTATAGACAATTGAAATGATTGAAAAAGAGCAGAGGGAAGTTGAAAGGAGGCCAATAACAAAAATTACTCATAAAGGTGAAATAGAGATTGAGAGTGAGACTCCAGTAAAAGAGCAAGAAGGAGTCGTGGAACTTCAGGTAAAATGACACAAGTTCTTTTTGTTCTTATTCACATACAACGCAGCATTGTTTTTTATTGTATTGTCTGCCTTGAGTCTCAGTGAAAAAGTTAGAGTATCAATGAAGAAATTAAAATAATGAAAGGTACACCTCACCTTGATTTTGGTTAATTGGCAGAGGCTTTGGAGTAGAACTGAACAGCGCAGTAGATCTTACATGCAGGCAACGGATTCTCATAAGGGAACTGATTCATATGTAGAATGTGTGCATTGCAGCAAAATTCTGGTTTCCTTATCCACTTTCCCATTAACTTTTGAAATATTTCTAATATAGAGTAGATTTTACATCAAGTTATGAGTTACTTAGCATAGTATTAAGCCATGTTTCTGTTAGACATGTGTGAAATGCGAGTGTGTTTAAACACATACAAACATTGTATTAATAAATCGTTGTCTTGTGTGTAGGAATCTGTTTCAGTTAAGGGTATAGAAAAGATGGAGGAGACAGAAAAAGATAAAGAAGTTGATGAATCTGCCACACCTGATACAACAAGCCAGCACAAACATCACCTCTTTGATCTGAACTGCAAAATTTGTATAGGTAATATGCACTGGCATACTAAACATCAGGGTGTTACTTCACTCATTTTGTTCTTTGGAAATTATATGGCATGGAGCAGCTGATAAAAATCCCATTGATCTTAGTTTTAGAAAGAGAAAAGAACAAAAACTACTCTGTAGGATCAGAATGGGATTCAGAGTGACTTCATGCTGTTCTTCAGAAACGAAGAGGAGTGTCTGCTTTCAGCCGTATAGGGGCAAGAATGGAGAGGAGGGTCAATTGCGGTTACTGCAGGGGCATTGATTTGCCTTCAAAGTTCAACGTAAAGGCAAACAAGTCTCTGCGCTTTCCTCTTCCCTCTTTGCATGCCACAGGATGGGGGGAGGGGCGGGGTGGGCAGGCAATGATGACTGTAAGTCGTGTGTGGGTATGAAAGGCCATTAAGTTGCAGCCAACTTATGGTGATCTTGGTAGGATTTTCTGGGTAAATCATTAAGCAGAGGTGGGTTGCCATTTGTAAAGCCTTCCTTGGCGGTCTCCCATCCAAGTATGGTCCCTGTTCAACTTTGGGAATCTGATGAATCTGAATCTCTCTCTTAGGAAAACATAGAACTCCTTTGTGTTTAATTTGAGGCAACAGGATCTTTAAGCATTTTAGTGAGAACTGCTATACAAGGGATTTTTACAGTCTTTGTAAGAAGTGAAGTTGCGACTGTGAAGCTTTCTCCATTGCCTTTTCAAGGTCGAATGGCACCCCCTAGCGATGACCTTTCTGGGAAAAAAGTGAAAGTGTCGGTCGGAGTTGCCCGTAAACCTTCAGACAATGAGGCAGAAAGCATCGCCGATGCACTTTCGTCGACAACAAGCATTTTAGCTTCCGAATTATTAGAGGAAGATAATGAATTACCAACTACTGCAGTTGCCTCAGCTTCAACCCCCAGGTAATCATTTTTTTTCCTGGTTGCTGCTGTTAAAACATTTTTTACTCCAATGCATAGTTAATGTTACAAGTGTTCAGTGCAAAAATAAATGGAAATGATCATGTAGCCACATTGTTTGAGATGAGAAAATGTGTCGCCTGTTCCATGAGGCCACTTTCCGCAGACAGGAACAAATAGGGCATGACATTTTGGCAGTTTTGATTCTCATAAGGATCCTTGCACTCGTATTTATTGGTTGTGACTTGACAACATGGCTGTAATGAATGCCTGAACTTAAAATGAATTTTACTCTTAGTACAGTAGACATGCGGAATCTGATCTTTTTGTCTTATGTCTCATGCTTCCTACTTCGCATTCAAGCAAACAAATGGTGACTATTTAAAGATACAGTCAAGGCTGTGGACATGTTATGTACATACACTTATGAATTTACAGACAGCAGCCTGTAACCAAGCCTGCTGATTTCTGATGATTCTCTCCGTCGCTTGTTGCTGCCTTCTAAGCCCACCCTCAAAATCAGTTTGGGCAGGTGTATGTGTGTGTGTGTGGGGGGATCATGGATCCTCGGGGTTACCCTAGCTGGCAAAATGGTGGGTCTGCAGTGTGTGTGGAGGTAATAATCAGAAATCTTCTTAACAAAACTTCGGTGCCATTAAGTTTTCAGAATCTATGACTGGCTAGAGGCCAGTGTTCAGGACTGAAAGAATAGTGTAGACCATTTTTCCACCCTATGGTGAGAGTGCATTTATTACTATTGTGGCTGTCCGACTTCTGTTTTCTGAGTCTCTCTGTTAACCCTCTTCCAGTTTAATATGCCAGGCAGTTTGTAGCCTTGTGCTTGCATCCAGCAGTGAGCGAGTGAAAATATAAATCAACTTAGCACGTTTCGGCTTGCACAGGATCTTGTGCAACAGCCAGCACTTCCTCCCTAGAAATTTTTTTGCCACTGAGTCACAGCGAACATATGGTGGTGGTTTGTCATTGCCTGCCTCTTCGTAGCCGCACTGGACTTCCTGACACTGCTTGGCTTCTGAGATCTGATGAAGTTGGACTGGCCTGAGCCAAGAAATTGGGTGCACAAAACCTTGCACAAATGGAAATGCAAGTGAGGATAGAATGAGTTTAACCTGGCACAAGTCCTTTTTCTTGCATTCTTCTTGCACTGAATCAAACTCTTTATTTTTACCCCTTGTTTTTCAGGTCGGAAACACCAGGCACTGTTGAAAGTGAAACACTCTTTCTAGCCCGTCTGAGCTATATTTGGAAAGGCTTTATCAACATGCCATCTGTTGCAAAGTTTGTTATCAAAGCTTATCCAATCTCGGGTTCTTTTGAAAATTTAACAGAGGTAATATGTTTATGCACTTGTATGTGTACTTGAAGTTAGTTTCTTCCATTTTTTTCCCATTGTGGAACGTGGAAATGTTAACCTGGCAATAAATTCTGGCGTTTCCCAGTGGCTTTTCCTTGGAAAGTTTGGTTCATGGTAATTTATTTAATAAATGCCTATAGCCCGCATATGTGATCTTGCCACAGTCCCCAAGTACAAGATACAAACTGAAAGGCATGGTTCTTGCTCTGAGGAGGACAATACCTTGAAGCTCACACTGGCTGCTCAGAGAGCCAGGACTAAAACGTTCCACTTCTTGTCTCTCAGGTGGGAAACTCCTGGCTCAGTTTTACTCCTGCCTCACACGGGGAGAGCATCTGAGATTAGTCCTATGTGTAACATCTGTTCTTCCATCCTTCTCTTAACTTCTTCAGTCCATGTTTTTCAAATAGCCAAAGAGATCTCCTAATCCCCAATCACGCCTCCTTTATTCGAACATTTTCTGTCCCTCTGTGCATTCTGCACCCCCACCCCCACCTGTGGAGGATGCTGAGATCCAGAGAGAGGTGAGCGAAAATGAATTCCTCTCCAAAGAGGATGCAGACCCAGGGCTGCTATCTTCTCTGCTGTGAGGTGACCAGGCAGTCTGGAGAGATCCCACAGACATAGAGAGAAAGGGCTAAAGTGCTCCAGGCACCAAAGCAAAAGCAGCTTAACACAGGAAAAAGTTGCAAGAAGGACCTCACAGGAGAAACTGGCCCTAATGGCTGCCAGTGCTGCCCAGAGTGGTAATGATGGCAGACTTATCCCTCGGAGGGCACTTTATTGAGTCAATAGAAGGAGATGGACAGTCAAGGGGTAATACTAACATGCCCCCCACAACCAAGGTTGATGGAAGGCAGCCATCTTGCTCTGGGGAACCCATGGAAGCAGTTCAGTTGGCCCTAAAGAAGCAATTACAGCACATCCAGATGCCTTACCCCGCACTCCCCCCAGGTCTCATAAAAGGCATTCCAGCATTCTCCTCCACACATTTTTGTTGACCTGTCCAGGTCTGAGGAGGGATGGGTTGACAACTGTGGGGAGAATTTCGGATAGTGGCCCACCAGTACAGTCGGAAAGTCTCTCCCTCATCAAGTGCCTACCTGGGCCATTTTCCAAGAAACATTACTCCCTTTACCCTATCAGATAACAAGACAGAAGAAAGCAAATCTCAGAGGATAAACCAGCCACAGAAAAGCCGCCTGCTAGATTATTTAATAGGGAAGATTCTCAATCTCTTCTAAAGCCCTCATGGCATTGGATCTCAGAGTTCCTGACCCAGGCAAGGAACCCAAAGAGGGCAGATCCAGGCTGAAAGGATATAAGGAGTTCTTTCCAAGTTACCATCGTCAGATAAATCGGACCCCTTCCCTGAGTACTCTGAGAAACTGGTGAAGGCAGAATGGAATTATGCCAAGATGACAAGAGACCTTTCTTGCCAAACTCTTTTTGTTCCTTTCTCACTCTGCCGCAATCCAGTCCTGACTATAGGAGGACTTGGTGACAAAATAGCAGAGGTTCCTTTTTCTTCAACAGTTTTTCCCATTTCCAATCCTACCAACCTATCAAGATCAAACAGCTTCAGACAAGGAAAGCAGTGACACCAGGCCTGTGCCGGTGGGGTTGAGGTAGAAGAAAAGGCTGGAGCAATTCCAAGCTCAGTGATTAGACTTACAACTAGACCAGTGGGTGAAACAAATCATTCAATTCAGTTTTCCATAGAGTTCACCAGTCTCTAATTCCACAGCCCGTTCAGTGAGAAGTGCAACTGTTAATGTTGACTGTCAAGCCTCAGTTGAGAGAATATGCAAGGCAGCCTCTTGGTTCTCCACATTGAGCTTTGTCAGGCATTACAAAATAACAAGGTGGCCTTCGGGTGCAGAGTTCCATGGTACGTGGTGGAAGCTGCGTTATTCCCACCTGAAGACAGAAGGCCACTGCTTTTGGAAGTCCAAAGCTTCAAGATGCCCTCCTCCTCAGAGTGAGAATGGAACCTTGGAAACTTACTGAGAGGGTTCCTTCTTACACTGGCATCTTTTGCTACAATCCTTCCCCCTATGGGCTTTGTAACCGCACACCCTTTCTCCTCTGTACATGTGAAAAGCAGGTGTGATCTGTGTGTGCCTCCCATATGCTCACCTACCCTTCTTCCATTTGGTAAACTTAAGTTTTTTGAGCTTTGTGAGAATCTGCTTGTGGTGCTGTGTCTGTTTGGAGAGAAATCTGCATTTTATGTATTTTTATTAGATACTGTTATTCTCTCTGTCTCAAGGTCTGGAATAAATGTTCCTTAAATATACTCTCTCCCACAAAATTCTGAACAAGGTCAGGTTGTGTGGATGGTTGCCTGACTGTTAGTTAGAATGTTCGTGATGTTCTGTGCCCATGATAGTTCCCAGTTGATGGGTTTTAACTGGCTAAACAGTGTCATCTTTTGCATGCCAGACATTTTGCATGCTCTTCATACTTTTCACCAGGCACAAACATTGGGATTGTTCTTGCTCAGACATGCAACAGGAAAGGCAGCAGTGTCTGAATCCATTGAACATGATTTTTGGAAACACACTTGTTATTTAGTTTTTGTCCACAAGATCCCAGTATCTTTCTCCCTTGTATAGTTGCTGGTTCAGTGTAATTTTTCATCTTCAGTTTAGCACAGTTTGCTGAAATTCCCATTTTATAAGGAGAGAAAGACTGACAAATTGAATAAAAGTTTGGGGGAATCTGTGGGCATGCACTGATTTAAACCCTGCTCTAAATCCAACATTCTCTATACTTATTGTACTGGTTTTCATTTACTGGTATTGTTTTGTAAATTGTCATGCATTCTAACTTTACACGAAACACGATGTCCTAAAGTCATATTGATAATCTTATTTCATCATTAAGAAGAATATAGTTTGACACAGTACCTCTGTATATTATTGGTTCTTAAACTTGTTAATGTATACAACCGAGTGTTTTGTGTTGTTTTGAAAAACAGAAATGCAATTATAATCTTTTTTCCCCTTGGTATAGGATTTACCTGATAGTATCCAAGTAGGTGGCAGGATATCGCCTCAAACTGTTTGGGAATATGTTGAAAAAATAAAAGCTACAGGGACAAAGGTAATGATATATGCAAGCTTATGTTTTACACATGTAACGTCCTTTGCTGTGTTGCTGATTTACTTTACATATAAGAAAAAGAAGAAAGAATTCAGTGCTACATTGCTGCAGCTCTGCAACAGCCTGCATAGGATAGCCTGAATCACAGGTGTTAAACTCACGTCACTCCAGATGTTATGGACTACAGTTCCCATCATCCCCTGCCAGCATGCCTCCATAACATCTGGAGGGCCGCGAGTTTGACACCTATGAATGATCCAAGCTAGCCTGATCTTATACGATCTCAAAAGCTAAGCAGGGTCAGTCCTGGTTAATACTTGGATGGAAACCACCAAGGAAGTCCACCGTTGCTACCTGGAAGCAGGCTATAGCAAACTACCTCTGTTTGTCTCTTGCCTTGAAAACCCCATGGGATTATAAATAGTCTGTAGTTCACGGCACTTTCTATCACCACTTTTTAATAGAAATTCTCTGCCACCATTGTTGTGTTAAATGTAGTGCAGCAGTGGAAAAGGCTCAGGCTGTGGCAAGTGCCAGACAGGCAACCCTACATGAGTGGGGTGGGGTGGGATAACCAACACTTGTCTAGTAATGGTCTAATGGCATTTTCCTGAATTCTGAAGTGCTGAATTCTGCTGTTAAGAATGAACAAAAAACACAAAACAAAACAGAAAACAAATTTTAAATAAACTGCCCTGTGCTTTTTTCCTCAATAGGAAATCTGTGTGGTTCGGTTCACTCCTGTGACTGAAGAGGATCAGATTTCATACACCTTGCTGTTTGCATACTTCAGCAGCCGAAAGCGTTACGGTGTAGCAGCTAATAACATGAAGCAAATTAAGGATTTATACATTATCCCTTTAGGTGCCTCTGATAAAATTCCACATCAGCTGGTGCCATTTGACGGTCCTGGTAGGTAGCAAAACTATGCTGAAAACCTATATAAGGCCCAAGAAATATTCTTAGGTGGAGGTCTTGTTTTTTAAGATTACCCCTGTTGAGATATGTTTGGATCATCTGCAACGTTGTTATCATTATCATTATTATTATCATTATTATTATCATTATTATTATCATTATCATTATCATTATCGGACCATTAGCATGTGTCCTAAATCCAATATGGAAAACCATCCTTAGTGAGAAGCATTTTTGCATAGGTAGCCTTACAGTAGTCTTGCATTTCTGCTTCCTTCAGCTCATTAATCAAATTAATTCTTGTTGTAACAAGAAATAATTATTTTGCAGGGTAGGAATCCTACATCGCTATACATAGAGGGAAATCTGACTAGTGTGCTGTGTGGTTTCCGGGCTATATGGCCGTGTTCTAGCAGTATTCTCTCCTGACGTTTCGCCTGCATCTGTGGCTGGCATCTTCAGAGGATCTGATCAGATCATCAGATCCTCTGAAGATGCCAGCCACAGATGCAGGCGAAACGTCAGGAGAGAATACTGCTAGAACATGTGGCCCTACAGCCCGGAAACCACACAGCACCCCAGTGATTCCGGCCATGAAAGCCTTTGACAAATCTGACTAGTGTTTCTCCTGATACATACATGGGCCTGTTGAGCTTTGTGAGTTTGCAGGGGCATAGGTGGCTTTCTGATTGAAGCAGTTGTCTGCTGTGAAACACATACATCTCACTAACTGTGCCATTCTGATTGTTTCAATGCAGGAATAGAAGTCCACCGACCCAACTTGTTGCTGGGGCTGATCATTCGTCAGAAGTTAAAAAGACAGATAAATGCAGTTGGTAGCACTAGCACAAGCCAGCCTGAAGAAAATCTTGAAAGTGGCTCGGCGAGTTTGCCACCAGAAAAGAAGAGCAAACTAAGCAAACCCGAAGTGTTTCACTCAGAAGCAGAAGAAAAGGAGGACGAAAATGACTTTTTTAACTCCTTCACAGCTGTGTTGCACAAGCAAAGGCTTAAGTCTCAGCTGAGTGTTTCAGAAGAAGTAACAGTCAGTGAACCTTCTGTGGAGACCGTAAAACATGAGCCGCCAAAACCTCTTCGGTTCCTTCCTGGAGTTCTGGTTGGTTGGGAAAATCAGTCATCCGCTCTGGAGTTTGCAAGTAAACCATTGCCAGTAGATGATATTCTTCAAAGTCTTCTGGATACAACAGGGCAGATGCCTGAACTTATTCAGTCGCCAGCGGACCAAACTGCTAATGAAAACCTGACTGAAAAACAGATAAATGTAAAAGAGGAAAAAATTGACATTCCTGAAATAACTCCTGGACTTGAGGAAACTAAGGATAACCAGAGCAGTTCGCAAGAATCCACAGATAATATATCAGCAGTTGATATACCAGTGGCAGATGTCTCGTGCTCTTCAGGAAATCTGACTAGCTTAAGTCTCAAGGGGAAACCACCAGATGTTTCTACAGAAGCATTTTTAGCAAACTTAGCTATTCTGTCACAGAACAAAGAAACCAAAGAGGCTGCTGAAAGCAGTGTAATGTTGGGAGGCACAGATAATGTTTCTCAGGAAGATAAAAGAACCACCAATTGTCCTGTCTCATCCAGCTCGGGAAAAGCACTTGGGAGCGATAATGCTCCTATAGCATCTGTTGATACTGTGGCTGTTAATAGTTCAAAATCTCCACAGTTCATCAATCTTAAAAGGGATCCAAGGCAAGCAGGACGAAGCCAACAGAACAACACTTCAGAAAGTGAAGGCGACAGTGTTAGAAATGAAGATGTACAAAATAACCAGCTGGACACTTCAGAAATGGAAGAGACAAATGTAGATAATAAACAGTCTTCAGGAAATGATCTAGACTTAGATCAGAGCAGTAGTCAAGTGGGCAACACAACCACTTCAGCTGCAACTAAAGCAGATGGCGTTTGTTCCTCCCAGCTGGAAGAGACAAATCATTCCCCTGAAAAAGCACTGATGCAGAATATTGAGACAGTACAATCAATTAGGAGAGGCCTCTTGCCACCCCCACCTCCACCCTCATTGTCATCATCATCGTCTTCATCAGCACCCCAGTTTGAAACTGAAAATTCTTGCCAAGCTGAGTTCAGTACCAAGATAGGTAGTCCTGTTACAAGTGGAAACTTCTCACCAATGAGGACTCAGCAGCCCAATTTTCAGCCCACTAAAACTACTCCACCTGCTTTTCAATTCCAAGGGGCTGTACCTCCCAACTTTCCTCCGCAAAACAATCCTGTGTTTGGATTTCCTCCCCATCTGCCTCCTCCACTTCTTCCTCCTCCGGGCTTTGGCTTTGCTCAGGCCCCTCTGCTGCCTTGGCCCCCTGGGATGCATCTATCAGGTCAGCCCCCACACTTTGTTGGGCCAGTTGTGCCAGCTCCACCACTGGCTCACAAACCGTCGAGATTCTCAGGGCCAGAACACTTTTACCAGAGCAGAGACAACAGGAGACCAGACAGGCGTCACAGTGACCCTTGGGGCAGGCAAGATCCACATTTGGAGAGAACCTTCAGTAGGAGGAAAAGCGACCAGCATAGGCAAAGGTTTTACAGTGATTCTCACCACCAGAAGAAGGGGAGGCATGACTGGGAGCCAGATTCTGACAGAAACAGGCCCAGAGATAGAACCCAGGACAAAGAAAGAGACCGAAAAAGCAGGGAGGAAGGGCATCGAGACAAAGAGAGGTCACGACTTTCGCATGGTGAGAAGGACTCTGAAGGCAAATCCTCGAGAGAAAGCAGAAATCCTGAAAAGAAAGATGCTTCTAAAAGTGAAGAGTGGGCTCACGAGAAGGAGAAAGAGAGAGAGAAAAGTAGGGAGAGGCATAGAGAACGGGATAGTGAAAAGCATCGAGACAGGCACCACAAAGACAGGGACCACAGTGACCGAAGTAAAAGCAAAAGGTGAAAGCCACAAAGGGCACAGGCTGTCTTTTAAAGTTTTAAATAAACATAAAATAATCTGTGTTAAATATGTCCTCAAACTCTGTAAAATATGTCTGGGTATAATTGTGCCGTCAATTTTTCTTTCCTTTTTGATATTCACTGTTAGCGTTTGACTTTTGCTTGGATTGATACCAGTCTGAGTTTACCCTTTACTCCCTTCCTTTTACATTTTACTATTTCAGATTGGAAGCTGAACAGTTCAAAATATTACATTGCTTGTATAGACAGAATTTTAATGATTTTCTTTTAATATGCAATAAAAGACATATAAAGTTTTTTTGGTCAAATCTGGCTTTCATCAAGATGTGTTTGCCACCTTTGGTGGTTTGTGCTCTCCCATTTTAGGATGCTTGAGTTGATATAACAATGAATTTTATACTATGTAAGTTGCATTGCCAAACAGAGCATTGTGACAGAACCTCAGAAATCATTTTTCAGTATAACAGTTGGCTTTAAGCCAGAGGCGTACTGGGAGAAAATGGTGCCCAAGTCAACACCTCCTCAAGCACTCCCACGCCCCAGTTATGGGAGCCAGCTCTGGCAGGCCTGTGGCAGGCTCCCGGCACGGCTGCTCCTTCAGCCGGTGGAAGAGAGCAGTGGTGGCTGTCCTGGGTAGCCTGGCGGGGCCGTGCCTGGTGGGGCTGGGAGCCTGCCATGAACCTGCTGGGTGCCCCTTGGCCTGGCCCTGTCAGACTGCTCCTTCAGCTGGCAGAGGAAGGCGGCAGCGGTCCTGGGCAGCCGGCAGACCCAGCTGGCACAGTGGGGAGCACTGGGCTGGTGCCTCTTCAAGGGAAGGGTGTGGGGGCAATTTTGCACCCCACATGTGATCTAATGGGTGGCGTCCGGGATCAATTGACACCCTCCCCCCATGTCCCTCTGGCAGATACGCCCCAGCTTTAAGCTGAGGGGTGTTGAAGGATTCAGAAGAGGGGAAAATGAGACACAAGCAGTATTGATCATTTCACATTTGTCAAGCATCTGAAACCGTTTGTGAGCAGAAATTAAATGGTCACATGGTCCAAGTTTTATTGCTTTAGGACGCACTTATTTTGGTAGGATTTTTTACAACTTTAGCCTTTATGCTATGGTTTGTATTAAATTAATTTTTCAGCCATTTCTCGTGCTTCAAAAACTTGAATACCTAAGCTTGTACATGACATTGTGTTTTGCTATCCTTTATATTGTAAAATGTAAATATTTTAAGGGATATTTTGATTCTACAAATGATAAAGCCTTTCACAGCTGTTCTTTGTTTTATTTTAATAGATGTGAAGCAATAGGCTAAACTGCTATAACAAAAAGATGTATAAATGTGGCTTGGCTTTACAATTCCTGGTAATTTTTAACAACCCTAGGGTTTTTAATAAATAGATCCGTAAATTTCTTGTGATTTCTGTGGCAAGTTACAATACACTGCTGTTTTTGTTGGATACCATTGCACTATGCTGTTCAAGAGCCTGTTTTGAGATATTTAGTAAAATTAAGAGCATTGTACATTGAAAAAAAATCTTCTTGCTTAAATCGCCTTACCAATGAACATAATTTTTTTGCACTTTGGTATCAAAAGAAACTTCCAATACTATGTGACTAACACAAATTGTCAGGCTATTTCAGAATCCTTATTAGGTATAACAGCCTACTTGCAAACCTTGCACATGGCTTTCTAGAATCAAATTAAAAAATGCTATACCATACAATGGTTGATGGTAGCTTTTATTTAAAGATGTGAAGTTTGTAGATCTTGTGTGTTAACAGAGTTCAAGGTTCTCGTTAATTTGGATGTAAATGTCTGAGGATGCTTGAAATACTGAACCTCTTGCTACAAATGTATGTGGTAGCTTTCTTTTTCATATATGATTTTATTTTTCAGTATTAACAAAGAGAGAAAAGAAAGCAAGAATGGGGAAGTAGCTTTCTTGCAGGGTATTGCATTTATTCCTTCAGGTGGTTTCAGCCACAACTCTTGTACTTCCCCAACTCATGGGAGCACCATCCCTCTCTATGCGTGATTGCTTTTCTTCTTAGAGAAACTAGAGAGCAAGTTTAGTACTCTGCACAGCATCAAACACAACCAAATGGAGATATATTTGGTGTGTAGTTATTTATGGAAAAATATTGGGCGGTGTAGCGGGATAGTTGGGGGACTATAATTTTGTTAACTTCGATTAGCTCAGAATCCTTGCTATTTGATTGCCTGGGACAGATTGAGAAAGGGAATCAAGCTCCCATAATGCATACGTCTGAATCTGTTTTCGTGAGCCTCTGTAAAATCCTAGGTGCATTATTACAACTGAAAACACATAAAGAACATCACTCCCCTCTATTCCTTTTGTTTCCCAAGGGAAAGTCTTAAGGGAGAGATTGTGGTTGAGAAGCAACTGAAAAAAGGAAACTTTGAAAGGCAGCATCTTATTCCAAGTTGTTCCATTGGATATTGAATTATGGCTTTGAGTGAGTCTTGGATTAGTATTGGTGGGTATGAAGGGAAAAAAGGCAACAGCCCTTTTTCCTGTCTCTGTCCTGAACATATTTTGGAGTGTTCATGCACAGGCTTGAGTCATGAAATCTGAAGGAAAAAGTTCTTCATGTTCCCATCATTCTAGTTAGCTGACCAGTCATGAAGTGCATTGTCCATGTTTTTATTTGCTTTTCCCAACTACTAGAGAGAGATGTGGATATCCATTGCTCTGCTTTTTTTTTCTTTAGGGCTGCTTAGAAAAGAAAGAAAAAAACCCACTCCCTTTTCTTCTTTAACCATTTTCCTTATTGTCACTATAAGTTTCTTATTTGAGAGGTAGCTCTTGGAATTGGCATTTGCTGATGAGGTGGTGTGAGGTAGTTCAGGCTTTTAACAGTTTGCTGTGGCAACCTTACCTTTTGGGCAATCTGTTTTCAGGCTTTTATGCAGCAAGAACCAGATTTTACTACTTCAGATGATGATGGCATACTCATGAAGCAATGAAATAGGGTTGGATTGTTGAAGGCCCCTAAACTCATCAGGCACCAGCTCAATATGGGAAAACATTTGGACTGTTTGTGGTTCCTTGACAACAGCACGTGAGGTCAAATCCACTGCCCTTTTCTTTTAAGGACTGAGGGTGTTTTAGCAACCAAACAGGCCAACTAGGAAACGGGTTCTTTCAACTCCCTATAGAGAAGGCAAAGCTTTCCCACTTTTCCCATCAGCTAGAATAGGAACCATTCCTCTTAGAAGTCCCACATTATATCATATTCCCAGTCATTTCATGGGTCCAAACACAGATGTGATAACTGAATCTAAGGAATATCAGTAAACAAGCATCTCTAGCACATGGATTCGTGAGCCAGCCAGAAGAACAAATATCTAAACTAATTGGTTTCTGGGGTGCTGTGTGGTTTCCGAGCTGTATGGCTGTGTTCTATCAGCATTCTCTCCTGACGTTTCACCTGCATCTTCAGAGGATCTGATAGTAGGAAAGGAAAGCAAGTGGAGTATATATACCTGTGAATAAAGGTTAATAGGTGAGGGCATCTGAGTAGGAGTGGCCTGGCAAGTGAGTAACAATAAAGTGTAGCATGTGAGTAACAATGGAGATAGCCAGGTCAATAGGTGAGGGCATCTGAATAGAAGTAGTCTGGCCTTTGTTCCCTTTGATTGTTTATTGTCTATAGTCATTTGGTGTTTGTGTGGAGCTGATTAGTCACTGCCTTGACTCTAGTGTTTTTCAAAACTGGCAGCCAAATTCTGTTCATTGTCATGGTTTTTTTCTGTTGAAATTGTCCATGTGCTTGTGGATTTCAATGGCTTCTCTGCGTAGTCTGATGTAGTGGTTATCAGAGTGGTCCAGAATTTCTGTGATTTCTGTCTGCTTAAAAGCACTGAATTAGCATTATCATTGACATCTGTTCTGGATTTGGGCCTGGTTGCATATTTCTCAATATGTGACACTACAGGAAACAACCAAGGAAGCAATAATTATGGGCAAGCAAATCTGTTCTCAGGATATGTATATAATAATGAGCCCTTCGGGGATAGGGCGGTATATTAAATCAAATAATAAATAAATAAAAATAAATATGAAATGAACTCTATGTAAACAATAACAAGAAGCAAATAAAGGCAGACAATTGTTTTGGTAACTATGTATTTGCAAGTCATGTAAATACAGTTTTCATTCCTCCTTATTCAGGTACATGTTTAGAAGCACATATTTTTCCATTTTTTTCCAGCACAGAGTTCCATCAGAATGAATTGCCAAATCCATACTGATGGGTTTACAGTTTAGGAGATCAGCAGAAACTGAAATTCCAACTGTGCACACTTGAAAGACAGTTTGTAATCACTTAAACTTCCCAGATAGATATGTTTTGCATGAAGGTGTTAACACTTAGTATGATGGGAAAAAAACTGAAAATCAGTTATAACATTTGTGTTACACATAACCAGAAATGCAGTTTCACTGTTCACCAAAATATTTCAGCATAAAACCTTGTTGACAATTTTTCTTTGTTTTTTAAAATTTTCTGAGTTGTAGCTGAGATCACAGGTATGGTGAAATGTTCTTATATGATCTTAAATTAGGGGAAAGCTGGGTGTTAATGACAGACAATCCCTTGGTGTTAAAATGTGAGGCCAGATATTGATGTAGCAGAATGAAGTGAGAATCCTGAAGTGGTAGAATGGATTGAAGGCAGAAGGGAATCTCATTATTGAATGCTGCCTTACATGAAAATAAATCCTTGCAACAAGAGAACTAACACAGCAAGGAACAGACGAACCAAGAATTGATAGAGCTAATGACTAGATGTTTTGAAACATAGGAAAGCGTATTTTTATCATAGCTACAACCTGAAATAATACAGTCCCCTTTAATGGTTATGGTTCCTATCTGACTTCATTGTGTTCCTTTACCCTCTCTGTTATTGTTAACTATGTTACTGAAACTGTCTGTAAGCAGCTTCCGAACCACACAATTCACGATAGCAATATTTGAATGAATACCTACCTATTGCGTTACAGAAATCCAGGAGGGGGGCAGAGTATGACAACATACTGTTGTCAGTCATTGTTTAAGATGTATCTTGCCTGTGTGTCCATAACACAGTCTAAGGATGCTACACAAGCAATGCAAATGCTTATTATTTCACAGATCCATGTTAATGCATCTTTCACCATTTCTTGTCATCTCTGCATGACCTAAATCTTACAGTCAAAATCTTTCCCACTTTCTCTATATCAAGATAGTTTTCTTTATAGTATTTTTATTTTTTAAATTCAGTTTATGAAGCGAATAATTGCCTCCAAATTGTGAATGACAAAGGAATACCTGAAAAGGATATGGTACATTTTTCCCACCAAAAATGTGGCTTTTGTAACATAATTATGAACCTTTATTGCTACATTTCTATCTACATTTGGCATTAATTTACTGTCTGATCACATTCTAGTTCTAAAACAAAATAAAGTATATAATGAAGATAAGGATGCATATAATTTGGTGAGGACTGGGTTCATTAGACGGTTCATCTCATTGGTTCCTGGGATACAAAACTATAACAAAAGTAAATATAGGTATAGAAAATATAATATCTAAAAATAATATCTAACAAAAATAATTATGTTTTATCAGCTGTTATTTTTTGAAAATCAGGATTTTTGATGAATTTTAAGCAAGGATAAGCAAACAGTATTTGCTGATTCTGAAAGCCAGCCTTTTTTCCATACTGGATTTTCAGTTTGTGATGAATTTCACTCAACTGATCTGAGAGCTCAGAATGTCCAAGTAAAGAAATTTATAGTCCAGCTTGTATGAGGGAAGGGAAAGTTGGAACATCAGTTGGGATTCAAGTCTTGCAGAAGGGATGCATGGGGCTAGGGAAATTCCAGGAGGTAAGCGCCAGGAGACCCACAAGTAAGGTGGTTAAAGAAAGGCATAGCAGGCCATGATTAAGAGGATAGGCAGAGAATAAGATCTGAGGAAATGCTGAAAAGAATCAAGGAACTAAGGTGATAAGGGACTAATTATGAGTGGTTAGAGGAAGAGAAAGTATGACTAAATGGGAGAAAAGAGGCAGTGATCCAAAAAGCAGGGAACTCATGATGGAGATCATGCCATTGTATGGGAGAGTCTATGATAAATTCAGTTGGAGAAAATTATGCATAAGGCCTGAGACTAGGAGGGTTTGTGCATTACTGGTTGTAACAAAGTGGCGAAGGAAGGAAGGAAGGAAGGAAGGAAGGAAGGAAGGAAGGAAGGAAGGAAGAGGAAGGAAGGAAGGAAGGAAGGAAGGAAGGAAAACCTGGTGTAGAGACCAGGAGCACACAAGCTGTGACATTGCCAGCCCTAAAAGAGCAAGAAGCAGGGAGTGGTGGGGGGACTGAATTTCACATAATGATTTGGCTTAACGAGTCAGTGCCTTAACTGCAAGCTTCTAACACCTTGAAGAGCCCCATGGAACAGTGTGATAAGCTGCAACACTGCAGTCAAAGCTGAATGGATGACCTGAATTCAATTTCAGCAGAACTTGGTTTCAGGTAACCGGCGCCAGGTTTACTTAGCCTTCCATCCTTCCAAGGTTGGTAAAATGAACTTGCAGGGGGTAAAGTGCAGATGACTGGGGAAGGCAATGGCAAACCTCCCTATAAACAGTCTACCTAGTAAACTTTTTGATGTGAGGTCACTCCATGGTTCAGTAATGACCCAGTGCTTGCACCTTTACCTTTTTCTAACACCTTATTGTGGATTGTGCACAGAACGGAAAGCTACATCTTTTTATTTTACTGCAAAGGAAGTTTTATTAATCTATAAAACCTTTGCTTAATCCTTATCTCCACTATAAACATTATAGCCTTCTCCCCTACTTAATGCAATCTTCTTAGAATCCCGAAAGAGTACAACATCTTTAAGTTTACCAATCAGTCCCTGTTTAAAAAGCGCTGTTTTGACAGTGTTTTCCGTCCAATCAAGCCCAAACCCACCAAAATAACAAGTGCCGCCATAATTTAGAGCAACATATTTTCTTTGGGGATCTAGATCTTCAAACACAATGAGTTCATCATCAAGGTACACTTTAATGAGAGTCTTGTTTTGTGCTATGGTGACATAGTACCATTTATTGCAACAGAGATTTTTTCTGTGGTAAATGAGGGGAATGGATATTCTTTCTCCGAGATTAACCACAACTTTTAGTGTGCCGTTTGCAAGACCAACTGCAAGGAAATCATTATCGTCATTTTCAGCCTTTCCTAGCCATAAAATTAAACCTTCTGTCACACCGGTGGTAAAATTGAAAGATACTCTAGTAAATCTGAGGTCTCTGCTTTTATAATTGGGGTCCACATACTTTATGTAGGAATTGCCTGTAAATTTTGCAATAAAAAATGAGATCTGTTTTTCACAGTGTCGGCCTGACCAGCCAAGTCTACATGCACAACTGTAGGATAATAAGCTATGATTTGGTATACAAATAGCTCCATGTAGACACTTTCTATATGAACAGTAAATAGACTGCTCACACGTCTTTCCAATCCAGTTCTTTGGGCATGAGCAAAAAAAGCCAGAATGTTCAACTTTGCATTTTCCATTATGTTTACACACTTGGTACCCGCAAGGAGTTCCATCACAGTCCCCTACATTAGAACCACCCTTTGCCCCCATTTTGGTCAGTTTCAGTTCTCTGTTATTGACAAGAACCTCTCGAACACAGCCAGTAAATCCAATGGGTTCATTCTCAATTGCCAGTGAATTAACCAAATTTAAAGAGGGTACTCCTCCTATGTAGAAATCTGTGTGTGTGTCAAGTGCAGTCATTCCATTGCTAGCTTTCTGGCTTACATTGATGCCATGGAAGTCCAGGTAGCCTTCATTACCAACTCTTCCTGCTTTAATTAAATGCCACGTAGTACCTGTGAAGTGTATGTCTTGAAAAGTCTGTAAGATTACTGTTCTGTCGCCAAGGTTGTAGCGTAGCTGTACATATCCGTTTACTAAGGAGATACTTAAGAAATCACCTATGGATAAAAAAAAGTGTTACCATTCCATGAGTGGGTGTCATATTCACTGATTAAACACTGATAGTAGGCTAGACATTGTTAAGAGCTGGTTGGTGTTATAACCAGTTGGAACCCACCAACTCCATTCATTGTGAGGTGTTGTTACCCCATTTTGTGGTCCGAGGGCAGACAACACAACCAGAAAGGTTTATTGAAATTGTAATGTCACCCTATTAGGTTTTGCCTTGTGGGTCACAAGTTGTACAGTGCCTGTTATAGACATGATACAGCCCTTTAAGGAATAAAAACAATGAGAAGGTAATATGAGAACATTTTGTAACATAGCTAGGATAGAAGAAGGGAAGGCGTAGTCACCCTTTTTATTGCTTCATAAAACATCAATTGTGTCCAGGATTATATAACGTTGCAGCCAATTTGGTGCCTGGGTTTGTTTAATGTTAGCAGTGAATTCATGCTAACTAAAGCTGCTGCTATGTTCCAGAGAGGTGGTATACCCCCACCATGCCAATCAGCCACTAGTGCTTGATAATTAACAAACAGGAAAAATGTTAAGGTTTAAATTGTTAAGACTTACATAACTACAGCTAAAGAAAAAACTTTATATAAGGTGCTTTGCAAAAAGAAGCAACAGAAAAGCCCCTTCATTCCTTTTGGCAGCCTCTGAAAATACTCCTGGGTTTTTCATCAATCTAAATCTGTCTTAGTTGACAGACTCATTGGAAGGCACACATAAAACAAGCAAGATTTATTTTTGTTCATCTTCCTAAATCCTTCAGGGCAATGTAGTTCAAATAGGTAACATGGATGTTGCAAATCAGTTCGGGTACTGCATTGCTGACGACGTATAACTTTGATGGAGGAAACAGTGATTGAAATAAATGTTGATGGCACTGGAAAAGTGGTATTAAGTTGTTCCCATTGGGGTTTAACAGAACTGAAGTTACATTTCTCTATCAGCCTGTTACTAACAGCTTTGTACATACTGAAACAAGTCCTATTTACTTCAGGGGAATTTACTTCTGCATAATTGTGCCCAAAATTTCAATTGTGGTATTGTCAACTTGGGTTCTGATGACTGTTGATCAGTATTTCCTATAGGCCTGGCCTAAAGTGGCACGCCTGAGGGAAATCAGAACTCCCAAAAAATGTTTCTTAACAGCTGTAGATGTACCTCCACAATGGGTTTTAATTGTTAGGAAATGGCTGGGTCCCAGCACTTAGTAGAGCTGGGAAGAGATGACCGCCCCCGCCCCCCCCAGCCCCATCTTAAAGGAGGTGGGAGCAGATGCATGCCTGTGTGTGAAGTAGCTTAGATGCTGGAAGACACAGAAAAGCAGACAGGCAGTGCTGTGAACTGGCTGAAGCCCCTTGAGGATTCTGGAGGGTCTAGAGATGGCATGGGGATTTGTAGGAGTGCCCTGTGCCTCTTTGCTTTCATTTGTGAATTTGTAAATAAAATGAATATCATAAGACTCCCAAGACAGCCAACCATGCAACATTTGGGTGGAGAGGGAAGCATGCAACAGTAGATGAAAGTTGTGCTATCATCCATCTTGCAATGAGATGGTCAAAGGCAAACATTTGCTTGAGGTACCTTCCTTACTGTAGCAGTCACTTGTCAATTTCCTCCCACAAAGGCAACTTCTATTGTCAATTTCACTCATTCCTAAATGCAGACACATTGTATATTCTCCTTAAGGTGATATCGCTCATTTGGAATGAAACTGACAAAGCGGATACAATCAATCTGGCTTGTGTTTGTGCCCTTACATTGCATCACTAATGTGATAGAATTTTTAAAGAATCCTTTAAAAATTGGAGAATGTGGAACAGGAGAAAAGGTTGGGCTGAACGGAAGGTTGGGCAACCAGCATTGGGTCAACATGTGACATCCCATCTGATAAAACCGAGAAATGATGTTGGGGGATTTGCCAGAATTCTGATTTAACCATAGAGTTTCAGTGAATCCTAGAACGTCATCCGTGACATTGTAATATCATTCCTGTTTTTTCACCAGAAGGAGCACTGCACTATAACATGACACCAGTATGCCTGTCTTTATCCCCAAAATCCAGGTGGTGGCCTGGAGTCACAAGCTGATTCAGATGTGCATGATAGAGAAGCATATATATTTGCAGATGCATGAGCTCTCTGTATATGCACTTGTATCACTGCTTGCATCGCATGTATGTTTTTTGTGTGACTTATCAGCCAGTTTAAAATAAAGAAAGGGCTCTGTGCATAATAGTTTTCTCACAACCCTGAAATACACACTGAGCCTCATTACTCATCATTGCATCTAGCAATGGTGACTAGCCCTCGTGACTGTTCAGAGGCAGTCACCCTCTGATTCCCAATGCCAGCCATCAACATCAGGGGGAAGTCTCAGCCCTGTTGTCGACCTTCCAGAGTAACTGGTTGGCCACCATATGAGACAGGATGCTGGCCTAGAGGACACTGGTCTGATCCAGCACAGCTCTTGTGTTCTTAAAGTCCCTTTTTTCCAATTCAGGGCTGATTCTGTATTGGCTTTTCAAAACAGACATTTTAAACTGAGGAAACTTTAAGTTTTGCAACATGGATGAACTTGACTTGTACTGCAGCTTCACAGAAACTGCCCCAGAAAGAAGTTTGTTCAGTGTTTTTCAATGGAAAATTTGGGGCTGCTCATGCTGTGCGGTTGTAATTCATGTGCTGCTGCAACATGCCTGTGGGGTCTACAGGGACTGCCTTTGGCAGAAAAAGAAGAAATTATCATGGTCTGGGATTTCAGAGGATCCGAGATGGGACACTTTTGGTTGGATCCAACCAGCTTTTCTGGTTTGTGTGAAAGGATGAAGGAGCCCATAACTACCAAACAATTCTGTGCCAGCAATCATGGGACTTGCATGGGTAAAAACCATGGGGGATGGGACTTTGATCTGGGAGAAATTGAGCAAGAATAAGAGGAATAAGAGGACATGGCCCACCCACCCTAGCAGAGGGAGGGGAGGGAGGGGGCCCGGCATCTGGACATGGCCCACCCACCCTAGCAGAGGGAGGCGAAGGGAGGGAGGGGTGGCATGCAAGGGAGGGGAGGGAGGGGGGCCAGCATCTGGACATGGCTCACCCACCGTAGCGGAGGGAGGCGAAGGGGAGGAAGGGAGGGGTGGCATGCAAGGGAAGGGAGGGAGGGGGATCCAAATCTTTAATTTGCCATCATCATCAGTCAGTATTTATTTTGTTACAACTTTTGTATGACTTGAAGTTTTGGACTGCACACATATTCTTTCAGAACTGTACATTTTAACAAGCTCCTACAAGGTTTTCTAACCCTCTTAACATTGAATGAACTATAATGTTCATGCCTGACCTCAGTCTATTTATCATAAAAGGAACATAGCCATGTTGCTCCCTCCCATTCAAAGTCAAATGCCATTGGACTTTGTACTAATGTCACAGCAGATAAACATGTTTCATGATTTTCCTCTGTGACTTAACAGAAAGGCAAAATGCAGATTCAGTCTGTGCTCCCTTACCCGACCGTGGATTCAAGTGCTGGGCTGTATAAAAGAGGATACCATTGGGCAGAAGGGGCTGGAACTGCAACTGGATGTGCGCCTTGTGCCGAATGTTGAAGGGCTCAAATGCCATCCAAGAAGAGTGGTTGCTACTGAAAGATGCATCGCTGATGGTTAGGGCTAGGAGACAAAATAAAACTGGAAGGTAAATCTTGGTTTTTCAATCAATGGGAGTAAGGTGTTGCTTTAACTCTGCTGATACTCTTTTGGATACACATGTATTACTTCCTCACAAATCTGGCTATAATTACGTGCTTGTCATCTATTCTCTACACACACACCCGCCTACCATGCCCCAAATATATAACTTCCACAAATATGCAAAACAAGGCCAGGATGAGCCAGCTGTGAGGATCTGAAGGATTTGGCTTGCAACTGCAGCCACTTGAAAGGAGACATTTGAGGTGGTGCATCAACAGTTGAATCTGCAAGGAGCAATTGCATTTCCATGAGAAAGTGGCACATGCAAACTTTTGTGGCTGCCACAATAACTGGATGTGAACAAGGAGAGACACAATAGATGGGATTTGATTTTTAGGTGAAATATGTACAATCCACAAGGGAAAAAAGGGAATGTTTGTGAGAGAGGCAGAAAGGGAGAGATGATGTTGATGAAAAACTCAGCAAATAAAATGAAGAATAAAAGGTAATGCTGTTGTCCAAGTAGATACATTTTAAAAATACAATAGCTTCACTACAGCTCCAATTAGGGACCATAAGTTGCACGCAGCATCTAATGACTGAATAAGGAAGCAGTGAGAACACAGTTAGACATCTCCTTCCTGTGTTTCCAAGAAAACGAAGGCATTTCTTACTGGGTCAGAGTGAATAATTACAGAAAGAAAACCCACCACCGTAATGGCTGGTTCTGGCATAAAGTGACTGATACAGATAATACTTAAAAGCTGAAATTAGTGTCTTTTTCTGAATCTGCACTAATAATGTCTAGAGTGGGTGACATCACTGGAGAGAGATACAACTGTACTGCATGTTATTTTATTGGCTGGATTCACAAGGATGAATCAGTCTCTTGGCTGCAGTGTCTGTCTGAAAGCAACGTCTGCCTCAGCCTCTGATGAACAATTTGTGAAAATATCTTTGCATTTTTGAAAAGATGGTCTAGAATTTGTCAACAAGAGCATGAGCAAGCAGAATGCTTTGAGACTGAACAGAGGGACTGTTAAACACAGTCTACCGATCAAAATGACTTCACTCTAAACATTAGTGGTATCTCAATGCTATCATTCGGACACCTCATAGATCTAAAGCAAAGTTCTCCTTTCCCTGCTGCCCTCCAAAAATAAGCACTGTGATGAACCAGCTTATCTCTAAATGTAAGAAGAATTTCAAGCGACACACCCCACTGGACCAATTAGAGTAATGGGGCATGTTGATGTTGTAGTTACTGTTCCTGAAGTGCATTCCTCTTCTCCCATGGCACTCATTAGTGTTTGCTTGGTGCCTTCAACACACCCCAGTTCGCTCGTCGTTATTTCGCTTTCCAGAACTACCCGTTGTAGCCATGGATGCCTCTCTCTAAGCAACTTTTCTCATAATGCCACAGCTCCTACACTGTGTCATTGAATTCACACTACACTGTTACCTCAATACTATTTGTCAAGTTTTGACCACTTGGATGATGGCTTTTCCTCTGTTTCCCTGGTTATGGTAAGGGACATGGGATAATGCCAAAATTGTAGATTAGACCACAATGCCAGTGAAACAGGTAACTTGAATCTAAAATCCCTATGAAAGAACATCATAATTATATAATTTCAGCCACTCTACTCCTGTTTAATGCCCCTGATCTAAGCTCTGTGTTTAAAGTATTGAATCACCATTCTATTCTAATGCCTCTGTGATGGTACAATTAGATCTAGAATCTTGCCATGTTGGATCACTTTTGTTGTAGCATTAATATGATGCTGTTCAGTTTAGTGGCAAGTTATAAACACTGCCAGCAAATAATTGTAAGGAGTTAACGACACCCATCCAAAGGTCATCACATAAGAGAAGGCTAACATCCTGGAGATATACTGGAGATAACGCTGTTGCTGGGGATGCCGGAGGACCTGCTGGTTGGGCTCATGTTCTGCTTGTCAGTTGAGAGCAGGGAGTCCATTTTCCATCAACCTGTTCAGCTGTTCAGGAACAGCTTGAGCCTGCTTGGTTGGTTGCTTTCTGCCACAATGACAAGCAGCGGCATTTTACAAAGCGCATTTTCACACAGGCCATTAGGTGTCCTATTTTCCCTCAAAGACCTGTTGTCGCTGCATGCTACTCCACAGCCAATTGTTTAAATAAAGAATGAACCAACTGTAAACAAACACTGCTTTTCATGTTAACGCTTACTATTCATCTGAGTCTGTAGCACTGATATGATTTGGCATGAACACATTTTTGCATAGTCTTATGGTAGTCACAGTTCTCTTCCATCTGTTCTTTAATTACCTGATCAAGTGTAACTGTCAGGTAGAATCGGTTTATTCTACTGCATAGTTCAAAGGCAACCCCAAGCCAAGGAAAAGGAAATGTAACTCAACCACCACGGCTACAGTGAGCTTCAGTGTCATTGAGGCAAGGAGATCTCAAGTTTTCCTCACAAATGATTGAAGCTATCAGAAATGGTATGTTTGCCTGCCTGATATGTTCAGTGTGAAGTCCATGGTGCCTCTAGCTGGCATGCAAGATAATAAATTAATATGAAAACTGAGAAAAAATGTTCAGTCTGAGCATTATGAATTGGTGCTCGATGATCTTCCAAAAGAAGAGTGCTAGGACTTTACCTATGCATACATGGATCCTGGAGCAGCTCTTCAACCAGGTCTGAGAATCTCTACCACAATGTAGGAAAGCCAATGTGCGACTCACAGATGATTACAAGTCAGTTTGTTTGCCAATAATCAGGGTTTCTAAGAGTCATGGGGAGGACAAATGAAGAGTCCCCCTGAGTTTACTTCTGATACTACTCAGACATATCTCAAATATCATATGAGCAAGACACAAAATCTTTACATCCCTGGGCATCTAGACTGACCAAAGGCCTCCAACTGTGCCCTTAGCACCCCACCCCCCAATGTACCAGCTATATTGGAGTAGTGCAGATAGAATGTCGACCCTGGGCAACTGTTCTTCTCGTGCAACTTTGGTTTCACTCTGTTCCTCCTGGCCTGTTTATTTTTATGCTTTTTAAATTGTGGAGTGGGTGGGTTTAAATCTTTGAAGCATCAATTATACAAGCTATGAGAATCATGGCAAGAAACTGTGAAACACTGAAACTTCGATTCAACATATAACTCCAAAGGGTGGGGGAGAAACCCTTAATGGCATGAATCGTTTCACGGGGGTGAATGCAGACGGACATTGTGGCTAAGGGGAGGACTGAAAACATTTTACAAAAGTTTTGGGTTATTTGTGTGGAAAGGCCCAAGGTTAGCAATCTTGTGAAGGAACACATCAATTATCTACACGGTGTGCATGATTCCGTGTCTTTTAACCTGTCAAGGGCAGCTGTGGAGACTACTCCTACGACCATTCTGAATTCCTTAACAGCGACTGTAGAGTTGTGACTCAGTGGAAGAGCATCTGCATTGGCCACAGAAGTTCCCAGGCTCAATCCCCAGCATCTCCAGTGAAAGCCAAGCTAGCCAGAGTAGACAATACAGACACATGGCCTGCTTCAGTATAAGGTAACAGCATGTACAACAGTTGAGGAATCAGAATTTTCAGCTAACTACCGTGTTTCCCCGAAAATAACACAGTGTCTTATCTTAATTTTTGCTCCCAAAGATGCGCTATGTCTTATTTTCAGGGAATGTCTTGTTTTTCTGTGTCCTGTTCGTCGGGCATGCTTCCAAACAAAAACTGTGCTACGTCTTACTTTCGGGGGATGCCTTATATTTCACACTTCAGCAAAACCTCTACTACGTCTTATTTTCCGGGGATGTCTTATATTCGGGGAAACAGGGTAGTGCCTGGTAACCTTTTGAATTGCTGCAATGGCACAGAAAAGAATCCATAGCAATGATCTCTAGTGAGAAAACCAGGAAAAGGTGCTAACAGATCTCATGCAAAACCTGATGTACATTTAGCCCGATTCCTTACTTAGAATAATATATGACACCCCAAAGGCTGTGCGTGCTCCTGGGTACCTTTTGGTGTACTCGCCATGTGCAATACTGATTATGTTATCACTGAACATCTGCTTATTCCCCTGGAAGACAAAAGTAAAAGCATACTCTGTCCTTAGCAAATAGCATTGCTATAGCAACTGCAGGAAGACGTTTGTTCAGTGTGATCCAGATTCTCTCACGAAAGGATAGCGTTCAATTGTGTAAATTCCCATCAGATACGACAATAATTGTGCTTCAAAATGCATAGGAATCAGTGCCCAGGGCATCTTCTACCTCATTTGTAGAAGTATTAGCTCACTACAACACTCTGAAGTCCCATATTCTTTAAACATCAGGTACATGATTTAAAAGAAATCTATGTTTTTAGCAATCTACCTTAATGGAGTCACATACATAATACACAATTTGGCCCAGCATCGAAACAGTGTTGAGAGAATCTATTTCGTAACAACTCTTTAATTGAGCATTTATATTGCTCAGTATTAGATTGTCAGTAGGGATATGCAACAGAATGAGGCAAATTGTTTTTAGTTGCCCAAGGGTGGCTGCAAAGAGGAGAACAGTCCCAACTTTGCATCTATCCTTGGGCAAGCTGAAAACAACCAGTTTTTAACCTTCCAGCCATCTTCAAGTCCATGAGAGTACCTTTTCTGGGACAGTCCCAGACTGTTTCCACTTTCTTGGCATTCTCAGGGCTGAAAATGGCTGTTGGAGCAATCCATGTAGCTGCTCTTCCACCCCCAAAATGGGGACAACCAGGCAACCATTGAAGTCTTGTGGGGGATGGAAAATTTTTCCACGGTTTCTCCCCTCCTGCTCTGCAACCTCCCCACAACTCCTGACTGAACACTTTTCTCCCCTCTACTCGCTTTAGCTGATCCCTGCACATTTTTAAACGAAGTGGGCAATTCCTCCTTTTGCTGCCATTTTCTCCCACCTCTTTTCCATTTCACTCACAGCTCCTGCAGCCTCTCTCATCGGCTGCTCCTGGGGGGCAGGGCAGGGTTTGATCATATCACATCAGGAACCCTGTTGGATTGCTACATTTGAACGTCAGGAGTTTCTCTCTCTGTCTCTCTTTCTCTGCTCATATCCTTTTCACTGGGGACATCAGGAGATACCTTCTGCTTGCAAAACACATGTCCTACACAAGGACAAGGGACCAACAGGATATGAGCCTGCAACTATGCATGCATAGCACTTGCATGCACATATATGTTTTGTTGGTATCTATCTGGCAAGTGTCTATCACAACTGACCTATTAATTAGTTATTGGCCAATTTGAATAGCCATTGCTTACATGTTTGTGATCACATATACCTGAAGTTATAAAGTTAATTTTTCCCCTTTGGTCTCAGTCAGACACTCAGTCCTAGCCATGGGCTGAGAAAACTGTAAATACATAAGAGTACAGTATAATATTTGTTGCTTTATTTCCATGTTACCCCACCCTTTTAGCTAGTAAACTTTGTATGTTATGCAACTTGCTAGTATCCGGGTCCTTATTAGTATCTGCTCAACTCTGCTGATAACAGAGCCCTTCGGGGATGGGGCGGTATAAAAATAAAATAAATAAATAAATAAATATATATATATCCACCAACACATTTTCTTCCCTTTAAAGGGTTTTTTTTTAAAAAAACACACAACCCATCCTATTCAGATTTTTCTGAAAATGTGGGGGTTTCCCTCAAGTTTGTAGAAACATCTGCCCTATCCCTGGATGACCCTTCTGTGGCCCACTATGTTTTAAAAGCCTTTTTGTTTCAGCTCAGCTCTGATACCAGAAGAGAGCCAAGTCAGAAGAAAAAGGCTTTAAACGACATAAAATAGCAGGGTAGGGAACACAATTCAGTTCCACTCGCCTGTGTGCTCCAAAACAGCCCCAACCAGGGAATTGGTGGGCAGACACACAAACAGGTGGATGTGTTGATCCCCCCCCCAATCTGTTTCTACGTATAAGGACTTCTCCTGCAAGTAAAGCATCTAATCATATAACAATATTATCATATGCTGCCCTCTGCAGACCACTTTCCATTATTGCACTGTTGGCATGGTTATATGTTGCAAACATTCACGAAATGAGAAGCATTCTCTACTCGAGCCGATGTAATTTCATAACTCCAGGCCCAACCTGCATGTTGGCTACCCTACTTGCCCTCAGAATCAGTAAAACTCCTACTTCCACATCACTGAGAACAAGTTGTGCTTCATCCTTTAGGACTTTGCTCAGGATCGAAATTTAAATGCTAAAAGAATGAAGATGAAAATGGCATAAGGAGCTGTCCATTGGAGCAGACAGGCCCTGCTTCCAAGTCAATCAGACACAAATGGGAATGCAGTGCTCCGAGGTATCCTCCTGATGACAAAGGAGTGGAAACAGGAGGAGGAAAGGGAGGCAGAGAGCCAGATGGAGTCCTGGAACTTCCCCCAACTTTCCCCCTCCCTGGAAATGCTTCTTTTCCCAGCTTCTTTTTCTCATCTTCCTAAATTGCTGAGAGATTTTAAAAACCAATTTGTTAGACAGCCTGCTAGATCACCCTGCGCCTCTTTTTTATCCCAAATGTTAATTTAATCTTAAACATCCTGTCCTATTAAGGTCATCAGAATTTTTTGTTTTAACATCAAGTCTTGGGCACTCCCAGGTCTTAATCCCATCAAACCATTTCCCACAGCATCGTCTATTCAAAGGATCCAGAATGTTGCTTTGTCTCAGGTAGATTGTCCCTCTTATCATAGCCAGAGGGTCAATTTTTCCTATACGTAGATACCAAAGATCCATGGCAATTTGCTGGTCACTTCTCTCGCTTTCCCCAGACCTCTTCTGGAATGGTGAATATATCCCCCCTTTCAACATCCTATCCATCCATGCATCCATGCATCCATGCATCCATGCATCCAATCTGGTTTTCAAATATCAATATTAATAGAACACAATTTGTTAATTATACAAGTACCTGCTTATTTGAGAGTTCTCACCTGGACAATTCTACCACTCCCAGACAATCCTGCTCTGGATCTCCACAACTAATTTCCTCATCTAAAACTCGAGACTGCCCGCTTAGGGTAACACCCCACCCCACTCCTAATCATACTGCATGAATCTCCTGGAAGTCTGTTGAATGACATTGGTTTGTATTCAACCACTCCATTCAGCTAAACTGTGCTCCACTTCGTATGCCACTTACCACTGGGACATGGTACATTCCAGTCTCTTACATTAGCAGGATGCACTTTGTGTTCCCACTGTAGGATAATTCAACCCATGAGAATTCCACAGTTGACTTAAACCTCCCTTCCATAAAGCACTATGTAGCTACTGTCAGTTACCCTGCAGCTGCAGAAGTGAGGGGATGGATATCCCACCTTCATTTGCCAGCCGAATAAAGAAAGGCTCCTGAGAAATTGCACCCTCTCCCTTCTGAGAGGAAAAAATAATTTCTCTCAGTGTTTGTCCCTGTTTTGTAATGTAGAAGCTTAAATATTTGTGTGAGCAGAAGGATCTTTTCATGACAAAGTCTCCATTTCAGTGTTTCTTATCCCTTTTGGATTTTTTTTTAAAATTAAGAATATAACTTTCACAGCCTTTGGTATGGGGTGATGTATGAGTTAATATGCATGCATTTTGTAGTCTTTCCCCACTTACCAAATTTGAGATCTCACCCATGTAAAGAAAGCAGGGAAGCCTAATGACTTGAGAGGATCTGGAAGGGTTGAATTCTGTGCCCATAGGCCCACTGTCCTGTCTGAGTCAAGGCAGGCCACGACACAAGGACATAGGTAAGGCGGGGTTCATGGGTTCAAACCCCCCATCACATGTTAGAATCTCCACCCACGCCCCCTGCTGCCAAAGTTCCGCCCCTCTGCTGCCTGGAGCTTGGGGAGGTGTGGCCACACCCATATGGGTGGGTGGGGACATGGCCATGCCCCCGAACACACCCCATAAAAATCTATAGCTATATCACTGCCACGTAAGGTATTCCACTGCTGTAGCTGCTGTGTCATGAAAGCATCATCCTAGGCTTAGTTTACTCTTCTGCATTCCAAGGACATTTTCTTTGCTTGGTGCCCTTGGACTGATCCCTATGGGACTGATCCCTATGGGGATCCTTACCACTTGTTCTTTTCTGCTATCTTTTTTGTAAATCATTAATCCTTAGCCTTTTCCTTTCAGGGTTTTTTTTTAATCTCTCCCTCTGTTTTTCCTTTCTTGACAGTCATTACTCTCCACGACTTCTCTTCCTGCTATTTTCAACTCTCCTGGGTCACACACGGGCTTTCTTATTCTGTGTTGTAACCACTATCAATCCAGAGATGAGATGTTTAGTCTTGTTCCGTGCCTGACAGTTTGCAGTTGGCCGTTAACTAATTAAGGAAAAAGGCACTTTGACAAATCGCATGATGATTCATTATGCTTGCCAGTAGAAGCCGAAATGGGGGTCATGGATGTTAAGGGAGACCCAGTAAACCTTTTCATTACAAACCATCCACTTTAGTGCTACTGATGCCTTTCTGAGTTTTATTCACTGACGGGATTTATTAAGAGTAGAGCCCTAAGAATAATTTTGTCAGCCTTTGTCTATTCTTGTATGGGTCAGAGAAAGTCATTTGTCATTGTAGAACATCACATGAGGGGCAGAGGGCCACTAATTAATGATGCTGTTTCAGTTGTTGATTAATGTGTGGAGCATGTCACACTCAGAAGATACAACAGCTGTAAAAAACCTCATAAGAAAGAAATGCACAGCCATTGTGTCAGTGAGGGTGTTTTTTACTGTAACAGTTTTAATTTCATAATGATATCACCGAGACGCATGACATTACCAATCAATAAATTCAAACCTCTCTCTGTGTGTTAAGTTCCATTGAGTCACTTCTGACTCCTGGCAATCCTATGAATCAGTTACCTCCAAAAGTTCTATAATTAACAGCCTTCCTCAGGTTTTGCAAACATAGGACTGTGGCTTCCTTGACTGAGTCAGTCCACCTCATGTTGGGTCTTTCTCTTTTGCGATTGCCTTCAACGTTTCCTAGCATTATTATCTTTTCTAATGACTCTTTGTCTTCTCATAATGTGACCCAAGCACACTAACCACAGTTAGTAATGTTAGCCTCCAGGGAAAGTTCAGGCTTGATTTGATCTAGAACCCGCTGATTTGTCTTTTGGCAATCCTCAAAATCTTCAAAATTCTCCTCCAACATTGCACCCAAAAAATCTCATTAGAGCCATGAATTCACAAGACGGCCTGAGGCAGACGCTCAAATTCAAATTGAGAATAAAAAGGAACAGCCCTACAAGACTGTGGGAGGAGCTTCCTTCATGGTTTCCTTTTGGCGCTCATCTCCATGTGCTCTAGGAAGTTGGTGTGAGTCTCAGAATGCATTGGAGAGGAGTAGGATCTAATCCTACTCTGTCCCTGGCAGGAAAGTTAGCCAGTGCAGCAAAAACCTCCTCAATCAGCTTCATCCGCGGCCATTATTCCTTGCCTCCTTTTAAAAGGGGGTTCCTCCACCCCCTTCCCCAGTTGGCCCAACCTGAAGCCTTTCCCATGCTCTTCCCTCAGGACATTGATGGGCTCCCCAGCATGTCCTTCTCCCATTTTCCCCACTTCCTATTTATCTTCCCTATGCTCCACCCTTTTGTCCCACCTGGGCTACATTTGCTCTGCTCACCCTACCCAGCATGCAGTTTCCCAGGAGGATGGGGTAAGCCCTGGCATCTTAGGTGAAAGTGCCTCCTTCTGGACCAGCTGCTGCACTCTCAGTGTTCTGAGGGTGCCTGGCTGGCCTTGCCTCTCCTCGACTTCCCCCCTGCCCTGTTGAGTTGTGTGGCTGCCCCCCCCCCCAACAAAGTTGGTGGTGAGCTTGGTGTGCCATTGTTGACACATTCCTTACTCAGTCTCTGCAACCGTGGTCTCTGGCTGGTAGCCAGCATGTCGGACACCTCACCCTGCACCTCTCCTTGGTAAGTCAGGAAAAGGATTCCTTGGGTGGGGTGGAAGGCTGAGCTGAGGCTGGCTCAAGACAACTACCCTGCCCTCATTGTATACAAAGTGCGTGGCAGGGGTCTGCTTTTAAAAGCAAAAAGGGACTGCAAGTTAAAAATGGCAACTCTGGACTGGGAAATTCCTGGAGGTTTGGAGGGGGTGAAGCCTGGGCAGAACACAGTTTGGGGAGAGAGGGACCTTGGCAGAATATAATACCATACAGCAGCCATTTTCTTCAGGGAATCTGTTCTCTGTAGTCTGGAGATCTGTTGTAATTCTGGGCCCACTTGGAGGTTGTCAACCCTACATGCAAGTCACGCTGGAGGGACACATTAGTCTTGTGATATGCAATTCAGTTTGGTTTGAATCAGAGAAACTACAGACACGAACTTGAATTTTACAGTATGAAAAACTGGGGAACTGAAATGAAGGTAAATACAAATTATTTTGTTGATTCTAAAGGAGACTTTTAGAAGAAGGCAACTGGTGGATAGAACAAAGAAATGGCAAAGAAAACTGTTAGCTGTGTGAAGCTGAAAGCAATACTTAGGCAAGAATACCCAATTCTGCCTATTTAATTATTGTTATCCAATCAGTATAAAACATCATGTTGGTGCATATACTAAATAAAAGCTACTCTTGTACTTGCCATTGCCAAACACTTCACAGTTTCTCTTATGTTCATCTTTAAACACCCTTGTTTGGTTGGTTATTCTTCTTCCCATTTTACAGATAGAAACCTAATGGTGATACAGAAACCTTCTGTGAGGCTCTTCCAGATCTATGGCAAGTTCGCTACTTGCTGGGCCAAAATAGCTCAGAAAGCATTTCTTGGCATCATTATTACAAGACTAGCAAAGGAATGTGCCTCCCACCATAACACAAGTCTTCAACTCAAAAACTAAGGAATTGTGTGAAATGCAAAAGGTGTTAGACAAAGCTCTAGGATACATATACATTTTTGCAGGGTGCTGTCAAGTTGCATTTGACTTATGGCAGTGATGGCGAACCTTTTCGAGACCGAGTGCCCAAATTGCAACCCAAAACCAACTTATTTATCGCAAAGTGCCAACACGGCAATTTAACTTGGATACTGAGGTTTTAGTTTAGAAAAAAATGGTTGGCTCCGAGGCATGCGTTACTCGGGAATAAGCTTGGTGGTAGTCAGTGGCTTTGCTTTGAAGCAACCGTGCAACTCTTCCAACGGGTGAATCACGACCCTAGGAGCAAGCCCCATTGCCAGCAACCAAGCTTACTCCCAGGAAAAGGATCGTACTTCAGCATGATAATCAGTGGGGTTTAACAGCACTTAACAGGGTTACCTACACTGCTTCCCCAAAACTAGGTCTTAGGTTTAATGCTGATAATCAAGCCTAGCAGCCCAGGCCAGCCTAGGTGTGTGTGTGTGGGGTGACTCTGTTTGCGTGCGCCCACAGAGAGGGCTCTGAGTGCCACCTCTGGCACCTGTGCCATAGGTTTGCCACCACTGACTTATGGCGACCCCGTGGAGTTTTCAAAGCAAGAGATATTTGGAGGTGGTTTTCCATTGCCTGCCTCTATGGTCCCTTCCGCACACGCAGAATAATGAGTTTTCAAACCACTTTCACAACTGTTTGCAAGTGGATTTTGCTATTCCACACAGCTTCAAAGAGCATTGACAGCAGTTTGAAAGTGCATTATTCTGCATGTGCGGAAGGAGCCTATGTTACAACTCTTGTGTTCCTTGGAGGTCGCCCATCCAAATACTAACCAGGGCCAACGCTGCTTAGCTTCTGAGATCTGGTAAGATCAGGTTAGTCTGGGACTATCTAATTCAGGAGGCTTTGTGATATGCAGGCTCAATTCTCCACTTTCCTATGAAGCATGCCTGGATGACCTTGGGCCAGTCACGCTCTCTCTCAGCCTCGTATACCTTGCAAGGTGGTAAAAGAAGTTGCTTGTATACTCTCTGTGCTCCTTGTACCAGCTATACAGATAGTAAGGCAACACACACACACACACACACACACACACACACACACACACACACACACAAGAGACATTCGGAGATGGTTTGCTATTGCCTGCTTCCGTATTACAGATAAAAGCTATAAATGACCTAAAGAAAGTTACATTATTAAAATGTTAGCTGATTTGGTTTAACCTGATGCACTTTCCAAGACTCCTTATTTGTCTAACTATTTTAAAAATGTTACTTAACACAGTTGTGATATTTTCTGTGGCCATTCTGGAACTCAGAGAAGGACGATTTGTTGTAACTAATGTTAATTGTAATTAACTAATTTTAATTGGTTGAGTTTTTGCTCGATGAGTCAAACTGCATATTATGACCTTTAACGAAAGTGAGCTAGGTTGTAATTTTGCTTATTGTTCATCAGAATGTCTTCCTGTGGGCTTGGTTAAATGTAATCTGCTGAACGTGGTGTGAAAGGGATTCTCCTAGAATAGCTAGAAATACAAGGTTATTCCAAGACCCATCTTTCATCCATTGATTAAAGACACAGAGCTCTAGAAGATTGAAAATGATCCCAGGTATTTATTAGTATGGTCAGATGTACTTTCCAACAAGAGTGAACATACTGGGGGAGAGAACTGAGCATGGATGAATGTGAGCCTGAGATTCATTTCTTCCCAAAGAAAGTTCAAAATAATAGCTGAAGCTGTCACAATGAAGTGTTGAGATGATCATTTTATGAGACCCAGAGAGCAAATCTGTGCATCCTCATTCAAGTCCTCCTCAGCTAAGATCTATGAACTACTTTGCTCTGTGGACTCTGTTGCTGCATCGAAGTGCTATGTTGTAAAGCAAAGACTTGACATGCATTTTTAAAAGAAAAATACTTCCTACTAAGCCCTGAAGAGGAACATACATATAAAGAAAAAATGGGCAAAAGGAAAACTCATTCATAATGGAAGAAGCAATCTTTGCCATACCTTGTTCACAGTAGATACCGGTGGTTCCTAATGGGCAGTGACAACTGTATCCATCAGGCAGTGGTATGCAGGTGGCACCTTGCCTGCATCTATGTGGTGAGCTGTGTTCAGGATCACACACGGAAATGGTCTCTGTGCAGAGTGCCCCTTTCCAACCAATATGGCACAGACAGCTAGGATGTGCACAAAAGAGATAACAATAGCATTTTTAAAATCTTGTGTTATTTACAGTCTGGGACTAAAAGCAGATTACAGAGACATTCAATAAACAGTGCAATAGGATTTGGGTTTTGGAAAGCTGGAACCAGTTAGAAATCTGAAAACAGAACTGAAGCACAGCAAGAGCATTAACTTGGCACATGAAACAATGGAAAAATTACATAGTAGGATTCTACTTAGAGCAACAGCCATTGCAGACTATACACAGTAGTATAGACCGCAGTTTCTCTTCACACGGGACAAAAACAGCGCCCCTGGAAGGGTAAAAACACCATTCCAGGTGCGCTGTTCACATGGCTGCCTCCTCTGCATTGAGGCAGCGCCGCGCTTTCCCCCCAAAACCGGCGGGAAAGTGCTGTTTTCCTGCCTTGTTTAATGAACGAGGCTTTTGGAAAACAGAATTTCCCAGACAGCGCCGCTTTTAGACACCTCCTGCTTTCCCCACATTTACCTTTTCTTCCTGCGGAGCTCCTCAGGGATGAGGAGACATGCCCACATTGCCCTTCGACCCCCGGTGAGCTAAATGTGGGGAAATAAAATGGAGGGGCCTCTATGCAGAGGCACCTCCACAGACTGCATATATGCTGCTCATATATGCTGGTGTGCAGCTGCTGCAGGGGCCCGTGCAGAACAGGCCTCAAAAGCCTGAGACAAGCACACAGCCAAAAATAAAGAAAATCTCCACACACGAACAAAAGTCCTCCCAAGCTTTCTGAAAACATACAAAAGCCCCCCCAAAACAAAACCACAAGCTCTCAAAAATCTTGTGTATATAAAGACTATCTGTCTTAAACAACCCTGTTTTTATGACATTAAGCCCAGAACAATGTTGGCATGCCTAAACTACAGATTTAACATGGTTAAACATCCCTTCCTAGAGAATCCTGAGACATAGAGAATGTTCAGCACTTCTATCAAACTACATTTCTCAGGAGTCTTTGAGAGAAGCTGTGATAATAAACTGTTAATGAACTGAACTGGCTTAAACTGATATACATTTATGGTGCAACGGTCACTACACCAAATTTGATCCTAGAGACCCAGAAAAACAAATGAAGGCTGTGTGTTTAGTATGGAACTTGTGATCATCTCATAATTCCAATCCAAATTGTGGAACAGAAGACCTCCCACATTGTCACCCACGTAAAGTGCACAGAGAATCAAAGTCAACCCACAAACCCTGTCTTTTTAGGCAATTGAATTCCCTTGAATAAATTATTGATGGTAGGAGGAGAATCATGATTGTGTTTCTGGACAGTTGGCTAGATATGCATAGCATTACTTCCTGACAGAGTGAAAGGTTTTCTTTTTCACACACATTCACAAACTCCTTTAAATATGAAATAAGGCTGATCCACGTGAAAATACTTGTTCTGCATGTGTTTTGCATTCACACATGACACTTCTCCCTGTGCCTTATCTTATACAAGCAATAAACTCTTAATAACAGATTTCAGTTTAATTTAGCAAGAACAGTAGACCTGTACAAATTGGTGTGGAAGAATGTGCCTTAGGTACTGATTCATGTTACCGTATACATACACTGAAGTTATCATTTCCGAAGTGAGTATGTTTGCACTAATTTCTTATCAGTTAAAATAACCCACTAACTATCAGGTGCTTGTTTGTATAATATTTTTCTAACAGGTAACTTTATACCTCATCCAATAGATCTTTTCTAATATGGAAACGTTTCTTTTTATATATATTCCAAGAGTGACTAGTATTACAAACAAATTATTAGAAGCTTTGCATGTCCTTTGATTTCCTGTACAAATGCTTACATTTTACCTGCATTAAATACAGAGGATCACCCAGCCAGTAAGTAAAATATGAAGTTTACCTTTAAAATGAAATTCCACCGGAAATGTATGCTGCCTCACTTACTTAAATCAGTAGTCCTGTCCCCATAGCAACAGGCTCTCAAATTTAAATGCACTGCACATCATTTCAGAATGGAGGTGCTGTCACAGCGAACAATTTCTCAAAATTGCAAGCGCAAAACCCTTAGGAGGAAATTACTTCCTGGAGCCAAAACAATATTTTAAAACAAACCCAGATCCCAGAGGATATAGTCCTTCAGAGAAACAGATCTTTTAATAGAACAAAAAAGAATAGGTTCTTGGGCTCCAAGGAAATGCAAAAGCTTCCACTGACAGGAAACATTTGCTGACAGGAATCAAAGACAACCTGTCTTTTCACAGCTTTGACAAGTTTCTTTCTCTGAGCGTGAGGAGGATTCAAGAAGCAACGCAACAATTGTGAGGTGACAATAGGAAAAAGCACACAGAAGAAACACATGTTTCTTTTGAAGAGGCAACCTGCTGTTCAGGGAGTGAACTGGAATGAGCCATTACTACAGTTACATTAACAAATGATAATTTAACAACAACAAACAGTTCCATCCAAAGGGCCCCCCAAATGCACTCATGGGAGCAGTTGGCTGGATCCACTGGCAGATTAACCCTCTCTGGGGCACCTGCCCCAGTGGGAGGGGGGTGAAACTGCTGCCATGTGTCCACCACCCTCTCCAGCAATGGGACACAGTACCAGATGCTGCACCAGCGTCCCAGCACCCCCACTGTCACCCACATAGCAGAGGCAGGAGAGAACATGGCCTGGGGAGGAGTTGACATTAGTTGGTCCCTTGTGGCCATTTGGAGTGTTGTGTGGGAACCGGGAAAATCAGACTTATGCAACCCTTTGGGACAGCGTAAGTCCACTAAGGTCAATGGGGGCTTCTTGGCAGCAGGAAGGCTTTCACGCTTGTGAAGCCTTTTCATGCCGCTGAGAAGCACCTTTGGGAGCAGCAGGGTGGTGTGGCTGTAGCACTGTGGCTGGCCCCCTGAGGCTTGGATGGGGCTGCCCATCAATCTCGAACTAAAATGTAACTGCAGACTATAGACCCTCACTGCCTCAGATCATTTTATGAATGGCTTAAACACTCCCTTCTTACCCACATCTGACTCAAAGGCATCCTATGAGCGGATGCACGTATGCATGTATGTGAGACAGCAACATAATACCACAAAGGTACAGACAGAGGGGACAGCATCATGTCTGACAGATTCACTGTGCTTAACCTTGGCTTTTGACCCAACCCACAGGCAAAGGCAAGGCTGGGGACTGTGGTGATAACGGCAGCACTGATCATGCTAAAAGGGAAACTGTGATTAAGCAGGAACTAGAACTCTGGAGTGGGGATTCGAGGTAGCTATGATTTTGCAGCTGAGTTACACAGGTGCTTGGACTGGTCAAGTGAAAAGAGAGATGGGGTCAATCACATGAATGCAAATAAACACACTTTACAATGTCAGCATCAATTCACATGTTATGAAGTCCACATGGTAGACATGTGGATTGATGCCTAGATAGGTGCTGAAAGCCCTGAGCTGGGAATTTAGTTTCCAAGGAGCACATGGGCTCGTATCAGGGCTGTGGCATGTGGGAACAGGTTCTTCAGCTTTCCCCCAGCACTGCTTCCCCAAGTTTGTCCTGCAAGGGAGATTTGCATGTAGAAGTGGGTTGAACAGCAGCTTCCTGGTACTGCCTCAGGTCAGAAAAACCTGATCTGGGGTGTGGGGTGGGGGAGCTTATACTCCACACACTCACAATCATGGCTGCATGTGCCCAAGAATTAATTCCCAGGCTATGTTTGGTGATAGTCCATATGTTCACCATACAGCCTTCATAACATATGAAGCAGGACTCAGATTATTCATCAGGCTAGCCTTACAGGTTATTGGTCAGGCTAGCCTTATTGGTCAGACTAGCCTTTGACAGGCAGTGGGCAGAGATTTTTTTAAAATGGATATGCTAGTAATTAAAGAAGGTATACACATGTTTCCTTTTAAGAGGCAACCTGCTGCTCGGGGAGTGAGCTGGAATGAGCCATTACTACAGTTCCATTAACAAATTATAACTTAGCACCTAATCTTTACGAAGTATGTTTTCATCTACAACCTGATCTAGCTATTACAGGTGTGGCAGAAAATGGAATTAGGTTCAGCAGGAGCTTTGTGACCAGCTTCTGCATGCATCTGCATGAAATGGGGTCGTGCAACCTGGAGTCATTGTCACATTTAGTATACAGCCGATCAACTTGATCTTAGTGCAAATCAGCAAGAACGTGATATGTTCTCTTAGAATAGTTGCTTGAAACACTTGTACACTTACTAAACAGTGGAGCCTCTTTCCACACACGTTCCTCCATTCCTGCAGTTTATCAGTTGGCACGGAGATTGGTCACACTGGCCTACATTGCGGCCAGAATTTGGATGGCCTTCTGGAATACCCAGCGCTTTACATTGAAGATCTCTTCCATTGCAAACTTGAATATCAAAAATGCAACCTTTAGAGAAAGAAAGAGGAGAACCAATACATATAGAAAAGCTAAGAAGTATGAATGAGTGTGTTTGAATTTCATCAAGAAGGCAAAAAAGATAGAGAGGACACAGAGAAATGTTTCTCAACGCCATCATGTAGAAGAGCTAGAACAGGAGGGATGAAGATAGCTGAGTTCTATTAATCTGTGAACTGTAAGCACTTGAAGCAGCACCAGAAAGTTGGATCAGGGTCGTACGGGACCAAAAGGGAAGATTTAATTATTCAACTCTTGCTTGGTTTTGTTAATTAACAAGGGCCTATCATGTCTGTTTTGACCCTTATAGGTTCAAGCTTCAGATTATGATCCTTAAATGAAAAAGACAACAAAAAAACAGACAGTGTCACATCTCATCAAGGAAATAAATGGCATTTGTATTTAAGAAGAGGGGAAACTGCCATTTGCACACACACACCCTTCATAGGCAACATGATACGCATATAGTTTCCCCTCGGGTATTTTTAAGAAAACATGTCTTCAACACTGGATGAATCTGGAAAATGTGTACCTATCAGGAGCACGTGTAATTGATGGATATGGGCATTTGTTTATTTGATTGCCTTTTCCCCCTGAACTTTTCTTGAGTCTGATATTGCATTTGTCCATCTTCACCTATAGCTCTTTTACAGGTGGTTGTCAGGTTTCAACAAGCTGATGCATATTGCTAGTTGACTGCATTCAGTTTAGAGAGCTACAAATCATACAGACATGATACAGACCATTATTTGGATGGGGGTTGTATTTGTACTGTGTATTCTTTTGTTACTTTTACTCAGCACTCACTTTGCAGGTATTATGTAAGAAGTCTGCTAATATCTGCCAGAAACAAGGGACATTCTGCATAAAGGTAAAATGACAGCATGTATTAGGATATCTGTGAATGCTATTTGTAGTTTATTTTATTTTTAAGTTGTTTAAAATGTATTTGGTTTCTCATGCAATGACCACATGATGCAAATAATAGTTACCTTGAAAGCCATTCTTAAAATTGGATCCATTTGGCAAGAGTTCTGGAATGTATTCCACATAGCCTCCTACATAAAACTGACTGAAGACATTGAGCCCAACTAATCTTCCTGGAGATATAACAGTTTTATTCTGATGATCATCCACCTTTTTAAAAAGAGAGACGTTATTTATAGCAAACTGAACCAGTATCTCTTAAGAACGTGCAGCTACGTACTTCCCAGCAGAGAGACATTATTATAAATTAATAATGGGGACAAAATGGTTACAAAAACATGTTTCAAGCTGCAGTTTTCAATCTATTCCCATGATTCAAAAATCTACTGAGATGTTCAAATATTTCTGCCAGGCAGAAAAGAACATCCAGTTCTTGTGTTATGCTAGAGTCTATCACATAAGCAGCCCAGTCCAGAGGCCACTGTGGCCAGGGACAACTCTGCCACTGCACTGCTGCACTGTCTCCAGGGGACTTTCAGGTGGTGTGGGGGTGCAGCAAGACAGGAAAAAACCCATGGCTGCCTGGAAAGCACTCTACAGTCTAAAGTCCTAGCCACAGCATTTCTGTCTTGAAAGCCCAGGTTGCAGTTGACTAAAGTCAGGTCCACCCCCGAGAATGCCCTCCCCCCCTCATACCAATATAACCGAGGACACCAGTGTTGCGCCCCAGTGATGCCAACTTTTGGAGTTGTGGGGTGACTGAATGCTGGTGCATTTGCCCTCTCCGCCAACAGAGATGCATCAGTGCAGACTTGCATCGCAAGAGAGATGTGATCCTTTCCCCCTCTGGATTGGACCACTAAACTTCCTTAAAAGTTTCAAGTTTAGATTATAAACATGGGAAAGGGGAAAGTATCTGATTTTAAAAGGGGACTGATGCCCAGAAAGTGTAGATGTTGACATAAATCATTTACACACTTACAGCTCACAGTGAGGTTTGACCTGTCATATTTCCCCCTGCAGCATGTGCTTTGAATTTTACACTTCCTTTCCCCCTGCATTTCCCCCCAAATCTGCTGGGGCTCTTCCCCATCAGCCATTTTCTTCCCCCTCCTCCATTTTCAACAGAATTTTCCCCACCCCTTTGCCTTAGTGGACTAACGTTAGGGCAAAATAACACAACCCTGGCTGACTGTGTGACCTATGTTAGCTCACCAATGCAAGAGGGGGCAGGGATCCAAAAATGGAAGAGGGGGAAAATGGCTGATAGGGGGTTGTTTTCAACAGTAGTGTATGGAACTGAAAAGATTAGGAGGAAAATGCAGGGGGGGGGGGTTGAAGGCATGCCAAATGATTTCACAAGTATAAAAAATTGTAGGTGAGGAAGAGAAATGGGTGGAGAGAGGGCAGTTGAAATGGAGAAAAAAATTCTCCATACATGAAAAAATGGAGAAAAAATAGTTAAAAACAATAACACTAGTACTAATAACAGAATTAAAACAGTCAAAGAATAATAACAGCAGCAGTAGAATTTTTTTAAACTATTCAGTTCAGCAACAGATAAAAATGTAAATAAGACAGATACTCATACTGCCACATTTTTTCAGCCAAATGTATCTCCTAAGATAGTGTTCAAAATAGAAGGGAAAAGTCCACCCTGATTTCTCTCAAGGAAGAAGATCACAATCAATGGTACTGGAACTCTACACAGTTTAAGTTTGTAAAGGTTAGCATCAGCATTTCAAATTGAACTCAGAAACAAATCAGCAACAAAACTTGCTGAAAAGATTATTTCAATAAACTTCAATAAATATTTTATATTTGACGAATTAAGCTCTGAGTCACAAAAGCTTATACCCTGAAAAAAAAAATGCTGGTCCTGTACTACTGGACTCACATTTTACTCTACTATCACAGACTAATAAAGTTATCCACCAGAAAAAGACTTGTTACCTTAAGCCATCCAGCCTGAAGAGATTTGCCAAGACTGACCAGGTGAACATGAAGCGTCCTATTTATTGGCTCACTAATAATAGTGGCTGTTCCAGATCCCAAGTTGTAGCTATATACTACACTGCCATTGCGCAGGCCTAACACCAGGAAATCGTCCCCATTGAGACCTAAAGCAATGATATCATATTAAAGTGGCAATCTAGGAAATATAAACTCTCATTTTTAATGCAGAATCTGCTTGCATTCTCCCTCTTTCTCATATAGCATATTAGAAGGAAAGAGATATTGTATATGGAAAAAAATTGAAGAATCCCCTTGGTGTGCTGAAAAAAAATTGTTTTCTGGCACAAAATTGGCTTAATTTTGAAGAAGTTCCTATTATTTTTGTGTTTCTGCTACAGACACAGAGGGCAAATATGCACTTCAGTTTCATACAAAAAGGGAAAAATCATGTCCTCCTCAAAAATTAGCCCTTTGTGCACTCAAATTAAACATCTTTTTGGCATACAAAAAGGTAATTCATTATTTTGTCATAACACATGCTGCATTTTCCCAAAGAACTGCAACACTTGGGGTTGTGAAAGTGTGCACCAGAGGACTTCAAAATGTTGTTTGACTTTGTCCATGGTCTCTGTGGACCCTGTAATCGCTTTACTTCTTCAGTTCTGCTACTCAAAGATCCATGAAATTATATCTAAAATTATCAGATTGAAATCTCTGGATTAAAGATGGAATGAATATTAACCCAGCTAGAACTGGAAGAATCTTTCACCCATGTGGAGAGCATATATCAGGGCATCTCATTTAGTAACTTGCATAGAGCTTTTAAATAATTTTTTTAAACCCAAATGCTTTCTCTGTAATAATTTTATAATGTGTGAAGGGACTTGTGTTTTAAGTGGACATAGTAGCACAATACGTAGAGCAGTCTTTCAGTTACTGAAACCACAGAAGTGATCATTTCCATTAAGGCACCTATCAGATATGAGGACTTTTACATATTCTCATCTCCCTTGTTTCTTCCTTGTCTATGAGTGTCAATATCATGAGAGGCAGATATTCCTATACAAGGAATTTCAACGATTTGAACAACTCAGTGATTTGATGTTATTACCCGATTTAAGGTAAAATGGATGCCAAGAAGGGTTCCTGAAAGCCCGAATCTTCGAACTATGAATTATCTGAGAACTTGATCCATTTCAACCAAACAATATGCAGGAATATTCTTGGTTCATCAATATCATAAGGATGTTTTAGGGAATATAGACCATATAGATTTATTATTCATAAGTAGATGAGATGCAGAAAACATTAAATAAGTGTTGAGGAAATATTAGACTTTTTTAAAAAAGAAAAGAGTTCTACTGATTGGGTCAATTTAAATGTAATGTACTTCTGTCACACTATTTCTCTCTCTCTTTCAACTCTCTTTAAGAGAAGTAGAAGAAGTAGAAGTAGAAGATTTTTTTAAACCTACCCATTTAAATTAACTGAAGTAAATAGGCTTTCAAAGGCGTGGCTCTATTTAGGATTGCACTATTAATGTCTTAAAGTACAAAGGAAACATATTATATATTTATCTAATGTTCCTCCAGCTAGTGTTCTAATGCCCTCTTGTGGCTGACCACAGATTTTGCTGTGCAGAAGTGTTTAAACCTTAGTTTAGTGTTCTACCTGTACTCTTTGTCTCCCTGTGGAAGTTCTGAAGTTAACATTTGGCAAGGTAGCTTTTGCTTGTTGCTCAAGCTCATCAAAATATTTTCTAATTTTGTTTTAAAAAATCCTAAAAAACTTGCACAAATGCTCAATAACAGTTCTGGTTTCTGAATGGCTTTGCTGACCCTGTGAAACCAATCTAGCACATGGGTCCAAAAATGCAGCATAAACACAAATTCCAGTTCTTCCATTTTCTGCAAAAGATTGTTATCCTGAAGCCTAGTACCACCCTTCCCATTAACATCAGAGTACAAATGACAGAGGGCTTCAACGATAGCACTGTAACTTTCCAAAAAAGGATTTGCTTTTGCTTCTGGTCATGAGCAGAATGTATTTTTTTTATTACTGAATCTGCTTCTGGTCATGAGCAGAATGTACTTTTTTATTACTGACTAACTGAAAGTAACCTGTTTCTATAAGCTTATATGAGCGAATGATAGGTGACTTCTTTTTTCAGAAATTGTGGAAATATAAAGGCCAATTATATGTTTTCTTTTGTTGTTCCAGGTCTTAAAATGAAAAACGGGACATTTCTTTCTCCCAATAAAATATATCAACACAAAGAAGGCTTAGGAGCTCAAGGGGGAACATGGGGGGGGGAGGGGAGGGGACTGTGTCACTCATGCATGACATCACTTCCAGGAAGACTCAGAAGTGGCATCACTTTGCTGTAAGAATTTCCAGAAAACCCTATCGTTTTCTGGAAATCAGCATTTTTTCCTTCCACCACCTCTTGGCACAATGGCAGGCAACAAGGGTTTTGGGTGGAAAGCTCTAAAGAAAGCTCCATAAGAAAGCTCTAAAGAAAAATGTGTATTTTTGTTTATGGTTCTTGACTTACCCATAAATATATAGCAAAACTGTGTCATTTGTTAAAGTCCTTATTGTATGACACCTAATTAACTTACCTTGGCCCTTCTGCCCAGTGAAAAATATCAGGTTATCTTGAAGTGATGAATTGTCATTTGCCAACCGAAATTTCAGGTGGAATTTGTAGTAGAGGCTGATATTGGGAATTGCTGAATAAGCTAGGAATGAAGTATAGCCAAAGGCATCTGTACCACTGAAGCTAGGAGAAGTAATATTAATAGCTGTTGGAGGGGAAAAAGAGAAAATTCGTATTTCAGTAAATGAAACAGAAAATGATGCATTAATGTTTACATTTAAAAGACTCTTTCTAATCCATAAAAACAGCAATTTTAATTAGGTAATTAGCTGGTGAACAAAAACATTATATCATTATGAAGACTAAATCTCCTCTTCCCTTCCTTCTATGAACAAAGAAGGCAATTTCTTACTGTTTTAAAAGTACGATTAACACTCTGTCATGTTTCACAATTTCAGCCTCTTCAGTAACCAGGTGGGCAGAATTGTCTTCAGTAAGTTTTGACAGCCCTTTTGAAAAGCTCTTCACATGTGCTTTAAATACAGACCTAACAGAGGCCCTTTCTGCACTGCAACGGTGCGGGGGTGCGTCGGCATAAACAATGCCGACACACACCCCTGGGACCGTTCGCATGGACGGTCCTGGGAGGGTGGCAGGCAGCGGTGCAGCCTTTGCACAGGCTGCACTGTTGCTGAATGCCTACCTTGTCTCCTGGCTTCCAGCTCATCGCAGAAGCTAGGGGGCACGCCCCCAAAGCCTGGAGCAACGGCTCTGGAGTCCCAGGCCAGGGGGGCATGTCCCCTGGCCTCTGCGACAAGCCAGAAGCCAGGAGACAAGGTAGGCGTTCGGGAAAGGGGGGGGAAATGGTGCCTTCCAGCCACTGCCATTTGCACGGCAGCAGTTGGAAGCCACTGTTTCCGAAATACCTCGCTCAGGGGGCTTGAGGTTTGAAGCTGGCCAGCCACTGCTCCAGGGAGATTCTACGAGGCTGCTGCTGCTGCTATGCAGCGGCGGCAGCAATCGTCGCAGAATCCCAGGAACACTGCTATTTTTTTAAGCGAAAGTCCCTGGGGCCGGCTGCTATTCCGCCCATGCGGAAACAGCCTTATAGACAAGTGAAAGCAAGGGTGGATTTAAACCAGTACTTTAAAATCTCTTTCCAGCAGGGCAGGTCATTTAATTTATTTCTTAATTGTGTTTGTTGATTGACTATACCCTCGTGGCTGGAGACTGTACACCACCTTAAAAACCAGCAAAATTTACAAGGTATAAGCTTTCAATAGTCAAAGCGCCCCAAGTATCCAATAAAGGGAGTTTTGAACCCAGGTTAAAAGAAAGTTATTTATTTATTTATTTGACTTTTTAACTGCCCTCCCCCTAGGGCTGTGGTGGCGAACCTTTGGCACTCCAGATATTATGGACTACAATTCCCATCAGCCCCTGCCACCATGGCCAATTGGCTATGCTGGCAAGGGCTGATGGGAATTGTAGTCCATAACATCTGGAGTGCCAAAGGTTCGCCACCACTGCCCTAGGGGCTCAGGGCAGAGAACAACAGTCTTAAAACATACTTTAAAACCAGTAAAAATCAGTTCTATATAATCAATAAAAAACAGAACCATATAATACAGATGGTGTATACCTTTCCCCTTCCCAGCCTCATGCCCACGGGAGGCCAGGTGGAATGGTAGATGCAGTTAACCAGGCTGGCCAAATGCCTGGCAGAACAGGTTCATGTTGCAGGCCCTGCGGAAGCTCTGCAAGTCCCACAGGGCCCTAATCTCCTTTGGGAGCCTGTTGCACCAGCTAAGGGCTGGCCCTTGTGGAGGCCAGGCTGTAAAGGCCCTGGCCCTTGTGGAGGCCAGCCTGATCGCTTTTGGGGCAGGGATCACCAGTAGGTCCTCCTCTGAGGAGAGGAGGGGCCTAATGGGGCAATATGGGGAGAGGCGGTCCCTCAGGTATGCAGGTCCAAGGGCGTGAATGGCTTTAAAGATCAGAACCGACACTTTAAACATGACTTGGTACCGATCGGCAGCCAGTGCAGATGGTATAGGACCGGCATAATCCGGTCCCTGCTCGAAGTTCCAGTAAGAAGCCTGGCTACCGCATTCTGCACAAGTTTCAATTTCCGAATCATGGCTAAAGGCAAGCCTGCGTAGAGAGAGTAACAGTAGTCTAACCTGGGGGTGACCATTGCATGAATCACAGTGGCTAGATCAGCTACATTTACAACTTTCCCCCTTTAACCCAGGGTTCAAACGCTTGGAGCTTGCCTATGCGAACTGTGGCAAGCAGGAAGTGTTCTATGCCAACCCTTCTGTCCACCATTATGGTGGATTCCCTAGGCGGCCACCATTAGAGTAGATTATCCAATAGGCAGCTGCCAAGTTGTGCTGGTAGGTGGGGGTATTCTTGGGGGGTAGATTCTCGGGGGGGGGGGATTCTCAGGTGGGGAGATTCTAGGCTGCACAGTTTGCAAAGAAACACTGTATTTCCTGTGCGAACTGTGCTGCCTCCTGCTTCTGGGATCCAGTGATCCCGGCTGATCCCTGCACCCACTGTGCAAACGGCAGCACAGGCAACACAGATTTGTGTAACCCACTTCAGGTGCCTGTGCAGAATCAGCTTTTGTTATGCTTCAACATCAGCAGTTTCTTTAATTAGCTTCATCCATCAGAACCAGCCTGTTATGGAACAGTCTTTGCTAAATTCTACCCCTCTCTTACCATCATGACAGAGAATCCCAGTTCTTCCATATGGACAAAGGCACACGGTGTCTTGGTTGGATTTTGGAAAACATGTGGCTCCATTCCCACATGGGTTCTTCTCACAGTTTGAAAATTGACACAATTTCCCAGAATAGAGTGCCGAGCATTCACAGAACCAGTTCTCAGTATCACTGTTAGATCAAAACAAAATGCTGTCAAAAATGTCGGTGAGAAAACAATCCCTGGGGAGAATCTGATTTATCCCTGCCTTAAATCGAGTAATATACAATCTGTCCATCAAACCTGCCAGTTTCTTTGCATTTTTAAGCTTGTGCCCCTTATTCTGAGCACAAACAGTAACTTTATATTTAATTACATTTCTAAGGGGTATTTTTTGGATATTGCTTCTTTTTCTTAGTGTTAAGTTCTCAATGTGTTATTCCTTGAAGAAGAAGCAAGTGGGTTGGGGTATGGTTTTAAGTGAAATGCTTGCAATGATCACACTGCTTTCAAATCTTTAAAAAATTATTAATGAGAAAAAGGTGTCTTCCAATTTTTACAGGAACATGGATATCTTCTGCCCTTTCTGAAATACATTTAGATGAAACAATGACAGATGGTCATCAGTCCTCAGTTAAAAACCTTCAAAGAAGGAGACTCCACCATACTCCTCTATTGAACAGCTCTTACTGTTAGGAGGTTCTTCTTAATGTTTAGGTGGAATCTCCTTTCCTGTATCTTGAGTACATTACTCCTCGTCCTAGTCTCTGGAGCACAGAAAACAAGTGTGCTCCGTCTTCAACATGAAGTCCCTTCAAATATTTTATATGGCTATCATGTCACCTTTTAATCTTCTCTTCTCCAGACTAAATAAACCCAGATCTATAAGTCACTTCTTGTAGGGCATGGATTCTAGACCTTTTACCATTTTGGTCATCCTCCTCTGGACACACTCCAACTTAACTAATCTGGAGGAACCGGGTTTGATTCCCTGCTCTGCTGCCTGAGCTGTGGAGGCTTATCTGTGGAATTCAAATCAGCCTGTGCACTCCAACACATGCCAGCTGGGTGACCTTGGGCTTGTCACAGTTCTTCTGAGCTTTCTTAGCCCCACCTACCTCACAGGGTGTTTGTTGTGAGGGAAGAAGGGAAAGGAGTTTGTAAGTCCATTTGAGTCTCCTTACAGGAGAGAAAGGGGGGATATAAATCCAAACTCTCCTCCTCCTCCTCCTCCTCCTCCTCCTTCTTGAATTGTGGTGCTTAGAACTAGGCACAGTGAGGACTGACCAATGCAGAATAGAGAGGTACTATTATTACATCCCTTGATCTAAACACTACACTCCTATTGCATTGGCTTTCTTGGTTGCAGCATCACACTGCTGACTCATGATCAGTTTGTAATCTACTAAGATTCCCAGATCCATTTTACATGTACTGTTGTCAAGCCTGGTGTCATCCGTCCAATATCTGTGTATTTCATCTTTTCTGCCTAAGTGTAGTAGCTTACATTTATCTCTGTAGAAATTCATTTCGTTAGTTTTGGCCCAGCTCTCTAATCTGCTCAGGTCATTTTTAATTCTGACCTTGCCCTCTGGGGTATTAGCTACCTCTCTTAATTTGCTGTTGTCTGCAAATTTGATTAGCATGCCCGCTATTCCATCATCTAAGTCATTGATAAAAATACTGAATAGCACTGGGTCCATGACAGAACCCTGCAGCACCCCACTAGTCACTTCTTTCCAGGATAAAGATAAGCCATCAGTCAGTCAACTAATTACAAATACATCTAACAGTAGCCTTGTCTAGCTCACACTTTACTAACTTGCTTGTAAGAGTATCATGGGTATCTTGTCAAAGGCCTCTCTAAAATCAAGGTATGTTACATTCACAGCATTCCCTTTGTTTACAAAGCTTGTACTTTATCAGAAAAGGAGATAAGATTAGTCTGGCATGACTAACTTGCTTGCAAGAGTATCTCTTTTTGAGAAACCCATGTTGAATTTTAGTGATTATAGTATTCCCTTCTAAGTGCTTACAGACTGTCTGTTTAATGATCTGCTCTAGAAACTTTCCTAGTATTGATGTCAGGCTGACCAGGCTATAATTGTTTGGGTCCTCTTTTTCCTCTCTTTTTGAAGATGGGGACAACATTAGTCTTCCTCCATCTGCTGTTCTCTAGACATTCTCAAAGATTATTGCAAGTCATTCTGAGATTACTTCTGCCAGTTCTTTCAATATCCTAGGATATAGTTAATCTGACCCTGGAGATTTGAATTCATTTAAAGTATTCAGGTATTCCTGTACTAGCTGTTCATTTATTCTGTGCTGAGTTTCCTCTACTGTATCTTATGTTCCATTTCTCCCATTTGAATACCGTTTTCCTTTTGGGAAAAGACTGAGGTAAAGAAGGTAGCTCTGCCTTCTCCATCCTGTTAACTCTGAGTAGCTCTGCCTTTTCTCTATCCTGTTAGCATTTTGCTATCTTCTCCATCCTGTCATATCCTTTTTCTTCATTTTGCTATAAACATAACCACAAAAAAGCCTTTTTTTATTGTTTGTAACCTCTCTGGCAAGCCTCAGCTCATTCTGAGCTTTAGCTTTCCTGACTTTCTCACTACACATCCTGGTTATTTGTCTGAATTCCTCTTAGGTGATTTCTCCCCTTTTTATTTCTTGTACTTATCTCTTTTAAATCTCAGCTCAGTTGAAATTTCTTTAGACAGCTATCCTAGCTTCCTTTGATTCCTCCCATTTTTCATCCTCATTGGAACAATTTGAGATGGTGCCTTCAAGATCTTACTGTTAGGAAACTCCTATCTATCATGCACTCCCTTCTCTTTTAGTATTCTTTACCATGGATTTACACCTAGTAGTTTCATAAGTTTGCTGAAATCAGCTTTTTAAAAGTTTAGAATGCATTAGCATAGAGTCATCTGAGGCCATGGTTCATTTCCCCAGACTGTTTATTTAAGAATATTTTGTTCAGAACATTTCTTGGAGACAGCCCTGTGATTTGTTGAAGAAGGTCAAGAGATTATGGCTGCCTTTTCTATAAATTAGAGCTTATTATGGAAGCAGATACTACTCTTAGCATTTTTTGCTTTATTCCACCTACCCCACCAATGCTGTCCAAAGATACTCTTGAACATCATAAGTACCAACTACAAGAACCAATGCCTCTGCTGCTATTTTCAGAGCATCCTATGATTACCACTAAACTATATGTAATGATTTTAAAAACTTTTTCTTGAATTTTTCAATGAACCCACTTTATGGTGTGTGTTACTAGGGAGTGACTTGAACCAAACGCAGGAAAAACTTGGTTATTTTACTGCACTGAGGCAGGGTTAGCCTTGACACACTTCATTCCTCTACATGTGTGAACCAGTTCACAAAGTATGTCGGTCACTGACCACCAGAATTAAGTGCATTTGAATATAATGTGTGTTGGACACTGGATTCTGGCCATGATATTTGTTCAGATAATGACTTAACATTTAGAAAGTTTACTTGATAAAGCAAATGGTCTTTTCAAAGAGTTCACTGCTTAGATAGTGAATGAAGATACATGCAAGGAGAAAATCCCAGAGACGAAATTTGTTAACAGAATAAAATAAGTAACTCTCCTGACACTCATTATGCCTAACAGTTCATTAGTGTGTTGAAAGCAGACCTCACACAGTTCCAAGGCAGAGAGAATCTCAGCTACAAAGCCTGCTAGAATGAATGCTTGTGAATTATGCCTCCAGACACCTTTGAAAGGGGGAAATTGCTATCAGCTGAAATAATAAATTCCTATGAATAGCCTATTCTCTATCGAGAGCTGCAGCACAAGAGAGATGGGGAAGAATGTCAATTGGATAAATTTGTTTTGGCTTGCGTAGCACCGAGAACCCTGCATGCTCAATCACTTTGATACTTATAGTGTGTTGCTCTTCTGCTCACACAAGAGACAGTCTCCCCAAAGCTAGTCATTAAGGGCACATGCTACTGGAAAGATTTTCTTCATTGGTCCCACTGAATGGAGCAGGCAGTGTTGTTGAACAGCTTCCATTCAGCTTGTGCTGGAGCACTTCCTGGTGGCTTATTCCAAAGCTCCATTTTCATCCATATTCTGGGAAGTAAGTCCTTTTGCACCATAGTAATGATGGCTTATTCCAAAGCTTCACTTCTATGCATTCTTACTGGGAAGCAAATCCCTTTGAACTATAGTAATGACTTCTAAGGGAAAAGGCTTAGGATTGGGCTGCAAATATATTTTTGTGTTAGAATATGTAACTTCAAAACTGGGTGGAATGACGATTTCTTATTATTTGTATTTATGAGGTGAACTGTTGGTTGCCTTTTACCTTGAAACCCTACAAGGGTTGTTAATGCTTTTCTCCCAAATACTTCAGTTGAATAATGTTCTTTATTCCACATGGAGTTCGGGGAGGTGTATGTGTGCAGGGGTGCCCAGGGTGAGCCCTGGGTGCCATTTTAAATAGCTATGCCCCTGAATATTGTTCTCATTTGTTCTCATTTGGCAATAGAGCGGAGGTGCTGAGAAGGAGACTAGCTGAATAGACTAGCTAAGATAATAGGGAGGATCCAAACAACCACTGAAGGGTCTTCCTCCAACTTAAATGCTCTTTCTCCAATAGAAGATCTGCTTGTGTTGGAAAAAGTCTCCTTAGGCTTCAGGAAGGCTTCATATTTTGCTCTGTGTGTGGCAGGATAGGATCTACCCCAATACCCCAATACGTAGTTCATTTCACACATTAGCTACTATGATGTAGTGGTTAAGAGAGGGAGATGCTAATCTAGGGAGCTAGGTTTGATTCCCCATTCCTCCACATGAGCAGTGGACTCTAATCTGGTGAACTGGGTTTGTGTCCCCACTCCTATACATGAAGCCTTCTGGGTGATCTTGGGACAGTCATTGCTACATTGTGCATAATCCCTCAAGCAAACTCTTAAGAAGTTCCATTCAGCTCAAGAAAGTGATGGCAGTTTTCAACCCGACTCTAGTTTCTCCCAGCCATCATCGTTACTGAAACTAGATATAAAATTGCTTTCCTATTAAGGAGCATCCCTCCAGCAGAAGAGGTGTATCCTGATGATGCAAGGATCTGCAGGCCAGTTAAACATTCCTTGGGTTACAGGACCATTCTACCACCAGTTGAACTGAAACACTGGATAAGACACAGACTGGGAAATCAAAACATCCCAGAAGTAAGCCAGGCTGAGAGCCACATTTGGGGCTACCCCTGTCCTGGATTCATCACAAAAGTTTTCCAAACTTACTTAAAGGAGGAAAGAAAAGAGCTGGAGGAAGAGAAAAATCACAGCAAACATGAAGCAAGAGAAAATTCTGTCTACAAGAAGATGCAAGAGAAATACCAGAAATGGAAGGTGAAATCTAACTTGAGAAGAAATCTAACTTGAGAGCTGAACAGGAACCTTGCGTGAATTAGATGTGCCATGGCAGAACTAGATTATGCTAACCTTTGACAAAGGGAAGAAACAATTTGAAATGATTATAAGAGAATGTTGGAAGTTACTAGTAAAAAAAATATTAAAGATGATCCCAGTGTCAGCAAAGAATAATTACATGTGACAGCATTCTGAAGAAATTAAACGAATTAATGTGATGGGGAAAATCATGTAATAGTTTATCATAACAGTTCTTCCTTAATATATGTGTTGCTGTTTGACATTAAAGTGTAAGTAGCAAGTAGTTTTAGGTCATGCTACTACAGAGGGCAACAGAAAGCAACTATTCTGTACTCCTCCCCATCTTTTATACCTCTTTCTCTTTATATGTGCTTTACAATCTTGTTGTTTGACCTTTTACTTTCATTACTGCTTCAGCACAGAATAATGGCTATAAATTATGGAAGCTATAAAAATCCCTAAAAAGTCTGAAATCTAATGTGATAAAAACTGTTGACATTTTTCAAATGTGAGTTTGTGAGTTTGGAGTTTGGAGATGCTGAAAGTTAACATAACTGGATGGTACACCAGAGATTTTGTGAGTTTGGAGATGCTGAAAGTTAACATAACTGGATGGTACACCAGAGGAAATGTTCCACAGACTAATGGCCTGATCCTCTGGAAGGGAAAATGAGCTGATGGAGGTGGTGTGGAGCCGCCAAGATGCATTTGCCTCCTCTGCTGGCATAAGGGGCACCTCTGCTGGTGGAAAGGGCAAAAGAGTTGTGACCAGGCACTGTTCAATTCAACAGTGGCTAAATAAGAATTCACAGCTGTCTGCAGCCAAATCCTAAACAGCAGTCATCTCTCCACTAGTCCTTCAGATAGGTATAGATACTTGCAGAATTTAGAGCAAGCAGTCCTAGAGCATTCACCTGGAGATGTGAAAGACTGATAGGTTACCAAAGATTCATCATGGATGTACAAGCTTTCCTGATAGATGGCCCTTCCCACTCAAAGGCATCCTTGCCCCTCAAAAGCAACAATGGACCACCCAATGGAAACTCAAAGCCAGAGGGTAGCCCTACAAAAACAAAACCAACAACAACAACCCTGCCAGCATTTGGTCCTCATATCGAGCAAAATTATTAAAGAACCTAATCATATTAGCTGTAGCTGAACATCCTGTAATGTTTTCATCTATGTTTCATAATGGGGTTTCTATCTTCTGTTTGCAGTAATCCGGGCCCACCTGTCATCTTTCTGATATTTGTAGCTCTGGTTATAATTCTGTCAAGTGTTTAGAAGTAGGATATGGCTCACCAAAGCCTATGTTACAATATATACTTTTATAAAAATAAATAACATCAAGATGAACTGTGATAAAATAAAATTACAGGGGCATGTTCTTCTGCTGAAATAAATTAACGGGTTCACATAGTACTTAAAAAACCTAAGGTATCATAAGACTGTTATTTAGGGTGCAGCAAACTTAAAATGGCTGTCTCTGTAGAATTTTTCACAGGTGATAGTGTTTATTTCTTTCCTTTCCTACATACAAGGATCCATAATGATAATTTTCGCTTTTATTTCTCACAACAATATGAAGTGGACTAGGCTCACAGACAGTAGCCTTAGTCAACCAGTGAATTTAGTAGAAAGAGATCTTCAATAATATACCCTGTTTTCCCCAAAATAAGACCTATCCTGAAAATAAGCCCTAGCATGATTTTGCAGGATTTTTGGAGGATGCTTGAAATATAAGCCCTACTCAAAAAATAAGCCCTAGTTATAGATTCCCTGGTGCAGCTGATCTGGTCACGTGGGGGGGGGGGGGCGGCACACAAAATCATGGGGGGAAAAAAGACATCCCCTGAAAATAAGCCCTAACACGTCTTTTGGAGCAAAAATTAATATAAGACCCTGTCTTATTTTCGGGGAAACATGGTAGCATTTATATTCAACCTAGGGGAATATTCTGATTTATGACAATGCTGTGGCATTCCAGAGTGGTCCCTACCTTTAAAAAATCACCTTTCTTTGTGATGACCTAACATGTATATTTTCCAGATAAGAATGCTGTTAACTAAAAACATAGTTCAGCAGAATAAACAATCATATACACAGCTTCTTAGATTATAATAAAGTTTACTATAAAAAATAGATAGGGAAGGGTATATGGATAGAAAAACTTTAAACAGTCCTCTCTGAGCTGATCTACATGCTGCTTTGACATTGGTGAAAGTATGACTGACTAGAACAAATACGGGAAACTTCTGAGATTGCCTTCATGATTTGTTGCACCTACTTAATAATAATATATTGATTAACCACTGACAATCAGTAGATCACCTCATTAATTCAGGCAACTCCTAACTTCCAGGAAAAAAAAACTAGAATACATGACATCCCATTAGCCATATGCCAACTAGCTATTTATTTATTTTTTCTCACAAACAGCCCCTTTAACTCTTTCATGAGTGAAGAGCTGACTGTTGGATATACCAACAGGTGCAGAAACATTCTTAGACTTCTCAGATGATCTATCAAGATACTGTGAGATCAAAAAGGCTGCCAGGTTATGGTAACTGTTGTATTTTAGATATCTTTTACAAGAAGGCAGAATGGAGACACACAAGTAGGCATTTATCAGGTCAGATTCATAAGATGCCATAATCAACATCAGTGTTTCCTTCTCGAGATCCTTCTTGATTAGAAACTTGTTCAACTGTTTGAGATCCTGTATAACTTGTTATTTTTGACACTAAGAAAACTGGAATAGATACCAGAGCACCACAGGCTCTCATGGACAAGGTCAAATGCCTTTGTGTTCAGGAGATGACTTATTATAGGTAGGAAAAGAAGATGTTCCCAACAGATCTTTAATTCAGTCCAGACGTGAACCTGTGAAGACTTGAACCTGTCCTTATAATGCTGGACAAACATAAGGGCACACTCTAAGACTACAATCTTCTTTTATAAAAAGGGGATTTTAAAGGTTTTTCCCATATCAGGCAAATGGTAGGCACCAGCTATCTTTTCTACTAAGTCTCATCTAGTTCTCCTTACTGCAGCCCCTGTGCAACATGGCTTTTGTAAATGTAGACCCCCACAATATCCAGAACCTTTATCAGAGGTCAAATGGGACCCTTCCCCCAATCCACCTAAAATAAACTAGCACTAAATAAGTGATACCATGTATAATTTTCTTTCTTGCAAAGAAAATTATACACATAAAAATTCACAAACATATTCAAGTATCACGGAGTAGATCATTCAGTATACAGTATTAAACATAGAGACATAATCTAAATTTAAACAAGGAAAAAATCATCGAAGCAATTGACCTTTCTAATTAACTAGTAACAGTATCTGTCGTCTTTAGTCTAATAATATCAGGATAGTGTAAGAATCCCAAGTATTCTTCAGTAATACTGACTATAATTTTGCATGTCTCATAAGTGCACAGCTGACTTTGCCATCAGTGCTTCATATGACCGCACCTCGTACAAGAATTCAACACAAAGAATTGTGAGGGTTTTTTTTTCTGTTTCCTGGATATCTGTAATGTTCATATGGTGACTTTCTCTACTTAACTGAAATATCAAATGTGATCTGTTGCTAGTGGGATACAAAGAACAGGGATACAAAGAACAGGAACAACAGCTTTGGCAGTTGCATCCGTTTGCTATGAACATATTTGTTTCCTTTAGCTGATGAGAAGATGCTTAGTGTGCCTTATGTGAGGCCTTTCCATCTAGATTGTATTGAAGTCCCTAATTTTTGTGACATTTTGGAGAAACAAAACAGTCACTGTGCTTTGCCTTTTGTGTCCTCCTGTAGAATTAGAGTTGCAAGATTTCATCAGTTTTTTAGAGACTGGATTAGAGACGCCGGTTGTTGTTTTTTATTCACATTTACATTGCCTTGGCAAAAAGTGAACTAGGATAGAGGCTCTGTGAGACTAGCCTGAGGATGGGAAGTGGATGGTTCCACCTACACTCTGAGGTATTTGTTGCACAGCTCCTTGTCCAATTTATCCCCACCAACTTGGCCTATGAGCCAAGACAAGGTCAGCATGTATCACAACTGGGATTCTTGTGGCTATGATGCAAATCATTTTTGGAAGCCAAAAAATATTGCCATCTCAGTGAAAGTGGTTGTCATGCAAATCTCCCAACACTAGCTGGACCAGGAAGACAAGGCTTCTCTGGAGAGGTGGGTACAAAGCCATAGGTCACAGTTTCTGTGGTTCTTCCCCCGCCCCACCTCCCTCCCTCCCTGTGAAGGCCCTCATTCTAGTTAAGATGTGCGGGAAAGAGAGAGGAAAGCCAGGAAGAAAAAGACTGAGTCAGGAAAGCTGGGAAGTCAAAGGTTTTGAGTCAGCTAGTCACTTGTTGGAGTATGGAGAGCTCAACCAAAACCCTGCTTTCCTTACTTGAGGAAGGCCCAATCTAGTAGAATAATCCTCTTGCCAATGTGGATTTGTTGTCTGCAAACTGGTTTATCTCCTTCTCAAATGGGAAGGAAAATCTATAGCTATAATATTCTTCTGCCTACCATTGCCCCCTCTGGCTTGGGAAATTCATGTTGATTGGAAGGAGTCCGGTGAGGGCCTAGTTTGGAGAAGGAAGGGAGTTCAGTGTGAATATGGTATACTATGAAATACTCTATAGTCTGTGCTCCAAAACTGCCATTTTCCAGAGGAACTGATCCTTGGCAATCACTTGTAATTCTAGAACTCCAGGCCCCACTTTGACTGGTAAGTCTACTCCTGCCTTCACTGGAGAACTGCCCTTTGTTTTTCTGGGCAAATTTAATTCTAAATAGGGCTGAGTAAACAATATATTTTTCATTACAATGTTATCTCATGGCGTATTTGCGCATTATTTGTCCTGTAGAAACAGTATTTGCTTGCAGTATTTACCTGTCTGACAACAGGTAAACTGGAAAGAGGAGGAAGTTGTTTACCAGACCTTATTAATTTGCTCCCCCCCTCCCCAAAGCATAAAGAATATGTTCTGATAGGCTTGTAAGTGAAAGTAATTAATACCATGCACTGCATACTGATCAGGTGTCTGCAGCTTTATCACTGCAGGGTTTTCCAGGTCTGCAATTTGTCCTTCTGCTTACACTGGCAGCAATCCAAAGAAGCTACTGTGTGGACAGAAATAAGAGAGTCTGTGTAGAAAATGAGTACATGAAACACCTTGTGGAGGGCGCATGCTTACTAAGCTGCCCACAACCCAGGCAACCACAAAACCCCACATTGAGCAGTGCAGGTTAATCCTCAGGCCTGTGGAAGTGCATGTATCTTGTCTCTGAAAAGTAGCTATAATTATTTGAAGACATCATGTACAGAGTGATGAATCTGTGCAATTACCTTTTCCTTTTAACCAGCAGAAAAAAGTCAATAAGAGACTTCAAATTGATCTCTTAGGTCTAATCTCTTTCTAATTTGTCAGACAAAAAAAAATACAAACCAAATTATGAGTGGCTCCAATGAAAGAAGAGATATAATTGTTTTGAAAGGGGGAAAACACACAATTTTTGCCTTGTTTTTATTTTGGTTGGTATGAGGAGGGAAAAATCAAGTCTAGTTTAATAAAAGATGTGGTGTGTAGTATTACATCAAAGCCCTCTCTGGTTTAAGTCTGGCTGTGCTTCAGTTCTCATTCTGCACCCAGTTCTTGGTAGCAGAAGGGCATCTAATGAGCAAAGTTCTGCTTTTGGCAATACTCCTGCAATCCCTCTGACAGGACTCAATAATATTTGAAATGGCAGCTGTCAGACTGAGGGACCAAAGAGACTTTCCACTTAATATGTGAAGGGCTTTCATGCTTTGTGCATGCTGACTGTGCTTACCCAATAGAAAACTCAACTAGTTCAAACACTGCCTTGCTACTACTAGGAGCAAATCAAATCTCAATTAGAAGAGCCCTTAATCTGCACAAGGCATGCCTTTAGGAGGCCTGCAAACTGTTGAGCACAACAGCCCCAACAAGAAAACCCAGTAGGGGAAAGGTTCGAACTAATTACTTTTCCCCAGAGTTAGTGTGAATTATTTTAAAAAAGATGCCAGTGAGAATCAAATAATTAAAAGAAGCACACACACTTAGTCACAGAGAACAGACTTTCCTCAGGGCATGTATGCTGGATATTCTTTGCCAAGTCCAGAAAGAAAAGCTGTTATCATGGCATTCCTTGCACCTATCTTTCCTGTAAGATTCAAAGGTTTCCCCGAGAGTGTTCTGCAATCAGTTCATGTTACCTTTTCTTCAGGAACAAACTATTATCATTGACTGGAGTATCTCCTCATATTGTTGGATCCAAGTGATATGTAGGAAAGCAAGTGTTTACTACAAATATCTGAGCCACCTAGTCCAATATACCTCTAATGTGACATTAGCTTAAGGTTGCCAGCTTTGGGTTGGGAAATACTTTGAGATTTTGGGGGGTGGAGCCTGGAGCAGGCAGGATTTGGGAAGGAGAGGGACTTCAGCATGGTACAGTCCACCCTCCAAAGCAGACATTTTTTTTCCCAGGAGAACTCACCGCTGTAGTCTGGAGATCAGCTATAAAAGCAGAAACTCTCCAGGCACCACCAGGAAGTTGGCAACCCTACACAAGTTAAATATAGAACTTGGTTCTACGTGTACCTCATGTCAGTTGTACAGGTTCTTTGTCCGCATCCCACAAACTGCTTTCATATTGGCACTCTGAAACTTAAATAATCCGTATCTAATAGAAATAGTCCTTTATGCAATAGAAGTAGATAAACTGATGCACCTGGGGGGTATAGTTTCAACTGATCCACACTTTTTTATCCTTTGTCTAGCTGAACATGGCTCACTAGTCCTAACTGCTACAAGAAGCAGGTATGGATGGAGTCGACTTCCGGTGCGATTTCCGGAGGAGCAAGAAGCTCCGTGAACGGTCGGAGCGTCGGGGGTTTCGGCAAGCCCCTACTTTTGAGCGGCTGCTTGAAGTTTGTGGGCTCCCATTTAAGCTCACGTATAAAGAGCTTAACGAAGGGCAACTGGCAGGTCGGACTTTTTGCGGGACTGCAGGAATGCGCGGGCGGAGTGAAGAAAGGCGCGGCGGCTCCGGAGCTCCGGACGGACGTGGCGTCGCGTAAGAGCTTTCCCCACTCTGAAGAAGGCTTGGCGGTGACGACTGGCGTGGTGAGTCCCGGTGGCAGTGGGGCAGCTACGCATCTGGAGTCCTGTCTAGCCTGGCGTTGAGGGGCTAAGCTCCGCAAGAGCCTGTTTAACCTTTGAAGATCTCCCAGCCGAAACCCAGGCCATTAGGCCTAACCCCGCCAGGAACGCATTGCTGTGAGGCTTGAATGAGTAAGGATATTAAAGGAAAAAAGCCTGGGCGTACCTATTAAGGAACTGAGGTTTGCTGGATTATAATGGCATTATAAACGCAAGGAGTAGTTCTAAACTTGAGAAGATCCTGCATAGCCCCTTTGTGCCTGACGAAATTGCATCATTATAAATTGGGGGAGGCAGAGGAAATAAGAGATGACTCCAAGGAAGAATAACAGAAATCAACCTGTGGGACAGGGTCAGTCAACAAGCCAAGTGAGCACTCCGGATAAGCTGAATATTAATGAAATGATGGCTAAACTGGACTTGATTACAAATACTATCATGGAGACTAATGACAAAGTTAAGAAGATAGAAGAGGATTTATCAGGAATAAAAGTAGAGGTCAAAAAAATTGGGACATTAGAACAGGGAATAAACCAGCTGATGGACAATGTTAAGCACATGGATGGTAAATTAGAAGACCTGGATGGTAGAGTTGAGAGACTGGAAACGGAGAAGGAATCCTATATATTGGACAATTTATGGTTAGAAATGAAATACAAAGAGAGATTCCTAAGATTTAGAAAAATTCCAGAACAGGACAAGGAGGATTTAACTGCTAGAATGGTGGAAATATTGGCAGAATTTACTGGCAGAATGCCAAAAGATGTTGAACTGGAGATTGATGAGACTTATAGGGTAAACTCTAAAATTGCGAAAGAGAAAAACCTTCCTCGGGATGTAATTGTGACACTGATGAGAAAAGCATTTAGAAATGAAATTTTGCATAGGCACTATGATGGGAGAATGAAAGTGGAGGGAAAAGAAATCATTATTTTGAAGGAAATACCCAGTAAAATCTTAAATGCTAGAAAAGAATATGCGGAGTTAACAGCTATTCTACAGAAAAAGAGTATTTATTATAAGTGGGAATTCCCAGAAGGATTGTCATTCCAGTTTAAGGGAGGTAGAAAAGTTGTGGCTAGTAAAGTAGAAGCAGTTGATTTCTTGAAGAAATTTAGAAAAGAACTAAAGTAGATAAGACTCTATTCTATTTTCCCATCTGAGACAACCCCTGTTAAGGACTCAGTTTTTCCTCTATTTTATTTCAACTTTATAGGTATTTAGTAGAAGAGCTCCAGCAGGGCTTGTGTTTGAGTTGTTTTTTTTTTTATATATATACTTAGCTTGTATTCCAGTTATATAATAAAGTATGAATATAGTCGTGTGGAATGTTAATGGACTAAACAGTCCAATGAAAAGGAAAAAAGTATTTAATTATTTGTTGAAACAGGATGCGCAAATTGTATGCATTCAAGAGACTCATATACTGGGTAAGGATACTCGGTTCATTAAAAATTCAAAACTAGGAATTGATTTTGTAGCGGCTAGAAATAAGGGGAAGAGGGCTGGTGTAGTGATGTATATTAAGGAAAAGTATAAGCCTAATTTAGTTTACAAAGACTCAGAAGGACGCTTTTTGTTAGTGAGCACTATGTGTGGATACTAAATATATTGAATGTGGGAATTTATGCTCCCAATACGGGGAAAAATGAATTTTTTGGTGATTTATTTTTGAAAATTTCAGAATACTTATTACAATATGATGGTTTTCTGTTAATGGGTGATATGAATGGGGTGATGAATGTGGATGCAGACAAATATTATGGAGGTACACCTGCATTATCCAATGAGCAAGGGAAGCTGCCCCAAAAGTTTTTTGAGGGGATACAAATGTTGGAGCTTATTGATGTCTGGCGGTATAAACACCCCAGAGAGAAAGATTTTACTTTCTTTTCATCCAGGTTTAATACGGGTTCTAGAATTGATATGATTTTGGCATCACCTGTATTGATGAAGTGGATATATAAGGCAGAAATTCATGCAAGTATTACTTCAGATCATAAACTAATTTCTTTAAAAATAAACCAAAACGATAAGAAACAAGAATTTAGATGGTCATTAGACAGTAGTTTACTTTTGGATGAATGTACATTAATTGATTGCAAAGATAAGATTAGAGAATTTTTTGTAATCAACTCAGAAGAGGATTACCCGAGAAATTTGATTTGGGACTCCTTTAAGGCTTACATAAGGGAAATTCTAATTAGTCATAAGTTTAGGATAAGAAAAGGAAAAAATGCTGATCTATTAAATATAGAAAGGCAAATAAAGGAAAAAGAACAAGAATTGATTAAAACTCAAGATAAAAACAAAGTACAGGAGACTATTACTCTATTAAAACATCAATTTGAAATTCTACTTACTACTGATATATATAAAAAAGAATATGCGAGAAAAAGACAAATTTTTGAACAAGCGGACAAGCCAAATAGATGGTTTGCTTGGAGATTGAGAGAGAAAAGAGCGGAAAAGTGTATTCCGAGAATTAAAGTAAAGGATCAGATTGTTACAGATAATGAATTGATTAAAGATGAATTTCATAAATACTATTCTTTATTATACCAAAAGAAAGATCAGTTGGTTACTAAGGAAGAATATAATAAGTTATTAGATTTATTTGCCATGGACCCAATAGATGAAGAACTTAGGGAATCTTTGAATAAGAAAATCAGTAAGGAGGAGATATATGGAGTAATTAAAAATTTAAAGTTAAATAAAACCCCTGGTCCAGATGGCATCTCTAATTTGTTTTACAAGAAGTTCTGTGATGAATTAATAGACTTTTTGGTTAAAATGTTTAATGATATTTATATTCAGGGAATCCCAGACACATGGAAGGGGGCTAATATTTCGCTTATTCCAAAAGAGGACAAAGACAGAACTGATGTCGCTAATTACAGACCTATATCTCTTGCTAACTCAGATTACAAAATTTTTGTTACAGTTTTAGCAAATAGATTAAAAGAAGTTCTTTCTGAGGTTATACCACAAGATCAATCCGGTTTCCTTCCTAAGCGTCATATGAATGAAAATACCAGAGTTATTATTAATATACTTGAGTATTTTGAAAATCACCCGGACAAGCAACTAGCGCTTCTATTTCTGGATATGCAAAAAGCATTTGATAGTTTAGATTGGCAGTTAATTAAGATAGTTTTACAGAAGAGACAATTTGGTTTAAAGTTTATAAATTGGATAGAAAAAATCTACTCGGAACAACATGCGAGGATAATTGTGAATGGCGAGAGGACAAGTGAATGTCAGATACAGTGTGGCACACGCCAAGGGTGTCCTCTCTCCCCATTATTGTTTATTTTAGTTTTTGAGTTACTTATTGATAAAATCAGAAAGTCCCCAAATATAGAAGGGGTTAAAATTAAAAAAGAATGTTATAAAATTAGGGCATTCGCGGATGACCTTGTTTTAATTTTGGAAGATCCACTTAAGAGCTTGGGTCATGTAAAATTAATTTTGGATCAATTTAATATAATATCTGGTTTGAAAGTTAACAAACAGAAGACTCAGATTTTGGTTAAAAACATGGATGCTCGAGAGAAGAAAAGTTTAGAAGAAAAATGGGGAGGAAAAATTTCCTCCAAAATAAAATATCTGGGTATAAACTTAACATCGACGAACCTAAATCTCTTTGAAAATAATTATGAGGTTGTATGGAAGAAGATCAAGAAAGATTTAGATAGGTGGTCTAAACTTCAATTAACTTTATTAGGGAAGATTACAGCACTTAAAATGAATGTAGTTCCAAGACTATTATTTCTCTTTCAGCATTTACCCATAATTAAAATGGACAAACCATTCAGGATTTGGCAAAAAGATCTGCTTAAATTTTTATGGGGTGGAAAAAAGCCGAGGGTTCGTTACAAAACCCTCTCTGATTCTAAGAGTCGAGGGGGTATTGCAGCCCCAAACTTAAAAGTTTATTATGATGCAAGTTGCATTGTCTGGTTAAAAGAATGGTTCACATTGAACAATAATAATTTACTAACAGTAGAGGGAGCAGATCTGAGATTTGGTCTACACGCCTATCTATGGTACCAAAAAAGAAAAAGTTAATAAGCAATTTCTACACCACCCATTTAGATATGCTACCTACAGAATTTGGCAGAAGTACAGGAAACTTTTATTTAGATTTACACCCATGTGGCTTTCTCCTCATGAAGCTTTATTGAACAAAAATATATTAGAGAAAGGATGGATTAAATATTCTGACTTATTGAAAAAAGATCAGAGGAATAACGAAATTATATATAAATTTAAAACTATTGAAGAACTGAAAGAGGAGGGTTGGAATTTAGGCTGGTGGGTATACCATCAACTATATGATATCTTCACAAAAGAACAGAAGACATTCTGGACACATGGAGAAGTAGATAAATTAGAAACGAATCTAATTAAAAAAGATGAGCATTTAATCAAAAAAATGTATAGTATGTGTTTAGAATTAGAATTGGAGGAGGAGGTTGTAAAGGATTACATGGTTAGATGGGCTCAGGATTTGGGCCATCCAATATTATTAGAGGATTGGGAGAGAACTTGGAACACAGGTTTAAAGTTTACGCAGAGTAATTATATAAAAGAGAATATTTACAAAATCAGATATAGGTGGTATATTACGCTGACCCAAATAGCTAAAATTACGAGGAAACCTGCGCTTTGTTGGAAATGTAATGCTGATAATGGCTCTTACTTTCATCAATGGTGGGCCTGCAAAAAAATTAAGAGGTTTTGGACATTAATTCATATAGAGGTACAGAATATGCTTAAAATAAAAATAAAGTGTTCCCCAGAACTATATTTACTGGGGATGTGTAATAGCATTAAGGATATGGGTAAAAGAAAAACGTTCCAGTATTTAGCAACAGCAGCTAGAATAGTACTGGCAAAGGTGGAAAAAGGATCCAACTATTCTATCTATATTTGATTGGAACATGAAGATGTTGGAATTGATTAAGATATCGCAGTTGCCAGGACAGGAAGTGTTAGAAGATAATTATAACACCAAAAGTCAATGGGAACAATGGAGAACGTATTTGAATAAGAAATACCATATCCAAAGTATAGTATTTAGTTAAAGTTATTTGATTAAAAATAGAGTACGCACAGAAGGAAGTACCATTAAAGAATAATGGATAGAATTGTTGAAGTATTGTTGTAATGTTTTCTGTTTTTCTTTTCTTTTTTCTTCTATTTTTCTTTTTTTCTTTTCATGGATGTCTGACTATTCTTTATTATTTACTAACTTATGCGATATGAGGATGTATTAGTTATGTATAATTAATTATAATTTTGTATTTTTGGCTTGTTTGTATTATTCTTTACTTTTGGGGGGGGGGGGGGGTGGGGGGGGGGGGGGGTGGGGGGGGGGGGGGGTGGGGGGGGGGGGGGGTGGGGGGGGGGGGGGGTGGGGGGGGGGGGGGGTGGGGGGGGGGGGGGGTGGGGGGGGGGGGGGGTGGGGGGGGGGGGGGGTGGGGGGGGGGGGGGGTGGGGGGGGGGGGGGGTGGGGGGGGGGGGGGGTGGGGGGGGGGGGGGGTGGGGGGGGGGGGGGGTGGGGGGGGGGGGGGGTGGGGGGGGGGGGGGGTGGGGGGGGGGGGGGGTGGGGGGGGGGGGGGGTGGGGGGGGGGGGGGGTGGGGGGGGGGGGGGGTGGGGGGGGGGGGGGGTGGGGGGGGGGGGGGGTGGGGGGGGGGGGGGGTGGGGGGGGGGGGGGGTGGGGGGGGGGGGGGGTGGGGGGGGGGGGGGGTGGGGGGGGGGGGGGGTGGGGGGGGGGGGGGGTGGGGGGGGGGGGGGGTGGGGGGGGGGGGGGGTGGGGGGGGGGGGGGGTGGGGGGGGGGGGGGGTGGGGGGGGGGGGGGGTGGGGGGGGGGGGGGGTGGGGGGGGGGGGGGGTGGGGGGGGGGGGGGGTGGGGGGGGGGGGGGGTGGGGGGGGGGGGGGGTGGGGGGGGGGGGGGGTGGGGGGGGGGGGGGGTGGGGGGGGGGGGGGGTGGGGGGGGGGGGGGGTGGGGGGGGGGGGGGGTGGGGGGGGGGGGGGGTGGGGGGGGGGGGGGGTGGGGGGGGGGGGGGGTGGGGGGGGGGGGGGGTGGGGGGGGGGGGGGGTGGGGGGGGGGGGGGGTGGGGGGGGGGGGGGGTGGGGGGGGGGGGGGGTGGGGGGGGGGGGGGGTGGGGGGGGGGGGGGGTGGGGGGGGGGGGGGGTGGGGGGGGGGGGGGGTGGGGGGGGGGGGGGGTGGGGGGGGGGGGGGGTGGGGGGGGGGGGGGGTGGGGGGGGGGGGGGGTGGGGGGGGGGGGGGGTGGGGGGGGGGGGGGGTGGGGGGGGGGGGGGGTGGGGGGGGGGGGGGGTGGGGGGGGGGGGGGGTGGGGGGGGGGGGGGGTGGGGGGGGGGGGGGGTGGGGGGGGGGGGGGGTGGGGGGGGGGGGGGGTGGGGGGGGGGGGGGGTGGGGGGGGGGGGGGGTGGGGGGGGGGGGGGGTGGGGGGGGGGGGGGGTGGGGGGGGGGGGGGGTGGGGGGGGGGGGGGGTGGGGGGGGGGGGGGGTGGGGGGGGGGGGGGGTGGGGGGGGGGGGGGGTGGGGGGGGGGGGGGGTGGGGGGGGGGGGGGGTGGGGGGGGGGGGGGGTGGGGGGGGGGGGGGGTGGGGGGGGGGGGGGGTGGGGGGGGGGGGGGGTGGGGGGGGGGGGGGGTGGGGGGGGGGGGGGGTGGGGGGGGGGGGGGGTGGGGGGGGGGGGGGGTGGGGGGGGGGGGGGGTGGGGGGGGGGGGGGGTGGGGGGGGGGGGGGGTGGGGGGGGGGGGGGGTGGGGGGGGGGGGGGGTGGGGGGGGGGGGGGGTGGGGGGGGGGGGGGGTGGGGGGGGGGGGGGGTGGGGGGGGGGGGGGGTGGGGGGGGGGGGGGGTGGGGGGGGGGGGGGGTGGGGGGGGGGGGGGGTGGGGGGGGGGGGGGGTGGGGGGGGGGGGGGGTGGGGGGGGGGGGGGGTGGGGGGGGGGGGGGGTGGGGGGGGGGGGGGGTGGGGGGGGGGGGGGGTGGGGGGGGGGGGGGGTGGGGGGGGGGGGGGGTGGGGGGGGGGGGGGGTGGGGGGGGGGGGGGGTGGGGGGGGGGGGGGGTGGGGGGGGGGGGGGGTGGGGGGGGGGGGGGGTGGGGGGGGGGGGGGGTGGGGGGGGGGGGGGGTGGGGGGGGGGGGGGGTGGGGGGGGGGGGGGGTGGGGGGGGGGGGGGGTGGGGGGGGGGGGGGGTGGGGGGGGGGGGGGGTGGGGGGGGGGGGGGGTGGGGGGGGGGGGGGGTGGGGGGGGGGGGGGGTGGGGGGGGGGGGGGGTGGGGGGGGGGGGGGGTGGGGGGGGGGGGGGGTGGGGGGGGGGGGGGGTGGGGGGGGGGGGGGGTGGGGGGGGGGGGGGGTGGGGGGGGGGGGGGGTGGGGGGGGGGGGGGGTGGGGGGGGGGGGGGGTGGGGGGGGGGGGGGGTGGGGGGGGGGGGGGGTGGGGGGGGGGGGGGGTGGGGGGGGGGGGGGGTGGGGGGGGGGGGGGGTGGGGGGGGGGGGGGGTGGGGGGGGGGGGGGGTGGGGGGGGGGGGGGGTGGGGGGGGGGGGGGGTGGGGGGGGGGGGGGGTGGGGGGGGGGGGGGGTGGGGGGGGGGGGGGGTGGGGGGGGGGGGGGGTGGGGGGGGGGGGGGGTGGGGGGGGGGGGGGGTGGGGGGGGGGGGGGGTGGGGGGGGGGGGGGGTGGGGGGGGGGGGGGGTGGGGGGGGGGGGGGGTGGGGGGGGGGGGGGGTGGGGGGGGGGGGGGGTGGGGGGGGGGGGGGGTGGGGGGGGGGGGGGGTGGGGGGGGGGGGGGGTGGGGGGGGGGGGGGGTGGGGGGGGGGGGGGGTGGGGGGGGGGGGGGGTGGGGGGGGGGGGGGGTGGGGGGGGGGGGGGGTGGGGGGGGGGGGGGGTGGGGGGGGGGGGGGGTGGGGGGGGGGGGGGGTGGGGGGGGGGGGGGGTGGGGGGGGGGGGGGGTGGGGGGGGGGGGGGGTGGGGGGGGGGGGGGGTGGGGGGGGGGGGGGGTGGGGGGGGGGGGGGGTGGGGGGGGGGGGGGGTGGGGGGGGGGGGGGGTGGGGGGGGGGGGGGGTGGGGGGGGGGGGGGGTGGGGGGGGGGGGGGGTGGGGGGGGGGGGGGGTGGGGGGGGGGGGGGGTGGGGGGGGGGGGGGGTGGGGGGGGGGGGGGGTGGGGGGGGGGGGGGGTGGGGGGGGGGGGGGGTGGGGGGGGGGGGGGGTGGGGGGGGGGGGGGGTGGGGGGGGGGGGGGGTGGGGGGGGGGGGGGGTGGGGGGGGGGGGGGGTGGGGGGGGGGGGGGGTGGGGGGGGGGGGGGGTGGGGGGGGGGGGGGGTGGGGGGGGGGGGGGGTGGGGGGGGGGGGGGGTGGGGGGGGGGGGGGGTGGGGGGGGGGGGGGGTGGGGGGGGGGGGGGGTGGGGGGGGGGGGGGGTGGGGGGGGGGGGGGGTGGGGGGGGGGGGGGGTGGGGGGGGGGGGGGGTGGGGGGGGGGGGGGGTGGGGGGGGGGGGGGGTGGGGGGGGGGGGGGGTGGGGGGGGGGGGGGGTGGGGGGGGGGGGGGGTGGGGGGGGGGGGGGGTGGGGGGGGGGGGGGGTGGGGGGGGGGGGGGGTGGGGGGGGGGGGGGGTGGGGGGGGGGGGGGGTGGGGGGGGGGGGGGGTGGGGGGGGGGGGGGGTGGGGGGGGGGGGGGGTGGGGGGGGGGGGGGGTGGGGGGGGGGGGGGGTGGGGGGGGGGGGGGGTGGGGGGGGGGGGGGGTGGGGGGGGGGGGGGGTGGGGGGGGGGGGGGGTGGGGGGGGGGGGGGGTGGGGGGGGGGGGGGGTGGGGGGGGGGGGGGGTGGGGGGGGGGGGGGGTGGGGGGGGGGGGGGGTGGGGGGGGGGGGGGGTGGGGGGGGGGGGGGGTGGGGGGGGGGGGGGGTGGGGGGGGGGGGGGGTGGGGGGGGGGGGGGGTGGGGGGGGGGGGGGGTGGGGGGGGGGGGGGGTGGGGGGGGGGGGGGGTGGGGGGGGGGGGGGGTGGGGGGGGGGGGGGGTGGGGGGGGGGGGGGGTGGGGGGGGGGGGGGGTGGGGGGGGGGGGGGGTGGGGGGGGGGGGGGGTGGGGGGGGGGGGGGGTGGGGGGGGGGGGGGGTGGGGGGGGGGGGGGGTGGGGGGGGGGGGGGGTGGGGGGGGGGGGGGGTGGGGGGGGGGGGGGGTGGGGGGGGGGGGGGGTGGGGGGGGGGGGGGGTGGGGGGGGGGGGGGGTGGGGGGGGGGGGGGGTGGGGGGGGGGGGGGGTGGGGGGGGGGGGGGGTGGGGGGGGGGGGGGGTGGGGGGGGGGGGGGGTGGGGGGGGGGGGGGGTGGGGGGGGGGGGGGGTGGGGGGGGGGGGGGGTGGGGGGGGGGGGGGGTGGGGGGGGGGGGGGGTGGGGGGGGGGGGGGGTGGGGGGGGGGGGGGGTGGGGGGGGGGGGGGGTGGGGGGGGGGGGGGGTGGGGGGGGGGGGGGGTGGGGGGGGGGGGGGGTGGGGGGGGGGGGGGGTGGGGGGGGGGGGGGGTGGGGGGGGGGGGGGGTGGGGGGGGGGGGGGGTGGGGGGGGGGGGGGGTGGGGGGGGGGGGGGGTGGGGGGGGGGGGGGGTGGGGGGGGGGGGGGGTGGGGGGGGGGGGGGGTGGGGGGGGGGGGGGGTGGGGGGGGGGGGGGGTGGGGGGGGGGGGGGGTGGGGGGGGGGGGGGGTGGGGGGGGGGGGGGGTGGGGGGGGGGGGGGGTGGGGGGGGGGGGGGGTGGGGGGGGGGGGGGGTGGGGGGGGGGGGGGGTGGGGGGGGGGGGGGGTGGGGGGGGGGGGGGGTGGGGGGGGGGGGGGGTGGGGGGGGGGGGGGGTGGGGGGGGGGGGGGGTGGGGGGGGGGGGGGGTGGGGGGGGGGGGGGGTGGGGGGGGGGGGGGGTGGGGGGGGGGGGGGGTGGGGGGGGGGGGGGGTGGGGGGGGGGGGGGGTGGGGGGGGGGGGGGGTGGGGGGGGGGGGGGGTGGGGGGGGGGGGGGGTGGGGGGGGGGGGGGGTGGGGGGGGGGGGGGGTGGGGGGGGGGGGGGGTGGGGGGGGGGGGGGGTGGGGGGGGGGGGGGGTGGGGGGGGGGGGGGGTGGGGGGGGGGGGGGGTGGGGGGGGGGGGGGGTGGGGGGGGGGGGGGGTGGGGGGGGGGGGGGGTGGGGGGGGGGGGGGGTGGGGGGGGGGGGGGGTGGGGGGGGGGGGGGGTGGGGGGGGGGGGGGGTGGGGGGGGGGGGGGGTGGGGGGGGGGGGGGGTGGGGGGGGGGGGGGGTGGGGGGGGGGGGGGGTGGGGGGGGGGGGGGGTGGGGGGGGGGGGGGGTGGGGGGGGGGGGGGGTGGGGGGGGGGGGGGGTGGGGGGGGGGGGGGGTGGGGGGGGGGGGGGGTGGGGGGGGGGGGGGGTGGGGGGGGGGGGGGGTGGGGGGGGGGGGGGGTGGGGGGGGGGGGGGGTGGGGGGGGGGGGGGGTGGGGGGGGGGGGGGGTGGGGGGGGGGGGGGGTGGGGGGGGGGGGGGGTGGGGGGGGGGGGGGGTGGGGGGGGGGGGGGGTGGGGGGGGGGGGGGGTGGGGGGGGGGGGGGGTGGGGGGGGGGGGGGGTGGGGGGGGGGGGGGGTGGGGGGGGGGGGGGGTGGGGGGGGGGGGGGGTGGGGGGGGGGGGGGGTGGGGGGGGGGGGGGGTGGGGGGGGGGGGGGGTGGGGGGGGGGGGGGGTGGGGGGGGGGGGGGGTGGGGGGGGGGGGGGGTGGGGGGGGGGGGGGGTGGGGGGGGGGGGGGGTGGGGGGGGGGGGGGGTGGGGGGGGGGGGGGGTGGGGGGGGGGGGGGGTGGGGGGGGGGGGGGGTGGGGGGGGGGGGGGGTGGGGGGGGGGGGGGGTGGGGGGGGGGGGGGGTGGGGGGGGGGGGGGGTGGGGGGGGGGGGGGGTGGGGGGGGGGGGGGGTGGGGGGGGGGGGGGGTGGGGGGGGGGGGGGGTGGGGGGGGGGGGGGGTGGGGGGGGGGGGGGGTGGGGGGGGGGGGGGGTGGGGGGGGGGGGGGGTGGGGGGGGGGGGGGGTGGGGGGGGGGGGGGGTGGGGGGGGGGGGGGGTGGGGGGGGGGGGGGGTGGGGGGGGGGGGGGGTGGGGGGGGGGGGGGGTGGGGGGGGGGGGGGGTGGGGGGGGGGGGGGGTGGGGGGGGGGGGGGGTGGGGGGGGGGGGGGGTGGGGGGGGGGGGGGGTGGGGGGGGGGGGGGGTGGGGGGGGGGGGGGGTGGGGGGGGGGGGGGGTGGGGGGGGGGGGGGGTGGGGGGGGGGGGGGGTGGGGGGGGGGGGGGGTGGGGGGGGGGGGGGGTGGGGGGGGGGGGGGGTGGGGGGGGGGGGGGGTGGGGGGGGGGGGGGGTGGGGGGGGGGGGGGGTGGGGGGGGGGGGGGGTGGGGGGGGGGGGGGGTGGGGGGGGGGGGGGGTGGGGGGGGGGGGGGGTGGGGGGGGGGGGGGGTGGGGGGGGGGGGGGGTGGGGGGGGGGGGGGGTGGGGGGGGGGGGGGGTGGGGGGGGGGGGGGGTGGGGGGGGGGGGGGGTGGGGGGGGGGGGGGGTGGGGGGGGGGGGGGGTGGGGGGGGGGGGGGGTGGGGGGGGGGGGGGGTGGGGGGGGGGGGGGGTGGGGGGGGGGGGGGGTGGGGGGGGGGGGGGGTGGGGGGGGGGGGGGGTGGGGGGGGGGGGGGGTGGGGGGGGGGGGGGGTGGGGGGGGGGGGGGGTGGGGGGGGGGGGGGGTGGGGGGGGGGGGGGGTGGGGGGGGGGGGGGGTGGGGGGGGGGGGGGGTGGGGGGGGGGGGGGGTGGGGGGGGGGGGGGGTGGGGGGGGGGGGGGGTGGGGGGGGGGGGGGGTGGGGGGGGGGGGGGGTGGGGGGGGGGGGGGGTGGGGGGGGGGGGGGGTGGGGGGGGGGGGGGGTGGGGGGGGGGGGGGGTGGGGGGGGGGGGGGGTGGGGGGGGGGGGGGGTGGGGGGGGGGGGGGGTGGGGGGGGGGGGGGGTGGGGGGGGGGGGGGGTGGGGGGGGGGGGGGGTGGGGGGGGGGGGGGGTGGGGGGGGGGGGGGGTGGGGGGGGGGGGGGGTGGGGGGGGGGGGGGGTGGGGGGGGGGGGGGGTGGGGGGGGGGGGGGGTGGGGGGGGGGGGGGGTGGGGGGGGGGGGGGGTGGGGGGGGGGGGGGGTGGGGGGGGGGGGGGGTGGGGGGGGGGGGGGGTGGGGGGGGGGGGGGGTGGGGGGGGGGGGGGGTGGGGGGGGGGGGGGGTGGGGGGGGGGGGGGGTGGGGGGGGGGGGGGGTGGGGGGGGGGGGGGGTGGGGGGGGGGGGGGGTGGGGGGGGGGGGGGGTGGGGGGGGGGGGGGGTGGGGGGGGGGGGGGGTGGGGGGGGGGGGGGGTGGGGGGGGGGGGGGGTGGGGGGGGGGGGGGGTGGGGGGGGGGGGGGGTGGGGGGGGGGGGGGGTGGGGGGGGGGGGGGGTGGGGGGGGGGGGGGGTGGGGGGGGGGGGGGGTGGGGGGGGGGGGGGGTGGGGGGGGGGGGGGGTGGGGGGGGGGGGGGGTGGGGGGGGGGGGGGGTGGGGGGGGGGGGGGGTGGGGGGGGGGGGGGGTGGGGGGGGGGGGGGGTGGGGGGGGGGGGGGGTGGGGGGGGGGGGGGGTGGGGGGGGGGGGGGGTGGGGGGGGGGGGGGGTGGGGGGGGGGGGGGGTGGGGGGGGGGGGGGGTGGGGGGGGGGGGGGGTGGGGGGGGGGGGGGGTGGGGGGGGGGGGGGGTGGGGGGGGGGGGGGGTGGGGGGGGGGGGGGGTGGGGGGGGGGGGGGGTGGGGGGGGGGGGGGGTGGGGGGGGGGGGGGGTGGGGGGGGGGGGGGGTGGGGGGGGGGGGGGGTGGGGGGGGGGGGGGGTGGGGGGGGGGGGGGGTGGGGGGGGGGGGGGGTGGGGGGGGGGGGGGGTGGGGGGGGGGGGGGGTGGGGGGGGGGGGGGGTGGGGGGGGGGGGGGGTGGGGGGGGGGGGGGGTGGGGGGGGGGGGGGGTGGGGGGGGGGGGGGGTGGGGGGGGGGGGGGGTGGGGGGGGGGGGGGGTGGGGGGGGGGGGGGGTGGGGGGGGGGGGGGGTGGGGGGGGGGGGGGGTGGGGGGGGGGGGGGGTGGGGGGGGGGGGGGGTGGGGGGGGGGGGGGGTGGGGGGGGGGGGGGGTGGGGGGGGGGGGGGGTGGGGGGGGGGGGGGGTGGGGGGGGGGGGGGGTGGGGGGGGGGGGGGGTGGGGGGGGGGGGGGGTGGGGGGGGGGGGGGGTGGGGGGGGGGGGGGGTGGGGGGGGGGGGGGGTGGGGGGGGGGGGGGGTGGGGGGGGGGGGGGGTGGGGGGGGGGGGGGGTGGGGGGGGGGGGGGGTGGGGGGGGGGGGGGGTGGGGGGGGGGGGGGGTGGGGGGGGGGGGGGGTGGGGGGGGGGGGGGGTGGGGGGGGGGGGGGGTGGGGGGGGGGGGGGGTGGGGGGGGGGGGGGGTGGGGGGGGGGGGGGGTGGGGGGGGGGGGGGGTGGGGGGGGGGGGGGGTGGGGGGGGGGGGGGGTGGGGGGGGGGGGGGGTGGGGGGGGGGGGGGGTGGGGGGGGGGGGGGGTGGGGGGGGGGGGGGGTGGGGGGGGGGGGGGGTGGGGGGGGGGGGGGGTGGGGGGGGGGGGGGGTGGGGGGGGGGGGGGGTGGGGGGGGGGGGGGGTGGGGGGGGGGGGGGGTGGGGGGGGGGGGGGGTGGGGGGGGGGGGGGGTGGGGGGGGGGGGGGGTGGGGGGGGGGGGGGGTGGGGGGGGGGGGGGGTGGGGGGGGGGGGGGGTGGGGGGGGGGGGGGGTGGGGGGGGGGGGGGGTGGGGGGGGGGGGGGGTGGGGGGGGGGGGGGGTGGGGGGGGGGGGGGGTGGGGGGGGGGGGGGGTGGGGGGGGGGGGGGGTGGGGGGGGGGGGGGGTGGGGGGGGGGGGGGGTGGGGGGGGGGGGGGGTGGGGGGGGGGGGGGGTGGGGGGGGGGGGGGGTGGGGGGGGGGGGGGGTGGGGGGGGGGGGGGGTGGGGGGGGGGGGGGGTGGGGGGGGGGGGGGGTGGGGGGGGGGGGGGGTGGGGGGGGGGGGGGGTGGGGGGGGGGGGGGGTGGGGGGGGGGGGGGGTGGGGGGGGGGGGGGGTGGGGGGGGGGGGGGGTGGGGGGGGGGGGGGGTGGGGGGGGGGGGGGGTGGGGGGGGGGGGGGGTGGGGGGGGGGGGGGGTGGGGGGGGGGGGGGGTGGGGGGGGGGGGGGGTGGGGGGGGGGGGGGGTGGGGGGGGGGGGGGGTGGGGGGGGGGGGGGGTGGGGGGGGGGGGGGGTGGGGGGGGGGGGGGGTGGGGGGGGGGGGGGGTGGGGGGGGGGGGGGGTGGGGGGGGGGGGGGGTGGGGGGGGGGGGGGGTGGGGGGGGGGGGGGGTGGGGGGGGGGGGGGGTGGGGGGGGGGGGGGGTGGGGGGGGGGGGGGGTGGGGGGGGGGGGGGGTGGGGGGGGGGGGGGGTGGGGGGGGGGGGGGGTGGGGGGGGGGGGGGGTGGGGGGGGGGGGGGGTGGGGGGGGGGGGGGGTGGGGGGGGGGGGGGGTGGGGGGGGGGGGGGGTGGGGGGGGGGGGGGGTGGGGGGGGGGGGGGGTGGGGGGGGGGGGGGGTGGGGGGGGGGGGGGGTGGGGGGGGGGGGGGGTGGGGGGGGGGGGGGGTGGGGGGGGGGGGGGGTGGGGGGGGGGGGGGGTGGGGGGGGGGGGGGGTGGGGGGGGGGGGGGGTGGGGGGGGGGGGGGGTGGGGGGGGGGGGGGGTGGGGGGGGGGGGGGGTGGGGGGGGGGGGGGGTGGGGGGGGGGGGGGGTGGGGGGGGGGGGGGGTGGGGGGGGGGGGGGGTGGGGGGGGGGGGGGGTGGGGGGGGGGGGGGGTGGGGGGGGGGGGGGGTGGGGGGGGGGGGGGGTGGGGGGGGGGGGGGGTGGGGGGGGGGGGGGGTGGGGGGGGGGGGGGGTGGGGGGGGGGGGGGGTGGGGGGGGGGGGGGGTGGGGGGGGGGGGGGGTGGGGGGGGGGGGGGGTGGGGGGGGGGGGGGGTGGGGGGGGGGGGGGGTGGGGGGGGGGGGGGGTGGGGGGGGGGGGGGGTGGGGGGGGGGGGGGGTGGGGGGGGGGGGGGGTGGGGGGGGGGGGGGGTGGGGGGGGGGGGGGGTGGGGGGGGGGGGGGGTGGGGGGGGGGGGGGGTGGGGGGGGGGGGGGGTGGGGGGGGGGGGGGGTGGGGGGGGGGGGGGGTGGGGGGGGGGGGGGGTGGGGGGGGGGGGGGGTGGGGGGGGGGGGGGGTGGGGGGGGGGGGGGGTGGGGGGGGGGGGGGGTGGGGGGGGGGGGGGGTGGGGGGGGGGGGGGGTGGGGGGGGGGGGGGGTGGGGGGGGGGGGGGGTGGGGGGGGGGGGGGGTGGGGGGGGGGGGGGGTGGGGGGGGGGGGGGGTGGGGGGGGGGGGGGGTGGGGGGGGGGGGGGGTGGGGGGGGGGGGGGGTGGGGGGGGGGGGGGGTGGGGGGGGGGGGGGGTGGGGGGGGGGGGGGGTGGGGGGGGGGGGGGGTGGGGGGGGGGGGGGGTGGGGGGGGGGGGGGGTGGGGGGGGGGGGGGGTGGGGGGGGGGGGGGGTGGGGGGGGGGGGGGGTGGGGGGGGGGGGGGGTGGGGGGGGGGGGGGGTGGGGGGGGGGGGGGGTGGGGGGGGGGGGGGGTGGGGGGGGGGGGGGGTGGGGGGGGGGGGGGGTGGGGGGGGGGGGGGGTGGGGGGGGGGGGGGGTGGGGGGGGGGGGGGGTGGGGGGGGGGGGGGGTGGGGGGGGGGGGGGGTGGGGGGGGGGGGGGGTGGGGGGGGGGGGGGGTGGGGGGGGGGGGGGGTGGGGGGGGGGGGGGGTGGGGGGGGGGGGGGGTGGGGGGGGGGGGGGGTGGGGGGGGGGGGGGGTGGGGGGGGGGGGGGGTGGGGGGGGGGGGGGGTGGGGGGGGGGGGGGGTGGGGGGGGGGGGGGGTGGGGGGGGGGGGGGGTGGGGGGGGGGGGGGGTGGGGGGGGGGGGGGGTGGGGGGGGGGGGGGGTGGGGGGGGGGGGGGGTGGGGGGGGGGGGGGGTGGGGGGGGGGGGGGGTGGGGGGGGGGGGGGGTGGGGGGGGGGGGGGGTGGGGGGGGGGGGGGGTGGGGGGGGGGGGGGGTGGGGGGGGGGGGGGGTGGGGGGGGGGGGGGGTGGGGGGGGGGGGGGGTGGGGGGGGGGGGGGGTGGGGGGGGGGGGGGGTGGGGGGGGGGGGGGGTGGGGGGGGGGGGGGGTGGGGGGGGGGGGGGGTGGGGGGGGGGGGGGGTGGGGGGGGGGGGGGGTGGGGGGGGGGGGGGGTGGGGGGGGGGGGGGGTGGGGGGGGGGGGGGGTGGGGGGGGGGGGGGGTGGGGGGGGGGGGGGGTGGGGGGGGGGGGGGGTGGGGGGGGGGGGGGGTGGGGGGGGGGGGGGGTGGGGGGGGGGGGGGGTGGGGGGGGGGGGGGGTGGGGGGGGGGGGGGGTGGGGGGGGGGGGGGGTGGGGGGGGGGGGGGGTGGGGGGGGGGGGGGGTGGGGGGGGGGGGGGGTGGGGGGGGGGGGGGGTGGGGGGGGGGGGGGGTGGGGGGGGGGGGGGGTGGGGGGGGGGGGGGGTGGGGGGGGGGGGGGGTGGGGGGGGGGGGGGGTGGGGGGGGGGGGGGGTGGGGGGGGGGGGGGGTGGGGGGGGGGGGGGGTGGGGGGGGGGGGGGGTGGGGGGGGGGGGGGGTGGGGGGGGGGGGGGGTGGGGGGGGGGGGGGGTGGGGGGGGGGGGGGGTGGGGGGGGGGGGGGGTGGGGGGGGGGGGGGGTGGGGGGGGGGGGGGGTGGGGGGGGGGGGGGGTGGGGGGGGGGGGGGGTGGGGGGGGGGGGGGGTGGGGGGGGGGGGGGGTGGGGGGGGGGGGGGGTGGGGGGGGGGGGGGGTGGGGGGGGGGGGGGGTGGGGGGGGGGGGGGGTGGGGGGGGGGGGGGGTGGGGGGGGGGGGGGGTGGGGGGGGGGGGGGGTGGGGGGGGGGGGGGGTGGGGGGGGGGGGGGGTGGGGGGGGGGGGGGGTGGGGGGGGGGGGGGGTGGGGGGGGGGGGGGGTGGGGGGGGGGGGGGGTGGGGGGGGGGGGGGGTGGGGGGGGGGGGGGGTGGGGGGGGGGGGGGGTGGGGGGGGGGGGGGGTGGGGGGGGGGGGGGGTGGGGGGGGGGGGGGGTGGGGGGGGGGGGGGGTGGGGGGGGGGGGGGGTGGGGGGGGGGGGGGGTGGGGGGGGGGGGGGGTGGGGGGGGGGGGGGGTGGGGGGGGGGGGGGGTGGGGGGGGGGGGGGGTGGGGGGGGGGGGGGGTGGGGGGGGGGGGGGGTGGGGGGGGGGGGGGGTGGGGGGGGGGGGGGGTGGGGGGGGGGGGGGGTGGGGGGGGGGGGGGGTGGGGGGGGGGGGGGGTGGGGGGGGGGGGGGGTGGGGGGGGGGGGGGGTGGGGGGGGGGGGGGGTGGGGGGGGGGGGGGGTGGGGGGGGGGGGGGGTGGGGGGGGGGGGGGGTGGGGGGGGGGGGGGGTGGGGGGGGGGGGGGGTGGGGGGGGGGGGGGGTGGGGGGGGGGGGGGGTGGGGGGGGGGGGGGGTGGGGGGGGGGGGGGGTGGGGGGGGGGGGGGGTGGGGGGGGGGGGGGGTGGGGGGGGGGGGGGGTGGGGGGGGGGGGGGGTGGGGGGGGGGGGGGGTGGGGGGGGGGGGGGGTGGGGGGGGGGGGGGGTGGGGGGGGGGGGGGGTGGGGGGGGGGGGGGGTGGGGGGGGGGGGGGGTGGGGGGGGGGGGGGGTGGGGGGGGGGGGGGGTGGGGGGGGGGGGGGGTGGGGGGGGGGGGGGGTGGGGGGGGGGGGGGGTGGGGGGGGGGGGGGGTGGGGGGGGGGGGGGGTGGGGGGGGGGGGGGGTGGGGGGGGGGGGGGGTGGGGGGGGGGGGGGGTGGGGGGGGGGGGGGGTGGGGGGGGGGGGGGGTGGGGGGGGGGGGGGGTGGGGGGGGGGGGGGGTGGGGGGGGGGGGGGGTGGGGGGGGGGGGGGGTGGGGGGGGGGGGGGGTGGGGGGGGGGGGGGGTGGGGGGGGGGGGGGGTGGGGGGGGGGGGGGGTGGGGGGGGGGGGGGGTGGGGGGGGGGGGGGGTGGGGGGGGGGGGGGGTGGGGGGGGGGGGGGGTGGGGGGGGGGGGGGGTGGGGGGGGGGGGGGGTGGGGGGGGGGGGGGGTGGGGGGGGGGGGGGGTGGGGGGGGGGGGGGGTGGGGGGGGGGGGGGGTGGGGGGGGGGGGGGGTGGGGGGGGGGGGGGGTGGGGGGGGGGGGGGGTGGGGGGGGGGGGGGGTGGGGGGGGGGGGGGGTGGGGGGGGGGGGGGGTGGGGGGGGGGGGGGGTGGGGGGGGGGGGGGGTGGGGGGGGGGGGGGGTGGGGGGGGGGGGGGGTGGGGGGGGGGGGGGGTGGGGGGGGGGGGGGGTGGGGGGGGGGGGGGGTGGGGGGGGGGGGGGGTGGGGGGGGGGGGGGGTGGGGGGGGGGGGGGGTGGGGGGGGGGGGGGGTGGGGGGGGGGGGGGGTGGGGGGGGGGGGGGGTGGGGGGGGGGGGGGGTGGGGGGGGGGGGGGGTGGGGGGGGGGGGGGGTGGGGGGGGGGGGGGGTGGGGGGGGGGGGGGGTGGGGGGGGGGGGGGGTGGGGGGGGGGGGGGGTGGGGGGGGGGGGGGGTGGGGGGGGGGGGGGGTGGGGGGGGGGGGGGGTGGGGGGGGGGGGGGGTGGGGGGGGGGGGGGGTGGGGGGGGGGGGGGGTGGGGGGGGGGGGGGGTGGGGGGGGGGGGGGGTGGGGGGGGGGGGGGGTGGGGGGGGGGGGGGGTGGGGGGGGGGGGGGGTGGGGGGGGGGGGGGGTGGGGGGGGGGGGGGGTGGGGGGGGGGGGGGGTGGGGGGGGGGGGGGGTGGGGGGGGGGGGGGGTGGGGGGGGGGGGGGGTGGGGGGGGGGGGGGGTGGGGGGGGGGGGGGGTGGGGGGGGGGGGGGGTGGGGGGGGGGGGGGGTGGGGGGGGGGGGGGGTGGGGGGGGGGGGGGGTGGGGGGGGGGGGGGGTGGGGGGGGGGGGGGGTGGGGGGGGGGGGGGGTGGGGGGGGGGGGGGGTGGGGGGGGGGGGGGGTGGGGGGGGGGGGGGGTGGGGGGGGGGGGGGGTGGGGGGGGGGGGGGGTGGGGGGGGGGGGGGGTGGGGGGGGGGGGGGGTGGGGGGGGGGGGGGGTGGGGGGGGGGGGGGGTGGGGGGGGGGGGGGGTGGGGGGGGGGGGGGGTGGGGGGGGGGGGGGGTGGGGGGGGGGGGGGGTGGGGGGGGGGGGGGGTGGGGGGGGGGGGGGGTGGGGGGGGGGGGGGGTGGGGGGGGGGGGGGGTGGGGGGGGGGGGGGGTGGGGGGGGGGGGGGGTGGGGGGGGGGGGGGGTGGGGGGGGGGGGGGGTGGGGGGGGGGGGGGGTGGGGGGGGGGGGGGGTGGGGGGGGGGGGGGGTGGGGGGGGGGGGGGGTGGGGGGGGGGGGGGGTGGGGGGGGGGGGGGGTGGGGGGGGGGGGGGGTGGGGGGGGGGGGGGGTGGGGGGGGGGGGGGGTGGGGGGGGGGGGGGGTGGGGGGGGGGGGGGGTGGGGGGGGGGGGGGGTGGGGGGGGGGGGGGGTGGGGGGGGGGGGGGGTGGGGGGGGGGGGGGGTGGGGGGGGGGGGGGGTGGGGGGGGGGGGGGGTGGGGGGGGGGGGGGGTGGGGGGGGGGGGGGGTGGGGGGGGGGGGGGGTGGGGGGGGGGGGGGGTGGGGGGGGGGGGGGGTGGGGGGGGGGGGGGGTGGGGGGGGGGGGGGGTGGGGGGGGGGGGGGGTGGGGGGGGGGGGGGGTGGGGGGGGGGGGGGGTGGGGGGGGGGGGGGGTGGGGGGGGGGGGGGGTGGGGGGGGGGGGGGGTGGGGGGGGGGGGGGGTGGGGGGGGGGGGGGGTGGGGGGGGGGGGGGGTGGGGGGGGGGGGGGGTGGGGGGGGGGGGGGGTGGGGGGGGGGGGGGGTGGGGGGGGGGGGGGGTGGGGGGGGGGGGGGGTGGGGGGGGGGGGGGGTGGGGGGGGGGGGGGGTGGGGGGGGGGGGGGGGGGGGGGGGGGGGGGGTGGGGGGGGAGGTGGGGGGGGAGGGGGGGGGGGGGGGGGGGGGGGGGGGGCGGTGGGGGGGGTGGGGGTGGGGGGGGGGGGGGGGGGGGTGGGGGTGGGGGGGGGGGGGGGTGGGGGGGGGGGGGGCGGCGGGGGGGGGGGGGGGGGGGGGGGGGGGGGGTGGGGGGGGGGGGGTGGGGGGGGGGGGGGGGGGGGGGGGGGGGGACGGGGGGGGGGGGGGGGGGGGGGGGGGGGGGGAGGTGGGGGGGGGGGGGGGGTGGGGGGGGTCAGGAACGACAATTCCCATCAGCCTCTGTCAGCATGGCCAATTGGCCATGCTGGTAGGGGCTGATGGGAATTGTAGTTCCTGAACATCTGGAGAGCCGCAGGTTCCCTACCCCTGGCATAGGGTATGGAAGGCTTCCATTTACGGAGGTGTGGAGGGGAAAAGAGGATGAACTAGCCTACAGTTCTCTTGGGCTCACAAACAATAGGCCTTCTGCACACATTTGGTCTGTTTGGGTTAAGCATGCATTACCTTCCGATCAGATTCTCAATTGTGCATGTTTCTTCCTCTTCAGAACTCACTGCATGCAGTTAAGAGACACCACACAGTTTTCAAGAGTGGTCAAAGTATGATTCCCTACCCCCTGCTTGTATAGGAAAAGTGAAGCAGAGCAGTATGTGTTTTGTTTCATTTGGCTTCTCCACTCCTTCCCCCACCCAAGCAGGAGCTGTTCCACCAGCATTTCTGGGAGGTCAATAGGGATCCTTTTTCTTTTTAATGTAAACTCTTTGATCTATCCCAGGAGTAATAAATCAAGGAACCAGCCTTTAAAAATAAAAAAGAAACAGGTAGCAAACCACCCAAACCCAGAAGCAGGGGGCAGGCAAAATGGGGACTAGGCTCTTGGCATATAAATGAGTAAACATGGGGTGACCCCATTGTGAAACGCACAGCCAAACCAAAAACTGTACTTGCGCAAAGGGTCTTAGTTTCAGTATGCCGAGGGTAGTCACAATCTCTAACTATATGCTACAAAGTCTTTGACACATATATCTTTTTGGAGTGATTAATGATTTGGTGTCTGAAAGATTATTACATTAATCCAAGGGGAGGAGCCAAATAAGGACAGGAAGATTAAAGGCTGTTTTTCCTCATTACAAGATTAGAAGACAGAAGTCAGGTCCAAGCTTTGTTTTAGGGACTGGGAAGAGCAAGTATAGAGAAAGCAACAGCTCAGCAGCCACAACTGTTGGGCCATGGGAGGCAGCACCCATGTACAGTTATATGAAAAGAAGATGTTTTGCTAGGCAGTGGGCTACCTTCAGGATTCATTTATGGCCAAACTAGCACTAGATGGATCACCATCAATACTTCTGGCAAAAATGATTCACCGTGCAACTGGGAAGAAATAGAGAACTTCCCCTGGAAAATTGCTGCTAGTCTCTTGGGACAAACACATGAATAGAAAACAATATTTAGACTTTCAGATATGGCTGTGAACTTTATAGAAAATTTCATGTCTGGATTTCAGGTAAGGGCACTGGTATTGTTATTGTGTTCTTTTGGAATTACCAGTACTGTTCCGGAATTTAATTTCAGTGTTTTTTTCTTTCTTCAAACCTGGAATTTCAGGTCTGACTGTCATTTTAAAGTTTGCCCCCATTATCTCACGAAGGCAGCAGGAGTGAAGAATGAAGAAGGGAAAGGGGAAAAAGTATGGGAAAAGGAGTTAGTGACTATATTGGTTCATTTTGAAGACTAAATGGGCCAGTCCCCACAAAACATAATGGCCTTTAAAGCACACCGACTAACAAGTTGGATTGATCTGGCATCCCCATAAGTCCCTTCAAATTCTAAAGTGATGGAAGGGCCAAGCCAGCCCAATATACCATGCTGGCATTGTCTCCACTGGAGGATTCTACCTGCTGCCAGCATCAGAGGCCAGCTGCTGAAATCCTGCAAGGTTTGACTGTGGGATTCTGCAATTGAGAATGGTTTGGCTGCCTTGCAGGAATTGCCTTTGGACAGTAGATTTGGCAACTTTACATTTCGCCAGGCAACTGGCTGCAGCACATGTGACTGTGTCTCGGGTCACACCGCCAAAGAGGCTTCTGGGCAGCATGGAGACGCTCAAAAAATTAAAGGGCCTCCCTACCACCAAGAAGCCTCTATGGGCCTCAATAGACCTACACCACTCAAAAGGGTGACTTAAGTCTGAGCCCCACTGGCATAATGCTGGCATTAGTTGGCTCTTCCCCTGATCACCCCCCAACCTCTGCTATGCCAGTGACGGCAGGGACTTGGGGCGCTGGTGATGTGTTCAGCACCACATTCCAGTCCACACACCAGCAGAATTGCTCCTTTGCTAGAGTAAGTGCCCCAGAAGGGTGAATCTGCCGACTCAGCAGCGTGCCGCTCCCAAGAGCAGATCCCCCCTTTGGATAAGGCTCTGGGTCTATCAATAGGAAATAACTGTCAAGTATTTCCTATGGATGGTAGAAAGCCAAGTCTATTTCCTCCCCTGCTCCTCTAATAAACTAAAACACTTATGAAATTCCAGATATTATTTTCCACTACACCTGGAGTTTTGGGAATGTTTTGGGTCTCTAAAGGCATATCCAAGTTGACCTGAAACAGGCATTTTCAGGTATATTTTCAGCCAGAATATACTCAAATGCACATTTCTACTGATCCAGAAGAGATCTGGTATATCACTCAAAGGGGTAGGGAATGTTAATGTACACGGCAATAGGTTAATGAATAGCAGGTGGTTTTTCCAAGTCATTTTCTAAATTATTGGAACATCAGATAGTGTAAACTGCACTTTCCACTTGTGTGATCATTACAAAAATGGGAGCAATGGAGAAATGGAGCGATCACTTGTCTATACTGCATGCTTTTTAGTGCACGTGTTGACAGAAGAAAAAAATATTGTAGGCATTTTACACACTACTGAATAGAAACAAATACACACTAATGCCCTAATCCAGAGCAACCGAGACATCAAATCCCACTGAAATCAATAAGGTAAATCATCAACATGTCCTTGTTTTTATTGTAATATATGAAGTCACCAAAATTGTTCACGATCAGACATTATAGAGCTAACACATTCTTTTTCCATTGGTCTTGTGTGTTTCACAGAAGACAATGAGGGTCTCTCTCTAAAGTCAAGGCAGCCAGTGTGCATCATGGAAATTCTTTCTTGACATGATTCATTCAAACTCAAAGGTGAACTTGAAACAAATTACTTCTCCATGAAGTTTTGGCACACTGCACATAGATAATTGTATTAAATTTCTGATGCCTGCTCGGGATGTAGCTTATTATATAAATATGCATATGAAGCAAATATTTTTAGCAAACTGAATGGGGAGGCAGCCCCAAGGTAAAAAAAAGTGGGGATAATTGTTCTCAGGAAAGCTGAAACTGCTAAAGAAAAGCATAGGGACACACTAAACACCATTCAAATTATGTGGACAGCATCAGAGGAAGCCATTTTAGAAATGAACCGTTCAAATCACAGTCCATGCTATCCAAGTGTACAGCCCAACTGGCTAGACCAGGACAGAAACAGCGCCTTACCTTCAAGAACATCAAAAGTATTCTGCATGACTGTATTATTTGAAGGATGTTAATGAAAACTGAACAGGAGGAAGTGAGCTGTTCCTAATCTGATGTTCACTGCATTAGGCAAAGTCTTACCCTCAAATAACAGAGCCCCTGAAATTGAAATTATAAAACTACAAACACATAACACACAAATAAGCAGTGATCAACAGACTGAAAGAATCCTCCATCTGCAGAGCCCGGAGTCAAGCATTTACTTTTTGTAACATTTTATTGCCAACACACACCACAGCTATTGTGTCCTCAGGAGGAATCAGCCACTGATAAAAATTGACTGCCTCCTTCTCTGCAGTAGCAGGAATCACACCTCCAGTTAGAACTTGTCATATGGCATATATGTTTTCGGTTCTCTCTTCTTTAACTGCAAGCTCTCACCAGATGGTACCACACAACCAACATTCCTTATCACTAATAAATAAGTAACTCTCAGGTTAAAGTTACCAGAAACCCACAGTGTAAAGATTCTTAATACAGCCAAGCTGATTCTGCTGCTGAGCAAGCCCTTTTCAGATCATGCACTCATTAAAGGAGAACATGCAAAGACTGGACAGGTAAAGGGCCCAGAAAAGGAATGATTTGATTCTCTTCTGTTTTTGGGCAAAAGTAGGCAAAGGTACCCTTTTTAAGGGAATGGCTTGATGTCTGAACTATTTTACCACCATCTGAATAAATAAGTGACCTGAAGAGTAGAAACTCCTCAAATACAGAGGAAATATAATACCTATGTAAGTAAACATATCTGAATCACAGGACAAATAGAGCCTTCCACCCAGATGGTAACTTCCACACATACATATTATTACTGTACAGGATGGTTACATCCATGCTAGCAATTCTTTCTCTGCTGAGAAACATGGCCAAAACCACACAATATGACAAAAGAACAGTTATTTTTTAACATTACTGGGGTGAGGAAGCCAAGTGCCCTGGCTTGGTGGCCCTGGCTAGGCCAATCTCATCAGCTCTCACATGCTAAGTCAAGCAGGCCCTTGGTTAGTACATGAATAGGAAACCACCTAAAAAATCCAGGACATAGAGACAGGCAAACTATCTTAGGTTTGAAAACCCTTTGAGGTCATCTTACGTCAGATGCACTTAATGGCACTGTCTACCATGGGATTCAACCAGGACCGGAGCAAGGAGGAACTGTGCTTGGGGCATGTGTGTGCCCTGCACCCCTGCCACAGAATGACCCCTCCACTCCTCCGCACCAGAACGTGCCCAGTGTGTCATGCACCCCCCCCGACCCCTTGGCACTACACCACTGGAGTCAACCAAGGGCTGGTTTGGGGAGAATAATCACACTATGTAACTCAGTAAGCTACAACAGTAGAAAGCCAAGCCCTGTACTGTTTGTTTTACTGTCTAAAATTGTGTGGGATGGGTAGCGTTGTGGTCTGGAGAAAAATGTGGGAAACCTTCTTGGTTCCCTGTAGCAATATTGTACATTTAAAATGCTTGCTTTTTACAAAATGTCTTCAGTCCATCTGTTTTCAGAAAGGAAAGGGAAGATCATTAAATATAATCTAAATGAGTTTGAAAGAAATTTCAAGCAAGAGTGACTGAGCGTGCTGAACCAAAACAAAAGAAACTGAAAGGCATTTTTAGGTAATCTTTGCTTAGCGATTAAAAAAACTCATGCATTTATTTTTGAATAAAATGAAGTTTTATAATGCTGAAGTTGGACCCAAACTGCTTTTTCAGTCAGTGGAAATATACTTCTAGACATGGAGGGGGGCAATGTTTGCAGATTTCCTACTCCCACAGCACATCATATTCAGCACTATTCCTGGGGGTAATGTTTAAATAATCAAGATCCAGCTGCAGTTTTAAATGCTATGAAAAATAGGATATGATAAAAAGAAAAAATGAAAACTGAATGATACCAAATCATCATATGAAACAACAACCTTTTGAAGTGTGTGCAGTTTTCAACCCTTAAGCATATTTACCAGAAGTAAATCTCATTCAGTTCCATGAACCTTCTTTCAATGTAAGCACATTTAGGGAATATGTAATCCTGAGGGTCTTTATTCAGAAATAAGTACCAATGATTGCCATTTTCATCTGCTCCCAAAAAAGTTCTCATGAGATTGCAGTGGTTCATCCCAACCTTGTAAGCCTGGCAGTAACTCTTACTTAATTCTACCTTTCACTGATATTGTAGCCACAGAGGCCCAATTCTGAGTAAAACTGAAAATTGCTCACAGTCTGATGGGCCTGTGGCTACTGACTACCCAAGAAGCTGCAGAGGAATCCACCTGGCCTTGCTGGCATGCCCGGGCTGGCTCCTACAAGGGCTCAGGGCTTTCATGGCTCTGGCCTCCTACCTGCGGGAAACAGGGCTTCCAGGTGAGACTAGCCCCTGGCGGGACTTACAAGCAAAGTTTCCTTATGGGCCTGTGTGTAAAACGGACCTGTTCCGCCAGGCGTTTGGCCAGCCGGGATGATGTCAACTCCGCCATAAGAACATCTGGCCTCCCGTGGGTACATAAAGGGGGAAGGAGGGGCTGAAGCCATCTGTAGTTTTAGTATTTTATATATTATTTTATTGTAAATTATGTATTTGATGTTTTAAATTGTTTTAGTGTTGATGGACACCGCCCTGAGCCTTCGGGGAGGGCAGTATATAAATATAAATAAATAAATAAATAAATAAAGAAAGAAAGAAAGAAAGAAAGGATAAAGCAGACATTGACTCATTCCTGTATGCATGTGGCAGAGTGATTGTATTGTTGCATAACACTTCCTGCTGCTGTTGCTACCCTGATCTGGATGGTTCAGCAGGCTAACCTACTCCCATCAGATCATGGAAGCTAAGCCGCCAAGGAAATCCTGTGGGGTTACCATAAATCAGCTGCAACTTGACAGAACTTTCCACCACCTTTGCTGTTGCCGTGTCAAGGAGAAGAACTCTATCAGCCCTGTAGGACTCTGCAATCTTTCCTTTTTACACTCCAGTTCAATTGCTGAAGTTTGTCATTAAAATAAAGTTCAAGGAAAATAAAAAGAAAATATGCAGAAAAATCCTTCAATAATTGAGAATGAGTTGTGACTGCATTGTGCAAATTAAGTCTGAACAAAAGGAGAGTTCGGCCTTTTCAACCTTATAGCCATGTAATGGCATTTGAGCACAGATTAATAGGTAAGATAAATACGCTGATTAAATGAAGCTCATGTTACAGTGGTCTTAGAAGTTCTCAGTTCACCAAGTCATCATCAAGTTCTTAATAATGAACCGTGTACATATGCATTAGTGCTTAATTAGATCGTGCCTAATACCCCTGGTATGCCGGGAAAATTTGATTGCTATAGATGAGAAATAAATGAACATGTCTTTTGTTTCTGTGTATTCACAAACCAATGAGGTGTCTACATAAAATCCTGAAATGCTTCCATTATTTGAATTGGATATCAGAACCACATCAAACAGGTTAAAATGCTATTTCTTTTTTTGCAGCTGCTATCACTTATTTAAAACAGTATCCAGTGTTTCCACTCTCTCAGCAAAATGAGAACACAAAAAACACAAAGTAAACACAAAAGCAGTGGGTTGCATGAACCCTGTTTTATAAAGAAAGCCAATGAGCCCTCTATGTGGAATTAACAGAGCATAATGTTGTAAAAGACATTTTGGTCGAGGGCAGGGGCATACCTGCCAGAGGGACATGGGGTAACCCAAGTCCCTGGGTACCATCTATCCAGTCACGTGGGGGGCACAAAATGGTCCCCACAGACCAAAGCCTTCTATGGGCCTGCTGGGTGCCACTTGGCCCAGCAAGAGGCTGAAGATGAGACAACAGGGCCACTGCCGATGGAGGTTTGAGTGGGGAGGGGCGGCAGCAGCTGGCAGGTCACAGCAAGCTGCTGCCATCCCTGGCTCAACCTCCATCGGCGCCGGTGGGGGTTATCAGTTCATTTTTTAAGTACTGGTAGCCAAGCTTTGTTGTATTGTATACTTTGTTGTATTGTATACCCGCCAGTACTTAAAAAATGGACTGATAACCCCACCTGCAATACAATGCACTCAACCACACCTTTGCATAGTAAGTTCCACCCAAACTTACTGATTGGTTCCTCACCTTGGAACATAGACAACATATACCCCACTAAACTTTCCCTTCTCACTAGACACAGTGTGTAACAGACTTTTCTCTATGATACACATCTGAAGATGCCAGCCACAGATGCAGGCAAAACGTTAGGAACAAGATCTACCAGACCACAGTCATGCAGGCCAGACAACCCACCACAACCAATAATCAAGAAATTTACTTGAGCCTGTTCCCTCACTCCCTTTCATATCCAACATGCCTGTATGCTAGCTACTCATTTTGCTAATACAGGAGGTGATAAACAGTAGTAATAACAAACACAATACAGCTCATTTACAAAAAACTAAACTGGACAATGCTACTAGGGTACAATCCTATTAATCCCCATGGTAATTATACATAAATAACTAGGCGTGGACATCATAAATGTAATATTACAGAATCAGCTTTAATATCTTTAAAATCTCATATTTTGTGGCTAAGACTGCTAAAAAAGGCTACATTTCCATTCACTGTTCTCTGAGTGTTGTAGAATAAATGTGGTTTTCCCCAAAACTTTCAGTTTCTGAAGTATAGAACAAGTGATTCTTACTGGCAAGTAGTATCCACAGGAATACCTTTTGGTAGCAGCAAGCAAGTGACACCATCTGAGTGTCCCTCTAGCAAAGTAATTGATCCAACAGTTTGAACTGACTGGAACAGTAAACTGTGGTTTCCTACTTCTTTTGTTACGATTCTAGTCCTTGGCTTCTTTTTGTTTCCTGCTTTCTGTTTTATCTGGACCCGCAGCCTCTCTGAAAAGAAGTAATGGAGCAAAATGTGAACTGGTTGTCAGACAATAAGCCCCATGGCGATTTTTCAATCTCTTGGACCAGTTTTATGAATTCAAGTTATTCTCCTGCGTATGTCTGCCTGCAGGTTGTTTGTAGATAGCTCACAGTAATTCTGCTTTTTGTAAACAATCAAAGTCTGTCTTGAAGAAAAACAGAGTCGCACTTACCTGTTACTGTTTGTTCATCGAGTGGTCTTCAGTGCAGGCACACATGGGCCTGTGCGTGGGACTGCACAGAGGCCACGAAGATGAACACTTGTTGTCTCCTAAATGATTCTATGTTTCAAATCAGTGTAGTATGGATTGCATGTAATCTTTCTATATTACAGTCTCCTGAAGTTTATAATGAGATCCAGGGAATCACAGTTTTTACCGGAAGGTGTCCTATACACTCAGTTCTGGAGCTTGAATATGACGTCAGTTTTATCAGTGCAAGCTATCAGTAAAACCATACACTTTTAAATATAAAATCTTATTAACCTAGGCCAAAGATTACCTTTGGAGGATCATAAACATATTTGCTTAGAAGTATCATTACATGAGTATTGAAGACTCTACCAAGATTGGTATAATTTTTAAAAAATGCTATAAACTTTATTTCCATGTACATTTAATCTAAATGTTATCATATAAATGTTGCTTATCTCTCACTTTATTTACACACACGTATATCCTCACTTGCATATTCCGGGAAGGCAAAAGACTACTGCCAATTTGTCTCCTGAAGAGGCAAATGTCAGGAAGCATATTTATCAGTCCTCACCCCAGTGACTTCATGCCAATTGATCACATTTGTCTATATCAGTGAAACTAGGTGATGCCAATTTCATTATAAAACTTGAAGCAGATTATTCTGGCTGCTAGACGGGAAACTGTAGCAACTGCTAAGAATGGGGAAGTCTGCCATCTCTGCTTTATGTTATTATTTTTTACTTTATTAAATTTATATCTCACTCTATCCTTGTAGGCCTCAGGACGGGTCATAACATAAAAGTATACAATTTTGAGGCCATTATATGGCACTAATTGGCACATACTTCTGGTATTCCCTCATGTGTGGTCAATCATCTTTTCAATTTTCAAATTGCTGGAAAAAGTTTGGGTTAAAGAGTTAATGAGAAGCTTCCATTTACTGAGAAGGACTTCAGAGACATACTGCCATTCTAGTTTCTCTTAATTTTCATCTGGGATCAGGGATGCAGCACAAAGAACAACAATGGGAAAAGGAAAAGGAACAGCGGAGGCTGAAAGAGTCCTTGAAGATGTGAGAGTCAACACTTGATCCTGGATCTGCGGCCATCCTGGCTTTTACAGTCAAGTCGGGAAAATGTACAGGAGCCTTTGGCTAAAATCATTAATGCCTCACTGAGTGATTCCCCCCAACCCTCTCAGAAAATGTAATGTTTTTTCAGACGTGTTTTTGTTATGCTGCCTTGGTGGCCCTGATGAGAGCAGAAAGACAGGATACACATTATGTAAATAAATAAATCCATTCCTTGTTAGCCTGCTGTTTTGGGAAAAGCTGATTGAATGTGTGATGTGATACAACTCCTGGAGCTCCTGGATTATACATCTGTCCCTAATATATCAAGCTTGGATTCAGAAATGAGATAGCGTTGAGTATATCTGGTGGATGATCATTTAAAACTGGACAGGGAGCAATCATCCCTGTTGCAATTGCCAGTGGCCTTCATAAAATGACAGAGTTGGAAGGGGCCATACAGGCCATCTAGTCCAGCCCCCTGTTCAATACTTCCCTCACAAGTACTTGTTCAGCCACTGCTTGAAGATTGCCAGAAACTGCCTTCAGTATACTCTAATCTCATTTATTAGTTGAAATATGGGGTTGCTATCAAAAGAGTAGCTGTTCAGAAGTTTTGGTCTTTTTTGTCTGATGGGAAAGATAATTTTCCACCTGAGGAACTGTCAGTGGGTTGGTATTTATTGTCAAGGTTCCATTTTGTCATCTTATGTTCTTGAGTATTCATTCCCATGAGGCTGAATGTGTCCTGTGAATCACTACTGTTTGTTTCTCACATACCACCCATCTTTTCTATAGCTGGAAATAACCCTTTTCTGAAGTGATTTTTTTCTAATTGAACTACATGATAATTTAACAGCTTATATTCTTTAGGATGCCTTTTGGGAATAAGTAGCCCAATTATTTTGTAAAGATGAACTCCTTTTTGTGTGCACATACTGCCAAGTCACAGGTGACTTATAATAGCTCCAGCAAGGGGCTTGAAATGCAAGTGAGAAGTAGTAGTGATTTGCCATTGCCTTCTTCTGCAGAGTCTGCCTTGGAAGACTCCCAAGTACTGACCCGGCTTAGTTTCCAAGATCTGACAAGACCATGCTGCTTTTCCTCCCCTCTTTTCTGTAGCACATAAAAAAAGGAAAAAAAATAATCAGGACACACTGTAACATGATATATTTAAAAATGTCTACAAAATAAAACATGGCGTGACCTCTTCAAAAAGGTACCTTTAACTTTAGTGATAGTCTTTGATGAAGACAGAATCCACAAATATGTAACATTAGCAGTAAAGCCCATTGTATGAGTGAATACACTGGGCTCTAGAAAACTGTTGGTGGGGTAATAGAGCCCACCAAGGGGGCAACTTCTCCTGCTTTTCCTCCCCACTTGACCTAGCTTCATTGCAATGAGCTTTGGTATTTTTACCACAGGGCAGACAAGAAGAGAAACATTCCCAATCAACTGGTTGTGGTGGGTTTTCCGGGCTGTGTGGCCGTGGTCTGGTGGATCTTGTTCCTAACATTTCGCCTGCATCTGTGGCTGGCATCTTCAGAAGTGTATCACAGAGGGAAGTCTGTGACACACTGCTGCTCCATAGTCATAGGTGTAGGGTCATTGTGCAAAAGCTGAATGGGCAACACAGCCTTACAGAAGCTGCCAGGCCCTGAGTGATGGTACTGTTCCCATGAGAGAGCATTAAGACAACTAGCCCTGTCCCTTTCACTAGTTTAGTTTAGTTTTTTACTCACTTTGTGTAAGCCCAGCCCCCAAGCTGTGCATGTGTGTCACTTGGGTGGAGATGTCATCTCCACAGTTAGCTTTCAATATATATAGGATAACTAGTTTTTTTTACATTAAGTAAAATTTGTTACAATAAGCAGTGCACGATAGTAAGCAGTGGAATGGACAGAAAAAGTACTGCAGTGCTATTAGGCATAATTGTTACAATGTCTTAGAAGGCTTCACAAAGAATATTTCTGCCTTTTAAAAAAATGAGATATATATTATTTGGGAAGGGAGAAAGCTCAAACATTCTAAGGCTCATTCCGCACATGCAGAATAATGCACTTTCAAACTGCTTTCAGTGCTCTTTAAAGCTGTGCGGAATAGCAAAATCCACTTGCAAACAGTTGTGAAAGTGGTTTGAAAACACATTATTTTGCGTGTGCGGAAGGGACCTAAGCTCCTCTAGATTGGTGCCACAAATAAGAGCAAGGGGCCCAAACAGATTCGTATCAGGACCCGCCTGTCTGTTCGATAATCAAATTACAATCATGCATGGTTAAGAAAATGTTGTGTCATGAATCCAATCCAAATTAGGGCTATATGTTCCAGCTGTTTGAAAGAACACTGGGTGCTCCGTAGATGGAACTCCCTTTGTCTCATATGGTTTGACAATTCTTATGTTCCACTCTAAAGGAAAATTTCCACTCTAAAGGAACAAAAAAATTTAGGCAATGTGAAAGACCTTGCATTTTAAGACAGGATGGCTTTTGTACAAGCACCATCTTTAATTCTCTTAAAATTAATATTTCTACACTGCTTTTCTGGCATATACTGAAAGCAATAGCATATTCAAGGAATATTCTGCTCTTGTAAATGGCATAAAATTTATTGGGACTGTCCATAAACTGGTGATTGTTTCAAGGACATTAGCGAATATTTTATTTCAGACAGTGCACATATTTCTTTCTGTTATATACAGAGATCCAGTAGGAAAGTGAGTCTTATATTATGTATGTGTGTATGTTATGTGCCACTAAATCACTTCCAACTTCTGGTAATCCTATGATTGAATGGCTTCCCAAGTGTGCTACTGTAGCTTCCTTGATTGACTCAGTCCATCTCGTGTTGGGTCTTCCTCCTTTCCTACTGCCTTCATTTCTGTAATGTGAATATCTGCCATTATTATCTTTCCAAGTGAATTTTGTCTCCTCATAATGCATCATGCTACTTTAGGTTAAGTAAAATATAAGCCCATTATAATACAACATTATCAGGCTACTCAGCCTACCCATTTATCCTTGGCTTGCCTTTTTAAATCTGTTCCTGTTGTACTTAGCAAGATGAGTTCATGCCCTGAGAATGCTAACTCGTTTACACCATTCAGCTAGGTACATATGAAGCAGATCAAATAACTGTTCAAGGATAACTGTCCCTTTGTATTGGCTCTGAGAATTTTCTAGCCTTATTTTGATCTAAATCATAGCCAAAAATACTTGAAAACTTTTTTTAAAAAAATAAAAGGCTTGCAGGTACCTTGTTTTCCCGAACATAAGACATCCCCTGAAAATAAGACGCAGTAGAGGTTTTGCTGAAGTGCTAAATATAAAGCATCCCCCGAAAGTAAGACATAGCAAAGTTTTTGTTTGGAAGCATGCCCATTGAACAGAACACCAGAGCATGCAGCTGTGGAGTGGAAAAATAAGACATCCCCTGAAAATAAGACATAGTGCGTCTTTGGGAGCAAAAATTAATATAAGACACTGTCTTATTTTCGGAAAAACACGGTAAAACTACCATCCAGCCCTATTCTCAATTTTATTTTGTCTTTTAGTTGTGTAGTAGTTTATATTCAAATCATATTCTTGTACACATAGAATCCACTTGTCCTTGATATTAAGTAAAGTGCAGCAGAGCCCTGAAAAGATTTGTTGGAGCTGCAAGCAGACTCTATAATTTAGTTTTTGAGTCTTGAACTGGCATAAGCTATTGCGCTCCAGAGCTATATGCTGACGCCCAAAGCTCATAAAAGAAATCAAACAAAAATTTATCACTTTGCATATTTCCATTTCACAAAACATTATTTCTAAAATTAGATTTCAGTATTATTTATTACACTTAAAAGATGCAACAGCTAAGCAATTAAAGACTGACATCATTAAAACTTGATGACCTATGCATTAAATATGTGAAAAAGACTAATAGCATTGCTAGAAGACTGGATTAATATTAAAATTTAACAAATGGAGGATACTGGCTTTGTGATCATTGTGTGCACAAGCATGCATTTCCTGCCTTTCCCATTTTATTCCAATGGCCTATTTTGCAGGGGAAGTACACTGAAATTTACAATTCAGGTACTATCTGGGGCTGGAAAGAAGTTCAGTAATCTTACTAAGGTTCCAATGATTTTCTTGAGATCGTGAGAAACACTTAGGTGAAAGTTATTTAAGTGTTACATCTGTATCCTACTTGGCTCGATCAGAATCTCAGGGCTTATTATTTCCTATACAATATAATATTGGTTATTTTTAATATATACCACATCACTGAGGCCCCTTCTGCGCAGCAAATGTATAACAAGTTCAGTCAGGATAAAGGAACCTGTCTTCCTGTTTTCGTGTTCACATGCACCTGTGCAGGCAGGGATTGGAGCCCACGGAAACCATCTGGGTTGCTGTCACGCCTCCGCACAGACATGTCTGTTTTTTAAAATTACTCCCCACCCATGCATAGCTATGAGAGCATCCACAAATGAACTCCCACAGCCATGCAGATGTCCCACAATATGACCATCTGCATCTGCGCAGCTATAGGACAGCTCTTGCACTCATTAAGGCCTTACGTGGCCTGGGACCCTCGTATCTTCGAGACCGCATCACCCCATATGTCCCTGCACGGCCTCTCCGTTCTGTGGAGGCCAATTTATTAGTGGTCCCTGGCCCCTCAATGATGCGGCTGGCCTCCACACGGGCCAGGGCTTTTACGGCTCTGGCCCTGGCCTGGTAGAACACTCGTCCTCCGGCTGTTAGGGCCCTGCAGGACCTCAGTGAGTTCCGCAGGGCCTGTAAGACGGAGTTGTTCCGCCAGGCCTTTGGAGGGACCAGCCGCTGAAATGGTGCCCCTAGTTGGCTCTTTACATCCGGGCCTGTCATCTTGGGACTCGTCCTCCTCCTCCAGGGAGAATTTTTAAAATATGGGGTTGGCCGGACGCCTCTATTACTGTTATTACTGTTGCTATCGCTGTTTTAAAGGTTTTAGTTATTTACCTATATTAATATTTTATACTGTACACCGCCCAGAGCCCTTTGGGGATGGGGCAGTATAAAAGTCCAAACAATAAATAAATGAACAATAACATAAATGTACTTCCGCTCATATCTCCCCTGCCCCGCCTACAGAAATTAATTACAAAACAGAGAAATACTACATTTTCTTCAACTGCTCCTATCTACTGATGAAGAGCGAGTGTATGAATTTGAGACCCTATCCAAATATCCTGGGGCCAAAACAAATTCCCCACACCCAAAGAAGTGCAGAAGTTGTACTAGGTAAATAGGAGGCTATGATCACTCCTTATCAGTATGGAGAAACAGCTGAATTCCTGTGAGAAAAGTTGGAGTGCTTTCTCCAAATAAGAAGACTATTTTAACTCTTTACCTCTCTGAGAGGAGCTCTGAGGGTGCAATCTTTATTCTGTGAGACTGTCTTCCCATTTCCCACCAAACTGCATGATCCAATTCCACAGATTTCGGGTTTCAAGATGGAGACATTAAAACCTATCCATCCTTGTCGTCGCCCCCCCCCCCCAGTCACAAGCTAGCCATACAGTTCAAGCTTCCTTTGTTCTCACCATAATATCTCCAAATATGTCACTACTTTCCTGCCTGAGTGTAACAAGGCATTTATGGCAAGATTCACACAGGTGGGCATATTTTCTTAAGGCAAACAGCTTCTCATTCATAATAGGGATGACCCAATGGAAGACTTCAGAGAAACACAGGGAAAGTGTTGGAGATGCTAGACAAAATCAAAATCCTCCTTTATACATTATCTATTTTAGTGCAAGCTTAACTTCTCCTCTGAGGAGGAGAACAGGAACATAGAACGTAAACTAGAAAAGTCTCCTGTACCTAGCAACAAATAATCCAGGTAAATCTTTACAGATAGGTGGAAAAGGGACTTTCTTCCCCTAACTTCCCTGACCTTGCTGGAATAGATACACTGCTAAGAAAGAGTGAATGTCTATTAGTACTTTAAATTCTTTTACGCTTCTCAGGTGATTTCATACTCTACTCGGTGGGCAAAAATGTCAAATATGACAATTTGTTTTTCTCCAGTTGTACTTGTGATCTCATGAAAGTCAAATGACTTTTCCATAATTCACTAAAGAAGAAATCTCATTTGTATTAAGAGGCTCCTAGAGGTTCAAAGGATTTTCACATTCCAAGTTAATCACTCACATGTGCCAACTGGCAAGGGTGTTGGTAATAAAATCTGTTAGAAAAACAATGTAAACGGTTCTTTGACGACACCAAGGTCCCATTGACATACACACTGGGAAGAATTATGCTTTTCCAAATATCCGATTTGCCGCCTGAAGAGCTCAAAAGCTTGTGATACCAGTCGCCATCTCAGCTGTAAAACGAGAATTCTAAAAGAGTTTGACTCCCAAAGTGAATTTTCAAATGTAGGAAGAGCCTGGAAAACAATATGAGTGTTGATAATTGGGCAAATAATAATGGATAATGCTTTGCCTTTAGAGGATATTCCAGCTATTTATTCCCCACGAAAATACGTTCTGCTCCAAAAGTGATCCACATTTTCATGAAAGCGTTCTCAGGCATAAGAATACACACTATTTGGGTACTTTGCCTACTTAATTTGTATTACACTGTGAAATTTCAATGAGGACTGAAGAAGAGAGTAGTGGAGCCTCATGGCATTTTTAGAATATCTTTTATTCTTACATACCTTTGCATGGCAGAGAGGGCAAACAACTATACAACTAATGGACAGTCTCTAAAAAAATCAATTTCTTCCAATGCAAAGAGAATATATATTTCTTATTATTACATCTTTCCATCACATTTTTATCACCCCTCCCCTGAAGGGGTTCAGGGTGGCATCCATAGTTCTCCTCATAGCTCCATAAGGTAGGTTAGGATAGAGACAGTGATGTGTTCTGCACTGTTAAAATAAGATGTCCTGAGAATATTAAAAAAGCCATCCTTGGAAGGCACTCTGCACAACCTTCCCCCCCCCCCCACCCCAAGACATCCTCAGGACACCTTATTTTTACTCAAGTTGTCTTTTTAAAAAAAATCGCTTCAAAGTGCACCTTTTTCGCCTAAGTCACCTGTGCAGAATGCAGAGCTTAGGAGGCATCTTATGTTTCCTGCCTGGCCATTTTGCTCTCTGGTCAGTTTCACCCTCAGCTTGTGCCTGACATTTTGAGTGTAGCTGAAGGTATTCTCCCTGCTGCCATTTGCTGAAGGTTGCCCCAGGAAGTTTGCTCTGCAGGCTCTGATCCTGGGACCTTTTCAGTAAAAAAAAAAAGTACATAGATGTATTCAGCTGGTCCTGCCAATTCTGGCAACATAGTTTTTCTATTTTGTTTTATTTTCAAGGAGTTATCTTTGTAGCTATGCAGACACACAGAAGATAATCTCAGCTGTATGGAAGATGGGTCTGCTGCCCACTGAAAAGCATTGGGTTGACCTGCCCTGTGCTGGTCTTTTTCTTACTGCACAGAAAAATTATCAGCCAGCAGAGGGCAGGTCAACCCAATGCTTTTCAATAGGCAGCAGACCTGTCTTCCAAATGACTAAGATTCTCTTCTGTGTATCCATGCAGCTACGAAGATAGTGCCTCAATTTTTTAAATGGGGAAACTATATATTGCCAGAATTGGCTGGACCAGCTGAGTACAACTATATTCTTTTTGGGCTGAAAAAATACCTTGGATCGGAGCCTGTAGACCAAGCATCCTGGGACTATGTTCAGCAAATGGCAGAAGGAGAATACTTTCAGCTGCATACAAAATGTCAGCCACAAATTGAGGGTGAAATTGACCAGGGAACAATATGTCCCCTCTGGTGCCTTTGCTGTTTGGAAAGTACCCAGAAGCCACCTCTTTTAAAGACATCCCCTGATGTCTTATTTTGGGTGTGCGGAGTGAAAGGAGGCAGTTGCCTCTTTTTGAGTTGTCCACAGACATCTTTTTTTGTGCTATGCAGAATGCACCAGAGCCTGGCCCAGCTGGTAGGCAAGCCCATAGCAAAGCAAGGGGGCCCTACCAGTCACCTCTACTGGTATAATAGACAGTTCAGACTTAGATGGATGCTAAATCTTAACTCTGGGCTTTGATACTAAATGAGGGACTGCCTGAACATGCGTTCCACTCCCAGTGAATATGCATAGCAGTTAGCAATGCCTCTCCTGCAACTTTAATCATTGCCATCTGTATAACAATTATCCAACCTTGGAAAAGACTCACCTGTCCTCCAGCTCATAAAGGATGTGCAACCGCCACCCAGTCTTAACTCAATCAGCTCTCCTGAGTCCTTTTCTTCCCTAGTTGATCTATCATGTCCTTCCTGACCAAATACTGGAGAACCATCAAACCTTACTCTGAATTGGAATACCCTGAATTGTAAATATATCAACTTGACTTAAAATCTAATCAAAAATTAGACTCCTGGCTCTGACTCATGTGAGCCACTGTCCACTATATTGCCAGAGGGTCAAATTGTCCACTATATTACCAGAGGGTCAAATTTTCCCATATTTAGCCTGCCCAATAAAGAACCTTTGCCCAATCTTCTCTGGATTATCTTTGGTTCAGATATGCTGTGTGCCCAACATCGCCTCTCCTTCTCTGCATCCATTGCAAATGCCGGATCCTGCCTTCTTGGACCTTTCTCTTCTAGAGCAGGTAATTATCACCCTCCCTACATCACCCTCTCTTATTCCAAACCTATTTTTCACCTCTATCTAGATCCTAAACTCCTAAAATCTCTCTCTCTCTCTCTCTCTCTGTATATTTTTTGCTAACATGTATCATTTTGTTCTTCAATACAATTGTAAAAAATTCTCAAAATTCTGGTTTCCTGAGAAGTTAACAATGGAAAAACCCTAGTATAAATCAGTAGAGACCCCATGGCCCGTCCTCTTGCATTGCCAGGTCTGTGCCCTCTAATTCTCCAACCTGAAATAGGACAGACTCCTCTTATTCGGGTAACAACCCAGGGTCGCCAACTATTTTATTTATTATTTATTATTTTATTATATTTGTATCCAGTCCATCCCTGTCCATGGTCATGATTGAGGTGTCTTACATTCAATAAAAAGAATGCATAGGAAATAGCAGTAAAATAGAATTAAAACAAATACAATTTCTATAAAAGATAGTGATAAATAACCCTTCAACTCGCAAAATCTCCAATTCAGAGTCACCCAAATTTGACCGGGGATACAAGTTGTAATCAGGGCGAGTGGGAGGCTTTTTGCCTGTGGATTGGTGGATCTGCAGGCAAGGAGGGCTCCAGGGGGTGGGGGATGGAGGGCAGGGGGAGCTTTTTGCCATGGATCGATACGTGTATGTATGTATATGTGTGTGTGAGTGAGTGTGTATTTAACAGTACATGCTTATAGGTTTCATGGCTGAGTAAGGTTTTGAACATGAATCTCTCTGATCAAGGTGTAGCACCTGTGCTATTACACCAAAGTGATCCTCAGTTCTCTTCCCTATAAACCTGTTTCATCTCCCAAATTGTTTCGCTCCAGCCTCATCCAAGCAGCAACAATATTTTATAGCTAATGGGCTTCACAAGCCACTGAAGAAATATTTCCTAACCATTATTTAAGGAAACACCTCCAGTTATTAGAATTAAAACGAGAAGATGATAATCCTCGCACTCTGTGACGAAAAAGAAGTGTTTGCTTGAAGATTCTATGCAATAAATGTGTTTGTTGTGCTATAAACTGATCCTCCAGAAAGGCTCTCTCTATAGCAGCATTTAAAACCTTGAATAGGCTCCTGGTGTAGAGAATTGAATTTGGCTCTAATTGATGGATATTTTATTGCTTTCTTTCTTGGCTAAGTAGTAGATTTGTAGGAAGGCTGCACTTGAAATGTGACTAGGTCATCCTTTGGAAACCTGTCTTCTTGAGGATTTTGATAACTATGTCATTCTTTAGGTCTGAAATTGGAAGATAAGCTACTCTGTATTGAAACTTATTGTTAATTGAGTTTGATTTTTCAGTCTTAATTAATTGATTAACATTAATGGAGCCATCTGCTGTTCCAATAGATGGCAAACAACAGCGGTAAGAATAATTGCTGTAAGAATAACTTGAGACATTGGAAACACACTCATAGATGGGCATAATTAACTTCCTGGATGTACTCAGCACTATGAAAACTGAGTTCATATATGTCTACATTCTGGTGATCCCTGGAGCAGACAGAAAATCTGCTCGTCAACTGCGACCACTGTGCTTTTGACAATATTGCCCATATAGTAATTTTTATGTGCTGTTTCCATAAGCACTGATGTTTAATTACTCAGTTTAATTACTTCCAAGCCCTCCTTACAGAGTTTGACAGGTAGAAAGTATTGAAAAATGAAAAGTTTTTTTAAAAAACTCTCCCTACACTTTCAGGATTTATTTCAAAATAAACCTAAGGGCTGAATGGCATCTCTGAACCAAAATTCACTCCATTACGTTCCCTTTAAAAACTGCTTGGGAGATAGCAGAAGTTTCAGAAAGATAGCTCCATTACTTTGTTGTAGCAAACCCCCAGTTTTCTAACCTGGTGGTGGTGGGCCTCCTGAAGGGAATCTTTGGGGTTCACTCTTCTGGATCAGAGTAGCCACAGTGTAAGAAGTCAGATCCCTCTTCCTGCTAAGCAGTGCCAAAAGACGGAGGTGGGGGGAAGACTGGCATAAGAGCAAGATACTGCTCCACACAGAATGGATGCCTCTCAGAGGGTTTTGGGATCCATCCTGTGTGTCAAGCCTTACCAGGAAGGCAGTTGGTCACTGAACTTCTCCCTTGATTCTAAGAACGATTGTGCTTGCTAATCCCCATCCTTAAGGTGATTTACTCAGCTCTCCAAACAGATCATTACTTACCTTACCTGTATAGATTCCAGCAATCACAGTTTTCAAGAAAAAAGTCCAGGCATTCTCTTGGATCCTGATGGCACAACAAGCCTCTCATAACTTTTTCTGAATCCTCAGAAAAGCAGTCAGTTCTTTGTCTCTGGCTTTCCTGTCATCTTAGTTCATTCTACTTCAGCGCACATATTGTGTGTGTTCTGGATCTATGTAAACACGTCCACTTAAGGGTGGATGCTTTCCTTTGCTTCTGGAAACACTGGTCATTTTCCTCTTCAGTGCTGCTTTCTCTGGACATCCCTTTAAGACTGGTAACTTTCACCCAACTGTGTAAAAGCTACCCAACTTTCTTGGTTTTTCCCCTTAACTCTTATATGCTCATTACGTGAGATATATTTCTTTTTTTTATTACTTAATTCTCTCATTAAAAAATATTTCAATTATTCAATTGGTTGTTCATTTGAGAGTTTTCACCAAGTACAATGACAGTTTACATAGGTTATCAATCCCAGTTAACCCCTCTCGTTCTCTATCTCAATCTGATTTACCCAATGAAAGTGGAGACTGCCTGCTTAGGGTAACAACAGTGGCAGAAAAAGTGGTCTCATCTCAACATACAAACAGGCTATTGGCCACTGGTGTTCTTCTGTCTATCAAACTTCTATCTGTTGACAGCCTGTTCAGATTATTAATGCTCTGTCTTCTCAGCCTCTTTAGAACACTGTGCTGTCTGGATTGTTGGGCACAGCATTGTTTACTAGGCTGGGACCTGTGTGGCACCACCTGGAAGGGCCACAAGAGAATACATTGGAATCAGGACTGTGCATATTTTTTTCCCAATATTTTTCAGCTTTGGGTTTAAAAGACTCAGAAACAAACAAACAAACAAAAAGAACCCCCCCCCACCTTAAAAAAAAAGCTCTATTAAATCTGATCCTAAATTCCAATTTGTCTCCAAAGCCCACATGGGTCTCATAGGTGGCAGGTGGTGCAGACATGGACTTCAGAGGTGGCAGTGGTGAGGTAAAGCTGAACACTGGTGTTTGTTCAGCTGGGATCATCATTCATCTCTGTACTGCTGCCTCCTAAGTCCACGTGATCATCAAAGGTGGCAGGGTAGAGCTGAATGCTGGGCTGGGCTTGGCTTGGCTGGGCCCACCATTTAGCTCTGATCTGTTGCTACCTCTGAGCCAATGTGGACTTCAGAGGCAGTGGAAGTCAGTAGGTAAGTGAGGATGAGAGGGAGGAGAAGAAGGGTTCCCTCATCTTTATTTTAATAGTGGAGATGCCAAAGCAGCTTGAAAAACGCCTAAAAGTTTACATTTCTTGAGATCAGTTTTTCTATTCCCTTATATTAAAGCTATTTGGGGGGAGGGTCCAATATCAGGGTTTTTTCTTCAATTTGACAAATGTGTACTCCGAGCTGGGACACTGCATACCATCTTTAGATCTTCTGCCAGTGTCCCTCCCCCCCCCGCCCCTCGATGCCCTCATCATCCAACTTGGTGAAAATGACCTTCCAGATTGAAAAGGATGGAACTTGATATCATCTTGACAACGTACTTGTGGACTCTTCATTCTAGGTTCTCAGACATGATGCTGATATGAAGGCTGCTTGAGCAGCAGGAATGGCACAGGCCACAGAACCAGACAGGGGGATTTGGCTAGATGAAAAGTAAGCAGTGGCAGTGAGGCACCTAATCAAAGTCACAAGGAGACTTTGGATAAGGAACTCAGACGTTTCCTTTTTGTAAAACTGTGTTGAGGCTGGAAAATCAGCTGGGAAACAGTTCCTCATGTAGAACATGACTTTTAATTATACCATATACTGATCAAAATCTTCTTGTTGGTAAACAATGTATACTATTCTTGATATTATTTTATAAAATCTCTATTTGTGATAACTTTCTTTGTTGGATACAATGGTACAGAACAGTGGTGGGAGTTGGGACAGACCGATTTAAACTTGTGGCAGTTTGGACAATGGCATGGATCCTTCTGGAGGGAGACCATGCCTGCATGCCCATCTCCTCCATTTTGGGGACCCCCATAAGGTGAAGCCCCATAAGGCGCAGCCATTCAGTGACACTATCAGCTTTAAAGATGTTGGCAGGCTCTCAACACCAGGGGGCAGGAGCCAAACCGTGACCTGCACCCTTGCAGATCTTCAGCACAGTGTATATGGAACACTTTTATTCACTCAATAATCCCATAATGGAGTTTGTGACTGTACAAATTGTCTTTCAAATAATACTCTCTATTATTTTCTCCACATTTGTTTTTAAATTTTTTTTAGAACATCTCAAATGACAAAAACTAAGATACAGGTGCTACAGTAACTTTGGGTGCAGCAGTTTGCAGCTCTCACAGGCTCATGGCTATGAGTCATGGTGACTAAATGGAACCTCTGCATTCAGTGGCATTAAACCTCTGAATACTGGTGCCAGGAGACCACACCAGAGGAAGGACTCAGCCTAACAACCAGAGGAAGGACTCAGCCTACATCTTACAATGTAGCCCTGCTAAAATCTATGGCACTTTTGCCATTGACTTCTATGGAAATGAACTGGAACTTAGCCTCTATGCTCTGCTGCTGGCCCTTGACAGAAATGTGTTGGCCACTGTGAGACACAGCATGATGGGCTCAATGGATCATTGATCTGATCCTCTTATGCTCTTATGGATTGCATGTATTTTGAGGAATGAAAATTTCAAATTCCATAAACATGTCAAATAGTACACTTTGTATGTTGAATTATAAATGACTACTAGTAAATCCCATTGCACAAACAAATACAGTGGACTGTTGGTATGTTAACGGTGCCTATCGAGGAGGCCAACTCCTCCTGCCTTTCAGCCCTGCAATTTAGCACAGATAACGAAAACCTATATAAATTCTTCCCCACTCCACACACAGACAGGCTCCCCTAACACAACAAACTGGCTCTTCTTTCTCAAATCCCCCCCCCCCATACACACACAGACAGTTTCCTTTAACTTTGAAAATGGTCTCTTCCAGGTCAGCTGCAGCTTCACAGAGTTTGTTCCATGTTCCCAGGCAGGAAGTTCTTCCAAGTTTACCATAGTAACCTAGTTCTGGTAGAGAGAAGCACGCTGTGGTGGAGGAGGGGAGTATGGTTTCCTCCTGCACTTTTCCCTTTTCAAGACTTGCTGCCACCAGGAAGAAGCACACCATGGGGAGAAGAGGGAAGTATGCCTTTCTTCAGCAAGGGCTGCCGGGAAGTGTAGTTCTTGCCCCTCCAAGAGGAGGTGAAATTTGAGCCCTCCTGGATGTCTGAGGACTACACTTCCCAGCAGCTTTCATATTTTCTAGTGTATCATGAGGAATGTGCTGCTCAATTATTCAGTAAGATGCATTTTATGTTATTAAAGCAGTAAAATAAGTTTGCATTTGATATGAAAGTATTACATTTATTTCAAATTTTCCCCACCATTTGCATTCTTTTTTCTAGGAGATTCCCCACCCCAACCCCCAACAATTATATCAAAATTTAACATCTCTAACCACAGGAAAGCAGGACAAGATAGATACAAGTGAAGCTGGTGACTGTTCAAATAGTTATACTTTATTGACTAATCCTATGAGTGTCCCCAATGAATTAAATGAAGGTTACTTCCAAATTAATAATTTGCAAATTGAATTACAGTCCAGTTTGCACTGCCATATAAACTTGGAGTATAGATATATAAATCATATAGGGTGCAAGTCATAGTGAATAAGAGTAAGTCATAGAGTAAGTCATAGTTAAAGCCTTTACATTTAATGGGTGGTAGTCATCAGAAACAATAAACTGGTATACCAGTTAAAGCTGACAACTTTAATTTTGAAAGGGCTTTTATGCTTCTAAGAGGCAGAAGTTAAAAAGTGCTGCTGTTCATAGAATGAAGATAAAGCAATGTGGAAACTGCACAGCTATATCACTGCCTCACAACCTCAAGTGTGCTACTGGGTTAGGGTACGAATAGGCCTGTCACCTTCACTATGAATTCTGAATCTAGAGATAAGTAACCATCTAAAAGCTTCACCGCAAGCACTGAAAGAAGCTCGTTAAATGGCTGATGACAACAGTTCAAACCACTTTCAGAAATGCTGAAGTGTATGCTCCTGGTAAAATAATCAGAAGGCTGCTTTGCTTGAGGACCCAGTTCTCATGATAAGTATATTACAAGTTATTCAACGTGCCGCATGAACATTCTCTTTGACAACAATCCTAAGGTCTGCTCAGAACCCTACTCAGGTCTGTTCAATAGAATGATCTCAGGAAAGTATTATTGAGGTTGCACTTTTGTTGCTGCATTCCTTCTTTGTCCACTGAGTGATATATTTGGAAACTATATTTATGAGATAGAAACAACAAACAAAAAGTTCTGGTACTATATTCACCATATCTGCTATGCATTCAACTCTGCAAATATTCCACTGAATAAAACTGGCTGTGGCCCTGAAGCAGGTTCCGCGTGGGCCAAAAACATCGTTTTCACACTGTTTTCATACCGCTGTTTTTGGGCCCATGCAGAATCTGCCTTAGTTTATTCAGCTCAAAAATGGCTCTTGGCGTAGGACAAACTGAGCAGAAGTAAATGGGTGAATCTCTGTATAATCTCATTTCATTAATCAACCAAATAAGTAAAAAAAAAAATCTCATTGGCAATCTATACTGATAAGAACAGAGTTTTTAAGTATATCAACTTTTGAATAGAATATTTGTGCTGTTTTATGCTCGGAAAGCTGGATGAAACATTAATGTTTTGTCATTCAGAACCACTATGTGGGTGTGAAGAGGTTCAGCATTTAATGACCTCAGCTTGCAGCAAAGCACAGTATTCAGGCTTTCAGTATACACTTTGGGCTTTTCTGCACGCTCAACTTGCTCTTGATTTTCTTGGCATTTGATCCACAAACACTGAAATTGATTTGGGAATGGTTCTTCTGCATATCTGTCATCTCTCAGCATTTTCTATTAATTTTTTTCCTGCACATACTTTAAACAATCAAAAATTTCAAAAGAAGGTATTATTGCTATTGGCAACCTCGCAGGAATACCTCTATATTTTTGTGTATTCTTATATCAATGTATTGAAATGATAGCTGCAATTTTAAAAACGGCACTAAAGTATCAATCTTTCGACATACTACTGTAATGAATTCCCAATTTTCATGTAAAAATAGTGTATAGCCCTTTCCCTTGGTGTATTCCACAGTTGGATGGTATAAACTCTTCCCTTGTGAAGACACAAGGAAAAAAGGATATTTTCACAAGAGACTAGAAACTTAATCGTTTTTTTAAAAATGAAAGCTGGGAATTCAGATAAACTTATCATTGCAACGATATATTAATATATCAAAAACAATGACAGTCTGATGCTCAAAAAGTGGCATAGAGGTGGGTGGGAGTGGGCAGAACAAAGAAAGCCAATATAAATATTATGCAGTAGGAAAAGAGTGACTCAGGCCTGTTCTGCATGGGCCAAAAACAGCAGTGTGAGGACAGTAAAAACACCATTTGGGGGGGAGAACTTTGCACAGCCACCACTGATGAAACAAAGCTGCAATGTCTTTCCCCCCCAAACTGGCATATTTGAGAATCGCTAAACTAGCAATGCTTTTAAAAAAACACCATTCTGCAGCTGCTGTAAAGCAAATGGCTGGGCAGGAGCACTTCTACTCCAGCTGCGCTTCCGTTTAAAAAAAATTCCCAGCTCACTTCTGTGTAGCCATGCAGGCGCACACAGTTGTCTTGGGGTCTCGCGGGATGTCAGCATGGCTGTGGGAGTTCATGTGTGCATTCCTGTGTAGCGGCGCAGAAATGGGCGACCAACAAAAAACCACACATGCTGTCCATGGGACGCCCACCCATGCGGACGCCCTGAGGCAGCAGCAATTTCATCTACTCCGACTGCACTCCACTTTTATTAGCTTGTGCGGAATGGGCCTCAATATCAGCTTTTCGAAAAAGTCAGGGTAAAGTGGTCTTAAAAGAATTAGAAAGAAGGAGAGGGGAGAACCAGAAGCAAAAGAAGCAGAAAGAAAAGGGGGAACCAAAAGCAAAAACTTGTTTGGTATGTATAATCAAAATGGCTATTTATTTTATGTGGCAGGAAATGATGATTCAACAAGGCTCTTCATGGTTTTTCATAATAATAAATCAATAACTTGACTTGCTTAATGGCGCCCACTAAAAATCTTTAAAACCTGTCAACTTTTAAAAATACATATTTATTGGTAACTTTTACAAATCCTACTTTGACTGGGACAAATTAGACTGCATTCAGATTCACTGACTAATGCTGCGGTTGTTGTATGCAGAAAGATGTAAACAGATGGCATCCCTTCCAGTGGGATTAAGCCTAATCTCACATGAAGTGACTTTTATCATTGTATTTATGAATGAAACAACAGTTTCTGTTCATTAACAGCAGAAACATCTTACTAAAATCCCTGATTTCAGCTCCACTGGGAATGGTGAAACCAGAACCAGTTCCTTGTATTTAATGCTTCAAAGATTTAGATTGCAAAGTTCTCTCTTTTTAAATATAGCCTCTTATATAGGTAGTAATTTGTTCTAAAATTGAAGAGTACAATCAAAGATTGTAACAAATCAAAGGATAAGTAAAAACTACAGTAGTTTCATTATGTATTCAAATACAATGATTTAATGAAAAAAATGAAGAGAACAACAATAACAAAATCCTGGTGCCTACCTGGTGCAAGTGCCTCCATTGCGACATGGATGATAGTCACAAACGGGGACGTTGCAGTTCTCAATGTTCCTTCCTCCTGTGGCCTCATCTATGACAAATAATTCTTTGTTGTTCACCTGGAACTCCCGAATGCAGCCTCTGAAGCCATAAATCTGCCCAGCACTTGGATGAATCTTAATATGATCAGGGACGTTTCCAAGGAATACGGCCCCAAAGGTAACCTGCAAAAAACCATTATCAATCATTGCAACTTTGCAAGTTGCATTTAGGAGATAAATTGAGAAAAAGGAATGAAGAAACTAGTGAAGTGGTTCTGCTCTGCCATTTGGTTTAACACATGGTCCTTTCTCTGACTATGGAACATACCTGTCCACTCTAGGGTTGGCAGACAGGTGGAGGAGAAGGGTTGCCAGATCCAGGTTGGGAAACTCTTGGAGATTTAGGAATAGAGCCTGGGGAAAGATGGATCTCAGTAGAGTACATTGCCATACAGGCCACCACCCAAAGCATCCATTTTCTCCAGGAAACTGATCTCTGTAGTTTGGAGATGAGTTGGATCCCCAGGTCCCACCTGGTGATGGCATCCCTAGCCTACTCTGTAGGAGTATTGTCTTGGATTTATAACTTTATAGGGTAAACATGATACATGGGCCAAACTGTACGTTATGCTTGGCACAAAGCTATTGCTGAAAATTTTTTTCCCAGACAAACCGCTAGGAATTTCTCTCATGCAAATCTGATTGAAAATAATGGACAGAAACGTCATACATTTCAGTGGGAAGAGTAGTAAAGTTCCCAGTCGACTGTCATAAAAACATATCTCATGAAACTTATTAAGTTTGTGACAACTAATAGCAATTAATTAAAATCACTACCAGTAGTACTTCATGAGATAAATTAAAATAAGCATATTAGCCTCTGGATTCTGTTTGATAGGCTTACCGCAGTCAGTTGATGCATCAGAAAGACTTCCTGTCTCATTGGTGAATTTTCATTCGTGGTGATTTCAATCATGCAGCAATCACCAGCACTGCCCAAAGGTAATCGATAGCTAGAAAGAAACAGAAATAAATATTGTTGCTTTTGGAAAACCTTATGATTGTGAGAGTTCTATTCTGGAAGGCAAGTTTGGCTCATATATATTCAGCAGTGATGGAGGAAAATCAGTTGGCTTCCACTCCAGCCCCATGAATGGGCCAGGGAACTCAGTACACTTTACCACAGACATAGGGATCCTGTGGTGTCAAGTCCTGTCTGGAAACCCATTATCATGGTATGGTCAACCTATGTAGTTAAGAAATTAAATACATTTATTTTTAATGCATGAAACGGTATATATTATCGATAAGATTCCTCCTCCTTTGGGACCAATACATATAATGATCACAAGCTACTGAATTGTAGCATCCAAATAAAGGTGCTGGTTCAAACACTCAGATCTTCTACATTATTCCCATTGGGTCATGAGCTTCTAGTAGCTCCACACACTTGCACAGGCACTGGGTCACTAAACTAGGCCACAGCATTGGAAGAAAACATTCTAGGTGCGTATATTTTCAGAATTGGACTCCTTAAAACCCTTCCCTTTTAATTACTTGTCTAACGATCTTTATTTGAGAAGCTGAAATGTATGCCAAATGAGGGACTGAGGGCAAGAGAGAGATCTTTACATGTGTAAGTGGATACAGATAAATGGAAAGTGCTGTGTTGACATATGCTTTCCCTAGCGTAGGTGATTGTTCAGAAGTAATATCAATATTGAATGATAGCGAACTCTCTAGATAGAAATTTCCCTTTTCTGGTCTAGAGGGGAAATAGAAACGGAATGCAAAATGAAGGACTGCACCTCTGAGCATCAAGATTACATTGTGATACAGTTATCACAACTCATGAAGGATGCTATTAATGTATACACTGGTACTGAGCTTCAGAGATAAGAAGAATACAAGGTTAAGGGAATTCGTACAATACATACAAGGAATGTTCAATAAGCTGTTGAGAATTCTTTGGGGCTTTAAAATGTGATAATATCAGGTTTGGGGAATACTATGTAAATTATCAACAATAAAAGACCATTGCTAAAGAACATTTTTTTACATAATCATTTTAAAATTATTATTTTGTCAGGAAAAATGTGTACTAATTGTAATTTCAGTGGTTGTCAAATGTGAGCACACAATAGGAAACAGCTTAATTGAAACAGGTGCTCAGTTCAGTTAAAGTACTCTTTCTTATTGTTTAGAAATATAATTCAACAAATATGTCTAGAGACCTTACATTTGTATACAGTCAAAAGACCCATTAATATCTAGGGGCTCATATGAATTACTTGCACATTTCTGGGTTCCTATTCGGTGTAATGGAGGTTCAGTGTGCCCAACAAAACAAATGCACTGCATATTCATCTCATCTGTTTCAGATGTTATTCCAGTCTTATTACATTTCTTATTAGATGTCTCCTCTACTGATTGCATTGACCTTAATTGTGTAATCTATCTTAAGTCTCAGTGAGAAGGGAAGACAATGAATAATGTCAACAGAAATAAAATTTTAAAAATATGGCAGACCCAAGGTTTGCATCCCACCTGGGGAGTCTTGCCATGGACTAGACGCAGTCCCAAGCATAGCTGAGATTTTCCCCTATCAAAAACAAACATATAAAACAGCCTGCTCTTGCTGACTGGCTGCCCTACGAACTCACTATCATGGTCAGCAAGCCCTCATGTCTGCTGTACCAGGGTCTAATTCTTGCCACCTGCTTCTAGTTGCCTGAGCAATTTTCAAATTCCATTCATTCCCCACCCCGCCCATTACAATTCAAGCTGCATGCCTTATTAGATGCCAGCATATGGGGGAATATGAACAGAGATCCTTCCCCTTAAAGAAGCTTATCCATGCCCCCTCCTAATGTGAGCAGCATGTTGAAGACAGCTATGGTTAGGAATAAACAGAGCGTGGAACCATTATCAAGTAAAGAAACTACTGTAAAATACTCCACTTGTTTACTGAACAGCAGCAGGAACACTGAAAGCAATTCAGATGAATGGGGTCAGAGTCACAGGTAAACCTGTCTCACTAATTCCATGCACACGAGAGGGATAACTGAGCTGTTGAGCAACTGTCTGTTAAACAGTTTGCAATGGTGTAGAAGCTAGGAATTTAACCTTAGACTGTCTAGATGCATGCTGGCTGCTGTACTTGTTAGCTGTGTCATAGCTACAGTACACCATAGTGGCTTTCTCCTCTGTTGTACAGCAACGCGCAAAGGGAGATACTAGGACAGTAACAAGAAACATTTCTTACATTAAGAACTAAAGCCATTAGCATCTTGCACACAGTGGTCATTGTAAGCAGTATCTTCTCACATAGGGAACTTGCCAGGTAAACAAAAAAATTGGGGGGACAGGTGTATATTGTATAGATGATTCAATATGGTAGCGAGGTTTTAAAAACCACATCCCTCCTGTCAAGAATCTGCAATCTGTTCCCGCCACCCACAGATGAGTGCTGCTGATACATTATCATATATGGTAGAATCCTTAGAGTAGAAACTCCACCACCAGTTACATGTTTTTATTTTTGCTATGAACAACAGCATGTACAACAGCCCCAGTACTTACAGATATGTGAAAACCAACATAATAAATAGCACACCGCACTTCTGCATAGGGTTTCCATCTTCAATATAGGAGAAACCATATATTGCGGAATATATAAATATTTGTACCTATGACATTGGAAATTTCTATGACAATATTTTACTTATAACCCAAACATTGGGCAGGATTCCTGAAATTAAGTCAGCAAGTGTATCAAGTTTTTCAAATTCATACATTCAGCAGATCACAATTGACAGAAAAATGATTGATTTCCTGGTACAGCATGAAGGCATTTTAAGTTGTATTTTTCATAATTAACCTTAAGCCATATGAAATTGACATGACCTTATGCTAAAAACTGAAATGATTGCAGTGACCAATAATTTACTTCGATAGTTACCCAAGGCAAAACTTAACAGTTGCATATTCTGTGCTATCAGTTTGTTTTGATGCTGAAAGCATTTTTGTGCATCTGGCAGACAAATCTGCCACAAATTTCAGTCCTATTTAAAAACGAGCATGTATTTTCTTCCAAAACAAATCACAGATTTCTAAGGAAGATGGGATTTATGTGTCAAGTACATAATATATTTTCTATTACTCATCAAAAATAATAAAGTAATTAAAACTATAGTATGGAGGTTGAGTCCTATGAAATCAAAATATTGTTCTTAATTCACAAAATTTCATTGCACAAAATTTCATAGGCCACTTAGAGCCCACCCAAATCCATAGGCTGCGGGTTGGGGCACTGATACAGTGCCACCCTGTCACTTCAAAAAGGACTTCTCGGTGGCATGGGGATCAGGGAAAAGCCCTGGATCTCTCCACTTCTGAAAAGCCCCATAGGACTGAATGGATGTATGCTGAAAAGCCCCATAGGATTGAATGGATGCATGATACAGAAAGTGTGGTGTAGGTCCGAGGGCTGGTGTGCCACACAACTGGTCCTAAACTCTGGGAAGGAGACAAGTAATGTCAGCTGAGCCTCTGGGAATGCCCCAGCCTGCCCCCATAACTGGTGTCCAAACAGGATGCCAGCATAGCCCTGCCACAGCCTGATCTTCCAGACTTTGGATGGGGTTGTTAACCATTTGAAACTTTTTTTTTTGCATCTTTCTATCCTGTGGCAGCACTTTTTCAGACAGGGAAGACACATTTAAGATTGTGAACATTTATTCTTCCAGTTCACTTTCTAAGTCACCTAGCCCTGGTAAACTATTTCTGATCTTCTCTAACCTAAAAAACCCTATGATGAGACTATCTGAAATGGAAGAAGTTATAGCGCTGGAAAACAGGACCCCAGGTCAGATGGTATTCAGCAAGCTATTGGGAAGATTCAAAGACAAGCATGAGTAGCACTGCTCTAAATGGTGCAACTGGATGAAAGCTGAAAGGGGGTTCGTTTGTTGATATGTCAAGAGAAAGTCCAAAGCTGCTCAACACATATAACAGAAACAGGGAATGTGAATTAAGGTAAACTCAAAATTTAAAAAATGAGAAAAGGAACATGTAAAAATTACGATCCTGGAGTAAGTGAACTAAAGTGTATTGGGTTAGGACATTTTCAGTCTTAGTATGAAGGATTTCATTCAGAAAAAGAAATGGAGTTGCTCTAATAGTGAGGCAAAATGTAGCACAAGCAATCAGGAGCTATCATACAAAGTATGACGAAATAATCTCAAACAGACTGTATGGAAAGCCTTTCAACATAATCATCATTCATGTTTATGACCAAACCACAGATGTTGGAGGAAGAAATTGAAAGCCTTTATGCATATGTCCAGGAAGAAATTGATCACACAGCTAAACAAGATGTGCTGCTAGGAGACTGGAAATTAAATGTAGGAAATAAAATAGAATCCAATATTGTTAAAAGATTTGGGCTAGGAACCCAAAAAGAAGCAGGAGAATTCTGTGAAGACAACAAATTGTTCATTGCAGACATTTTTCAGGCAACCAGGTATACATGGACATCACTGGACAGCCAACACAGAAATCAAATAGATTGCACAAATGGAAACCGAAGATGGAGACACTCTACTAGGAGCTGATGGTGATACAGACCATGAATGGTCAATACTGAAAATTAGAGTAAAGCTGAATAAAAACACCCAGACATTCACAATGCCAAAATACAATCTAAACAACATTCCTGAAGAGTTCAAAGACCATATAAAGAACACATTTGCATTACTAAGCTCAAGTGAATGTGAACCAGAAGAACTATGGGCTGACAACAGACATATTGTCAAGGACGGATGAACAAAAACTATTTATGTAGCCAAAATAAATGAATGGATGACTAATGAAGCTCTTAAAATTGCTACAGATAGACAAGAAGCAAAAATAAAAGTTAACAAATACAATCAGAGGTCTAAATGCAGTGTTTCAGTGACTTGCAGGTAGAGACAAAGAGAACTTCTATAATAACCAGTGTAAAAAAACAGAACAATAAAAAAGCCAGAACAAAAAAATCTGTTTGACAAGATACAAGGAAATTCAAGGGAAATCTAAAGCATAGTTAGGCATACTTAAAGATCAACATGGAAACAGGTTATCTGAACAGGAAAAATAAAGAAAAGATGGACATAGTACATTGAAGAACTATACAGAAGAGATGAAAGGATGACAGATTCCCTCCCAGAAAAATCTTTTGAAGAAGAACCTGCAGTTTTAGAAAATGAATTGAAAACTGCGCAGAGAGCAATTGGGAGAAACAATTCACCAGGAGTAGGTGGGATATCAACAGAGTTATTTCATGCCACAGAAAGAATATGCCAACAAATACGGAAAACAAAACAATGACCCACACACTGGAAATGCTTGATTTACATTTCAGTTTCAAAAAGGCACTGTCAAAGACTGCAGCAACTGTTGGACCATTCTGTTAATTTCAGTAAAGCAATGCTAAAAATCTTGCAACAAAAACTATTACCATATATGAAACAAACAAAAAAATCACATGTTCAAGCTGGTTTCAGAAAAAAAGACTCTAGAGATCATATTTTAAATTTATGTTGGCTGCTGAACCATACCAGAGAATTTCAAAAGAAAATCAGCTTGTGCTTCATAAATTACAGCAAAGCTTTTGCCGGTGTGGATCACAAAAAGCTGTGGCTGGTTTTTAAGGAAATGTGCGAGCCACAACATCTAATGGTTTTGATGTGCAACCTGTACTCTGGACAAGAGGCTACCCTTACGACAAAATAAGAAGAATGGTTTCCAATTGTTAAATTTTCTATTCCTTGACTCCATCATCAACCAAAAGGAAGATTGCAACCAAGAAGAAAAGAAGAATAGTTAGGATTTATACCTCCCCCCTTCTCTCCTGTAAGGAGACTCAAAGGGATTTACAATCTCCTTTCACTCCCCCCCCCAACAAACACCCTGTGAGGTGGATGGGGTTGAGAGAGCTCCAAAGAGGTCCCCCAGCTGTTGTGTGGTGGAGTGCACAGGCTAATCTAGTTCCCCAGATAAGCCTCCACAGTTCAAGTGGCAGAATGGAGAATCAAACCCGGTTCTCCAGATTAGAGTGCACCTGCTCTTAACCACTTCACCACAGCTGCTTCAAGAAATCAGATTGAAAGTGAGAAATTATAAAGAAGCTACAAGAGATTTTTCAAGTGTAAGGAAGTTTTCCTGGCAATCAAGGTAACTCATGCCATAGTACTCCCCATTACTATGTGTGATTGTGAGAATTGGATAATGAAGAAAGTTAACAAGAAGAAACTTGATTCATTTGAAAGGAGGTGAGTTTTATTAATACCTTGTACTGCTTTGGATTGACTCAACAGAGGAAGACTTGAGCAAGGCATCTAACATTTTGGTGGTCATTAGCCATACAATCACCATGAGTCGGAAGAATCTTGACAGCATTTAACACAGACAATCCAGGAAAAAAGTTGTTCATTTAAAACATTTACAGGCTGCTTTTTCATATTACTTTGCACAGCTTTTACAAGCAGGCAACAGAAATAATCTAATCCAATCCATAGCAACACAGTCATAAATTAATGCTAGAAACACTGCAATGCAGTGTGATCTTGAACAACATGCATACATGTAATAATGGTGTTTTTTCGTTTCAATAGCAAACACTCCATATGCAGAACAGTTACAAGTGTTTGTATCATAACATCAGAGGTAACAGATTTTCCATAGCAACCCACTGTCTGAGGGATTGGTCTATAATCAATGATGGAATGATCCAGTGGTTTTGCATTCCAATTGTCTTAGAGAGATTGTGATCACAGTTCAAAACGTTAATGTATCTTCATCCTGTAGTAGGGCAGTTGCTTATAATGTATATAGGTTTTGATAATTTGTCAGCCTTTGTTTTGTCTATTCCTTCATTAACACTGTGAGGTAGCTTGTACATATATTCATTTTACAATTGAGGAGTTAACATTGAAAAATGATGATACCTATGATCACCCAGAGATTTTGTAGCTGAAATGGGACTTGAACTCAATTCAATACCTTCAGAATCCAATGGCTTTGTATTATTTGTCAGGTCACACTGAGTGACAGGCTGTGAGTACAACTGTGGTTAGACCAACACAAACGATATCCTGGCAGCTTTAAGCTTTAGCAAATATACAAACGTTTGTATATTGGCAGAAAAGCCTAGAGTCACCTTCTGATTAATTTCATTTCTGCATACAACTTGTTTAATCACACAGCACTTTAATATTTACTTAGTTAAACTGCCCCTCCCTCAGCCACTTTCAATTGTCACTAACTGTAGATATTTATTAGCATGAATAAGATTAGTTTTAGGCTTATGGCTGCTATTAAAAGAAATCTTCTTAAGCCAACTAATAGTGGGGCTTTTTTCAACTCGAATAAAACATTGGCCAAGGAAATGTTTTAACACACACCACAGAAGGTGGAACGAACAGCTCTTTGCAAGAAATGGAAAGTGCATTGCTGCCTGTTCAAATCACAAGGTGGCAGTAAAGATACATGGCAAAAGCAAAAAAACAAAAAAAGGAAATGCAAAATGCATTCTTTACGTCTCCCCACCACCCTTGCCAAATCTCTCCAGTCATTGAAAAGTCTAAGTTAAGCCCTAATTGACAGCATGATTGCTTCAGCTTCCTGCTTATATCAAGGGAAACGTGGCAAAGTATTTTAAACTGATTACACTTTTGACAATATGGATGAGGATAGGTCCTGAGACATACGATTTTCCTAACTGCACTCATGCATTATAATTACCTAATGTAATCATGTAAAAACCAGAGCATTCATGCTCGTGCAAACATACTTAGGAAAATTTTGTTTACATCAATTACATTTTTATACAGTGTTATCACCACAGCCATATTTCCTGGGGATTGCCATGCAGATCCAACAAAATTAAAATGTCAAATCAGCCAGCATAAAAAGTCAAGCACATACACAGCAGTCACAGACTCTGACCTTGTACAGGAAGAGCAGATACAGTGGGATACTGCACCTACCGACAGGGATTTCACAGTGGTAACCAGCTAAACCATACGAAAACTACAGCATCAGCCTAATCACACACCACTTGAAAGTATCTTGGCAATTTGTACTAGTAAGCTTGAGCTTTTAAATTTAGACTAACACACTAATTTCCACTCTGGCGTGACAAACAATCTATATCTGCTTAACATATCACTTGGGGGCACAAAATCAAGATGCTTTTACCTGTAAAGAGCTGATATTAAGGAGAGGATTTGAAATGACTACCATGGAACACTGAAGCGGTAGCTTCATTTACACCCTTGATTAAGCAGAGCAGTTGTCAAGGGTATGTCTAACCAGCTGTCAAGTAATATACGAGATTTTTCAAGAACAGTGATTTTACTATTGAGTGCACATGTCCTGTTCAGAAGTATAAGGATCTATAGTATGTATTTCAGATGTAACAAGCTCTTAACTTTTCCTCTAAAATCTCTATGGCCATGTGTAATTCCATCTTGGTTTCTCACTCTCCTAATAAAAAAGGAAACCTGCTAAAAGTAGCAGTATTATCATGGGCGTAATATTTTCACAAATGCAGCAGATTTTTAATGGGGGGTGATATATGGTTTTAAATGTGTTCTGGCAGCATTTTATTTTCAGTATATTTCTTCAACATTTTGCAGGTAGAATCTCTCACATCTATTTCAACTTGAATTCTACATTAATAGTTATGGGATTGGATGGTCCCAGGGTGTTGACTTGTTCAGTTGTATGAGATACCTTTCAGTTTATTTAGCCTGAGGGTGTAGACACAACTCTTGAAGGTTTGAGGGCTTACCACCTTGTATTATCCCCCACCCCCAGGATGCTTAAACCTGCTGTGTGGGATGGGTGGATGGCCTAGGAGACAGTAAAAGTCTCTTTGAGAGAGGTTGTTGAAGCTCCTGCTTGGAAGTGGAAAAGGAGTGTCCACTTCTAAAGAAATTCCCTCTTGCCCTGGAGAATTAAATAACTACTGCCCAGTCTTATCAGATAAGAGAGTTCCACCAGTCTGGGGTCAGGGCAAAAAAATCTCCTTGCCCTAGTCGAGGCTAACTGAACTTCTTTCGGGCCAGGGATCACCAGAAGGTTATTGCTTGCTGACCAGAGGGTTCTTCAGGGAACATAAAGGGAGAGGTGGTCACTTAGTTATGAAAATCTCAGACTGTTTAGAACTTTAATAGTAAGCACCAAAACCTTGAACCTACTTTAGTACTCCACCAGGAGCCAATGCAGTTGGCAGAGAACAGGTTGGATATGTGTCTGCCCTGGATTCCTGCCTAGGACCCATTCTACTGCATTTTGCACCAGCTGGAATTTCCAATCTAAAGGTGACTATGTATTGTCGAAGGCTTTCACGGCTGCATTCAACTGGTTGAGTGTGTCTAGACACAGTGTGTAACAGACTTCTCTCTGTGATACACCTCTGAAGATGCCAGCCACAGATGCAGGCGAAACATTAGCAACAAGATCTACCAGACCATGACCACACAGCCTGGAAAACCCACCACAACCAACTAAACTATTCTGCGGGTCACTGTGGTCAGGTCAGTTTGGGATGGGAAAAGCACCAATAGTCTCACCTGGCAGAGAAAAAAACCCCTGACTGACTTGAGCCTCCATTGTTAAGGAGGCATCAAGAATCATCCCAGAGCTTTTGATGGATGATGCAGCAGTTGCACACTATCAAGAGTTTGTAATTGGTCTTTCCCATCAGCTCCTCACCTCACCAACGAAAGGACCTCCATCTTTGCTGGATTTAACTTCAATTTTCATAACTCTTCCAACCATCCCACCACAGCCTCTAGGCAACTGGTCAAAATTTCCGGGCTAGAGTCCGTCCGTCTGTCCATCCATCCATCCATCCACAGATAGAACTGTGTGTCATCAGCATACTGAGGGCATCCCTGCCCAACCCCCAGATCAACCTGGCTAGAAGGCACATATAGATGTTAAACAATATGGGACAGAGAATCACCCCTTGTGGGATTCCACTTACCAATGAGTGGCATGTGGACGAATTCTCTCTCACAGCTACCCTCTGGCCCCAACCCTGGAGAAATGAGCACAGCCACTACAAGGCTGTCCCATTAATCCCAGTGTCAGCTAAGTAATTGGTCAGCCAAGCTGAATGCTCCTGATAAGTCAAGCAATATCAGCAGCACTGACCCGCCTTGGTCCAAATATCTTTGGAGGTCATCCTTGAGGGCAACTAGGGCCATCACTGTCCCATGACCAGCACAGAAAAGAGATTGAAATGGGTCTGTACAAAAATGCTTCATTCCAGACAATACAGAAGTGCAAATTCAATTCAAATTCTATTTGAATTAAACAGCTAGACAGTTATGAATGTTCATTTGAATTTTAAAGAGCCATATTTATCATATTGGACCCTATGGCAGTGACATTCAAAAGTTAAAAACAGTGAATGTCATTTCTGGGCATATTTCCTCCTGTAGTACACCTGTATTACTGATTTAACATATTACCTTACCTGCATCTGTTAAGTTATTCTGCTCCCATTTTCCCATGACATTCTTTTGCTCTTTGTCTAAAATTCAGTTAATTAGCTAGTAATCATTCAACACTGGCCTGAGGTATAGATCCTTATATTATTTCTTTAAATCTTATTTTCTGTTATGTTTGTCGTTTACCATTCACACGTTCAAACCACAATAGATGACAGAGCATTCAGGGTCAATGTACCAACATAGCTAAAGGCTATGTATAGTTATATGGATGCTACATAAAATTGCTGGTAATCCTTTAGATTTGCCAGCAACTTGGAGAAAAACCTCTTGGCCCTTTAATAGAAGCTTGATGTGTGGAAATGGACAGATGAAGCTTTTCATGGCACAGAGGTAAATGACATCATTTTACAGAAGCAGGATTCTCCAGATGGTTGGCACACCTATAATCATTCTACTTCATTTCTTCTTTTTTCCCCATATACATTCTAGTCCATTATTCTGGAATGTGGGTGACATTCCAGAAGACATTCCAGTCAGATGAAACCCTTTTAGCTCAGTTTTATATAAAATTACAGAAGGTGTGGGGTGAGAGGGATAGCAAAGCAGAGATAGGTCACAATAAACCATGTGAGATTCTGTTCAGCTCTTTCCCCTCCCCCTTCTCTAATTTTCTGTAAACCTGAGGTAAAGGAATTTCTTTTTTTAAACATTGTTTCTGAAGAAGTGAGCTCTGTCTCATAAAAACTCAAACTGGAATAAATGTTGTTAGTCACTAAGATTTCACCAGACTTCTGTTCTGATTTGCTACAATGCACTAACATGGCCACGTCTCTGAATGTTACACAGGTTTCCCCTCTAAAGCTTTATAACTGGAGTAAAGGCACAAGTGGGAACTTGCAGGAGGTATCTCATTTCCTTCTTCGCACTATTTCCTCATTTTCTTTCCTGAAAGCCCCCATGGTTGCTCTTCTTTTTGTCCTTCCTTCTCTCTGTCTAGGGTTGCCAACCACCAGGTGGGGCCTGGAGATATACTGGAATCACAACACATCTCCTAACTATAATGATCACTTTCCCTTTCAAGCCACCAGCTCCAAGTTGAGAAATCATAAGGGCCACCATCCAAAGCACCATTTTCTATAGAGGAACTAATCTGTCATCTAGAGATCAGTTATAATTCTGGATGATCTCCAGCCCCCACCTTGGAGTTTAAGAATCCTAGCTCCTTGGAGGAAATGCCTGCTTTGGAGCATGAAGTCTATGCCATTACATTCCACTGAAGTCCCTTCCCTATCAGACCCCACCTATCAAGGTTCCACTCTCCAAATCTGGAAGGTTTGCAATCCTATCTCCTTATCCAACAGACAACCCTCTTATATTTGCCTCACTTTCTTAAACTTTCCTCAACCCTTCCCCCCCCCACCCCCCGCACAGGTAACCAGGCCTACTTGCATGGTAGGGAACACGCAAGATGGCACCGTATCCTCCTCCCTACACTGGTTAGGTTGAAAGTGTTTGACTGGTCCCAAATCACCCAGTAAGTTTCCATAGTAAGATGGAGATTGAAACTTTGGCCTCCCAGACCCTACTCTGAAGCTCTAACTGCTGCACCACACTGACTTTCATAGGGTGGCTGCTGTTGAACAGAAGCAAGCAGCCAGGCCTAGTTGTGTCATTCAAATTTGGTGGTATCATTTCACCCTGGGGTTGCTTCCTGGTCTAGGGATGTCCCAGAGTTACAAATGAATTCCAAATAACATAGATGTGCCATACAGGATAAAATGGCTGTTTGGAGACTCTCATATGCATCTGAGGCCGCTTCCCAAAGGCCTTCCTCAGACATCACTGTAAAATCTCTAGGAATTTCCCAACCTGGCACTGGCAACCCTAGCCAGACCTGGCCTAAGTGAGTTCTCCTTCAAAGGCAAGACAGACCTGGAAAGAAGCCTGTCCCCTCCCCCTACCTTTTACTCACAGAAACCAAACCTAGAATACTAGTAAAGGACATTCAGGAAAGTCATTGCTTAAAGCTACAGGTGCTCCTCTTATAATTTTTGGTTTTTTAGACCCCCAAATGTATGTTTTTGTTTTTAATTTCACATTGTTTCTTTGCTACTAAAATCTGGGTTCCAGTAGATATAAAAAATGTTAAGTTTACGCCATGGCAAAATGAATGCAGTAGATGTCTGCATAATTTTTTTAAAGGTCTGCATGAGATGCCTAAAATAACTGATCTAGTAAAGAGATTTATCAAGGGAGAAATGCTGAGTGTCTCGTGGAATGGTCCTTCAGCCTCCCAGTGGGTTTAGTGGTATATATCCACAACATTCTCATGTATTCCCTATCCTTCTAATTAAGAAATCATTTGTCCTGAAACCCAATACAGAACATCTGGTGTTCAGGGGAGCTCCAGCCAACTGTCAGACTCAAATGCGAGATGGCAATTATTTCATTAGTGTAAGTGGAGTATAATGATGAGCACTAATTTAGCTACAAGGGTCTACACAGGCATTAACAATTAATGCTTACAAAGTTACAACACAGAGTTTATTATTATTCTCGGCCCCCTCCTTCCCCTTGCATCTGCTCATTTTTTTTTCTGATGGGCAATTGAGTCAACAAAGAATACTTTAGTCCCACTTGATCCACAACAGCCCTTTAGAAGTGTGAAGACTTGTGGAAGGTGGAACTAAGGCAGAATCTATATACTAATAAGTAAAGTAGGCCAATGTACTGTCGAAGGCTTTCACGGCCGGAATCACTTGGGTGCTGTGTAGTTTCTGGGCTGTATGGCCGTATTCTAGCAGCATTCTCTCCTGACGTTTTGCCTGCATCTGTGGCTGGCATCTTCAGAGGATCTGATGTTGGGAAAGCAAATGGAGTATATATATATCTGTTGGAGTGTCCAGGGTGGGTGAAGAAACATTGTCTGTGAGTAACAAAGAAGGCAACCAGGTCAATAGTTGAGGGCATCTGAAAAGAAGTATGAGTAACAATGAAGTCTATAGCATGGGAGTAACAATGGAGATAGCAAGGTCACTGGTGGGAGCATCTGAATAGAAGTCCAGGATACTTCACCTACCCTGGACACTCCAACAGATATATATACTCCACTTGCTTTCCCAACATCAGATCCTCTGAAGATGCCAGCCACAGATGCAGGTGAAACATCAGGAGAGAATGCTGCTAGAACACGGCCATACAGCCCGGAAACCACACAGCACCCAAAGTAGGCCAAATTTGAGGGTACTTAAATCCAGTGACTGGAGCTGTGAACAAGCAAGACAGATCATTCTACAAACCTGAAAAGGGCCCCAGGTTTGCAAGAAAATGTGAAATTTAAAACAATAACAAAACACTGGGTTTTTTAAAAACCTGAATATGTAGCTTTAAACAGTAGAGTGCCTTCAGGCTTGATTCTCTCAGTAAAAGGCAGGGGAAGGGTACAGGGTCCTTTTTAGACCTATTTTGGCCTTTGAGGGAGGACTCAGTGGGCCGGACCTGGCTAGGGTTGATCCAGGTTGGAAAATACCTGGAGATTTTGTGGTAGACTTTGAGAAGGACAGGGTTGAGGGAGGGGTGGGGCCTCATGCAAATATAATGCCATGGTGTTCACCCTCCAAAGCAGTTATTTTCTCCAGTGGGACAGATCTCTGTTATCTGAAATTCAATTTTAATTCGGGGAGATGTTGGCAGGTCGGCAACCCTAGGTCTGGAAATAACCGATGAGTGACTTGATACCACCCAACTTACATAACTCAACTAGGCTTGGCTGCTTACTACTATTCATCAACAGCCACCCTATGAAAATCAGTGTTTTACAGCAATTAGAGTTTCCAAGTGGGTTCTGGAAGACCCAGTTTCAATCCCCATCTTGCTGTGGAAGCTCACTGGGTGATTTTTGAACCAGTCACTCACTTTCAATCTTAACCTACATCACAGAGTTGTTGTCCGTATAAAGAGGAAAAGAACATAACATAACATGGCTCCTAGCTTGCTCACTGACATTTTATGTTGTACATTAAGCTGCCACAATGAAATCACAAGAGTGTTATCACAGCTTTGAAATCACCAAGAAAACAGGAAGTCAAGCAGGACCTTTTATATGGCCCTTGATACCATTCCTAAGTGCGAGCTGGACCACAAATTTGGCATAAGTCAAGTTAAAGAGAAGGGGAATGAAAATATTGGGTGAGAACATTGGAAGTTATGAAGCTGTTATACACTGAATCAGACCACTGTATTTAAACTTTAGTTCACTTCTTTCTATTTTGACAAGCAGTGGCAGAGAAAGGTCATTCCCAACAATAGTTTCTCAAGTTTATTTAATTGGATAAGCTGAGTTTGTTTTATCTTCTATTTTGTCTGAAGTTCCGAAGTTATTGTATCAATTGTTGAGTTGCACCTTTACAAACCTTTCTTCAAAGGTGCTGCTTCCTTGATACTAATTCAAACACTATATGTAGATATAGCTTTGAAAAAAAATGAAAGTACTACAGTATTTGTCTATTACAGCCTCTGAACAAGGTGTCCCAGATTCAACCTCTGTTGCGTCAACCACAGTCTCAACCACTGTAGAACATGTCATATCCTTCAATAAATCTGAGACTGGTAATAAAAGATTTTTGAAGATTCAACCAGAGAAATTCATTCCTTTGCTTTCTCTAATATTTGCAGTTCAGTATGCATTCACTGAAAACATTATAAACCAGATTTCTGATATTATATGATTTTTCCTTAATTTCTAAAAATGCATATTCTAATGGAATCAATAGATATCAGACAAAAATAACCACATCTATTTAAACAAAATTATACATGTAGTTATCATGATATTTTAAAATACAAAGTCACAATATCTGAGATATGGGAGATCTATGGCCCACTCTGCACGGGCCATTAAACACAGGTTTAGAACAGGAAAAATCCGTTTTGGAGGCCCTTCGCACAGATCCCACCCAGAGGTGGAATCCAACCAGTTCTCACCACTTCTTTAGAAGTGGTTACTAATTTTTTCTGAGTGCCGAGAAGGGGTTATTAAAGCAACCTCCCTGCCCAATAGGGGCTGGAGGTGCGTGTGTGCGGCGGCGACACTGTTTGAATCCCACCACCATCTGAACCTGTTATTAAAATTTTTGGATCCCACCACTGATCCCACCCCTAAAGCAAGTTTGCCCCATGTTACTTCCCCCAAACTGGGTTTTTTGGGGAATCACGCTATTCACAAGTCTTTTGAAAAATCCTCGGTTGCAGCTGCTTGTGAGCGAATGGCTGGGCAGGAGGCACTTTATTCGGCTGCACTTTCCTTTAAAAAATTTTTTTTTGCGTCTTACATCTGCACAGCCACACAGGTGCAGATGGTTGTATCATGATATTGTGAGACATCAGCATGGCTGTGGAGGTTCATTTGTGCGTGCTTGAATAGATATGCATAGGTAGGAGGAAAAAATAGACCTCCATGTGAAGATGTGACAGCAACCTGCATTGTTTTCCATGGGTTCCAATCCAATCCATGGGTTCCAACCTGCATTGTTTCCATGGGTGCCTGCAAAGATGTATGTGAACGCGAAAAAAAAGAAAGCCCACTTGAGTCTCCTTACAGGATAGAAAGCGGAGGATATAAATCCAACTCTCCTCCTCCTCCTCCTCCCAAGGCTTAATTAAAGTTCAACACAACTCAGAAGCTCCGATCTTGGATTTCCCATGTCACATCAGCTCTCTCATACAGTGCTTCTGCTAGCAAAGCAAGTATAACGTGCCTTTGAAACAGTAGCATAATATTATGGTTTGCATCAATTTGCTGGAATGCCAATTACTATGCTACATCCTAAGTGCTGAATCTATACAACACTTGATGCATTAAAGTTAATAACAGTGCAACCCACTTGTAATGAAATTGCTCAGGAGACTGAAATTTATTAAAGACAGATCATTCTGAAATCTATTATAGCTGCGACTCTTACCTCTGCCCCCTTATTATCAGTACCATTCATCACAATCCTCAAATCTTACAACCCTGCTCAATCATCTGTTTACCTTAGTCATTATTTTATTATGATGATTTTAAGTTCCACATTGTATAAACTGGCCAATTGAAAAGAAAATCGATGCATTCAGAAGAAGGCAGTTTGGAAAACAATACTAGTACTAGGGAGCAGCAGTGGCGTAGTGGTTAAGAACAGGTGCATTCTAATCTGGAGGAATCGGGTTTGATTCCCTGCTCTGCCGCTTGAGCTGTGGAGGCTTATCTGGGGAATTCAGATTAGCCTGTGCACTCCCAGACATGCCAGCTGGGCGACCTTGGGCTAGTCACATCTTTTCGGAACTCTCTCAGCCCCACCCACCTCACAGGGTGTTTGTTGTGAGCGGGGAGGGGCAAGGAGATTGTAAGCCCCTTTGAGTCTCCTACAGGAGAGAAAGGGGGGATATAAATCCAAACTCTTCTTCTTTTTTAGCAGGGTAGAAGACTTCTCAGTTTCCCGGGTAGGGACACAGCTTTGAATCTGACCCAATCCCATACTTTGTAAGCTATTAAATTATTTCAGTATGAACATTTCCAAAAACCATATGCCATCAACACTTAATCATGTGGCATGTGGTTTTTGAAAATATATTTTTCACTCATAATAGTCTAAATATCAGTCAATGGACGAGAGGATGAAAGATTTAATGAACTCCTTCACTGAAACAAATAAATATTTTATTTGTGTATCAGTGGAAGTATTTCCTCTGCTGTGTTCTCATAAGTTAGACTGAGTGGATGACTGGCTCAAAATCACATAATGTGTTAGGGGTTGCCAACTAACAGTTGGGAAATTCATGGAGATTTAAAGCCTTGGGAACGTGGGGTTTAAGAAGGAGAAGTAATTCTGAAGGGAATACTGCCATGGAGTCCACCATCCAAAGCGGCCATTTTCTCTTGGGGAGCTGATCACTGTCATCTGGACATCAGTTGCAATGTTGGTCCCATGTGGAGAATGGCAGCCCGAAGTGCATTTCATGGCTAAGTGAGGAGGTGAATGCTGGTCTATCCAATCTTAGACCAACACTCTTAACAACTACACTACTCACATACTTGATACTCGGTATGAATCTCCAAATGCATTCCATAATCCAGAGCAAATACTGGCTTCTCTGATACCCTAGCTTGAAAATGTGGAAGGATTTGCTTGGTTGAAGTAGGTTCAGGACAATAGAGTGACTTCACTTCCCATATTTAGGAAACCAGCTTTATCTCCTCTCTCTCTCCCCCTCCCTCCCACATCCTTCACAGAAACAAACCAACAAAAATAGTAGACAGGAATATTCCTATCTCCTCAATTTCTTTTTTTCTAAAGCAGATTTCAAGATACCCCCAAATCTCCCTCTTTGTAACTGCTACTATTTGAGCCACAGTCCTCTGCACACCCCCAAATACAAACAGCTGAAGACAGAAATATTCTTAGTCCCATTTTTATCCCTCTCCAGCAGGTCCCAGGATACCAAAACAAACTTAGCTTCCCCCATTTGAGTCCAGGCATCTGCTCCTCCCCCCATACACATACAATTTCCAATATTTGGGCATAGGGACGCCAACCTCTGGGTGGGAAATGAGGATATCCCAGGATAACAGCTCATTTTCAGACTACAAAGACCATGGAAAAAATTGATGCTTTGGAGGGTGGACTCTCTGGCATTGTACCCCATTGAGGTTTATGTGCACCCCCTCCACCCGACTCCATCCCCAAATCTCCAACCTGGACCTGGCAACCTTACACCCCATCCCTTGTCAGTAACCAGAGGGGACCATACAATCCTATTTGGGCAATAGGTCCTTCTCCCAAACACATCAGTTTCACCAAACACATAGAATGGAACTACCTATATCTTTATTGAAAAGAGGGCCTAGGTAGTAGAATAACCTTGCCACCTCTGGTGAACAACTTTTTCTCCTATTACCACATCTCCTATTACCACAATATGTCTTTCAGATGTATTTTAAGATGCATCTGGACTCTCTAATGGGTTGGGGTCAGGACATGCATCCAGAAGCCCAAACAAATTGAGGTAATTAAGTACTGTCAATGGTAAACCTCTTTTCACTTTTACAGCCTGACTAGCTTGGAAAACTGACTATTGCTAATGTGGGTGGGTTAAATAGATATATGGTTTAGGGGTCTTTACCAGGCTAGTGTGTAGTTCAAAGTGCCTCTCATAGGGCTACCAGTAACCAAGAAACAACATTCTAAAGTATGTTATTTAGGGAAGAGAGATTGAAAAGGTAATCAAGCATAGGAACAAGTGAAATTGTGTTCAGAAGGATGTTAAAAGAGAAAGAAAAAAAGAGAGTGGCTTACAAACTTTTCCTTCTTCCTACAATAGTTAACTGGTGAGGTGGGTGGGGCTGACAGAGTTCTGAGAGAACTGTGGCTAGCCCAAGGTGATCCAGAGGGGAAACAAAGACAGTTCACCAAATTAGAGTCTGCCATTCTTAACCACTACACCATGCTGGCTCAGTGACGGAGCATCAAGTGAAAGAGAGCCAAGCCTCTGACTGAATCAGAATTCTGTATCAGGGAATGGCCATGAGTAGAACTAGGGGAAGACTGGGAGAGAGAGGGTTTTAAAGAAGGGGAGAGAAAAAGGAATGAACAAGAGAAGGCATATATCTGACCTCAGTCTGCTGAGCTGGTAAATTGTTTTGATGATCTACAGGTTGGTTAGGGGCTTTAGGCAAACTTTCAAAGGTCCCAAGGGGGAACCAATAAGAAGGCAAGTCAGTGAAGGAGTGCTTCTCTGGGGCAAGGAAATGTCCCAAAGTGCCAGAGAAAGAAAGCACAGTTTCCAGACTCTACACAAATGGAAAGGATTTAATTTTAATTTTAATTCTTCAATTTATAAACCACTCTCCCCAGATGAGCAGGGTTCAGAGTAGTGTGCAATACATACAATGAAAATACAATTAAATATAAAAAAAATAAAATTACTATTCATACAGAACGGCACCCTTCCCTTTTTAACCCTGAGGGCAGGGTTAATAAATATAAAATCAAGAAGAACATAAGACATAAAAAGTAAAGAATCATTAAAAACGTAAAAAGACATAAAAAGAGGAATGGCCACCGTTGCTGTCCTCAACCATGAGCCTGGTGGCACAACTGCACAGTTGTTTCTGGCAGATCAGTGATAGTTATAGGAGCCAGCTCAAAAGTGTATCAATGAAACCACTGTAAGATCCAGGAATTCAGGGTGAATCCAGGATAATCTATAGATTTCCTGTCTGACTGAGTTGGAAAGGGGCTTCACAGAAAGTAAGAAAAGGTGTTTGCATTCAGATAGGGTCGGCAAAAGGGGTGAAGGGTGGAAGCGTCACTGTGCCTGAGGCAGACCAGGAGGTTAGGAGACAAGGTTAATCAAGCTCACCTGGGTGATTGATATTAATTAGATCTTTCACTCAAGAAGACTTGCATTTGCTGATGAAATTGGCATTGGCAGTTGGTTGCGAGCCCTTGTGGAGATGGGCAGGGATGCAAATATCCCATCAAAGAATCAGTCCATTGGCTAAGGTTTTGGACATCATTAGCATAGCTGTAGAGAACCCTGACCTCATCTCCTCCAAAGAAAGGCATTACTAGCACTGAAAATGGGTATCATCCCAGACAGTACTAGCTCCTGAATTTCCCCTCCCACTTTACAAAAACAAGCAAGGCCAGCCATGTGCCTCCTATGAACTTGCTACGTTGTTAGAAGGAAAAATAGGACTGACTAAACTTGAGAACCTGACATCCTAAGCAACTTCATGGCCCATTATGTATGGAATGCTTACCTTGGGGCTCTTCTTTGTGCAGTGGGCTTGTGATGGGCTCTCCTTGTGTTCCTCTGTTTACACACAAGGAGGCAATCACTCCTGCCATGGAGTTTTTGTAATGATAACTCTCCCGGACTTGATTCCCTTAATTCCGACCATTAAGTAACCCTTAAAGGTACAGATCTTATTAACCCAATAGTCAAGATTACTGGCTTAGCCCTTTAAACTTTAAACTTAGCCCTTATATCAATATTACTGTTTCAAAAATAATCCCCCCTCCTCCAAATGAAAGAGGCAAAGCAATTCCCTGGACCACAGGCTGCTAAAGAAGGGGACCACCCTAGACTGATGTTCTCTTGCCCTCCGCTCCACACCGCACACACACTTCCTGCTGCTTTTGCTGTTGTCAGAGGACAGAGAGGTTAGTTTCAAAGCACTATATTGATACTTTGATATATCAGTATGAGAATTAGAGGTTGGTGTGTTTTGGGTAAGCCCTTGTGAGTGAGCTTGAAGCAGCCAACTTGAAGCAGCCAACAACATGGAAAGGGGGATTGTTAGGAGAAAGATATGGATGTCAGTACAAGGGAGTGGGAAGGAAGGCCATGGGTAGACGAAAGATGTCCGGGGCAAAGCTGTGCTCACTGGCTAATCTGTCCTGCTCTGGCAGCAAAGGAATTTAAAATCATGCTAGAAGTGGTCTCGTTTGCCATGGAGAGAATAAAAAGTGAAAGCAGGGCTTGAGGAAATACATCAATAACAAAAATCTTGTCACAACGGACATTCGCTCCCATTGCACAGTGGACACCTTGTGCATAATTGGCCCATGATGCTACCTAGCAGATGGGGGTGGGGACATTGCCTCCAATGGAAAATAGTGGAGAGCATGGTAGCCCCACTGCTCCCACCACCATGAAGTTTGCCCCCATGCTTTGTAGTAATTAATTTGATAAACATACTTATTATCTCATTAAGGATTTTAGGTATTTGTGTGAGCAAAGTTCTACTAATTATATAAAAGGATATAGATACTGTTTGTATATGGAAGAAAACCACAGAAGCCTACAAAGTAAATTCTGGAAACTTTCCTAAGCACTTAATACACAGTTACTGTCTGAAGATCGTCAATTTATCTTCTTTAACAAAGTAGTTATGACAGCTGCTAAGTCATTTAGAATAGTCAACACTCTGCTCCAGTCCCCTGAAATGTGTATGATACATATTATGAGGGTACTACATCAATGGGGTCTTTCAAAATGTTTCTCTTGGTGTTCTTCTGACATTATTTAACATAAGAATGTATAGCTGTGATTCAGAAAAGATAATAGTTACAGCTACAGATCCAAATTACTTTGTGTAGAGTGGTCTGATAATACCCATCAATGAAGCTAAGAGTAGTAAATAGCATCTGATCTGGCACACCTCAGAATTTTTAGGAGTGGGGGGGTTGATATGAGCAAAGAAAAGGAAAGATGTACAAATTACTATTAGCATTTGTTGTACTGTACTATACTGAATCAAACATTGTTTCTTCCATATCTGCAGTTTTGGAGTTGTCCAGGCCACTCCACATGGATAATTTTCTAAACATCTGAACCATCTCATAGATCCACTGTATAAGTTTCACTAACTTTTATATTACTTTCGAGGATGGGGTCACACCACAAGACAGCACTGTTCAATGAGGTAAGATGATTTACCATTCTTAATTCTACCAACTACAATATTGTAACATTTACTCTAGAGTACACAAACTGAGCTATTTGCTCTCTGCCTTTATATTAAACTAAATAATGATGCAATTTTTCCTGGTAGCATCTCACTTCATTCTAGTGAATTATTAGAAAGAGATAAACCCATTTGCTCTCTGGTACAATAACCAAATGGTTGAACGTAGTTGCTCAAATCAGAAATTATTTATTAAAACATTTATAAGTCCAAACAATTGGGACCTAAGGTAACAGTTTAAAATTGATTAATCAAAGATAACATTAAAGATGTTGGATTAGGTTTAGAAAGACCTGGGTTTAAATCCCAACACTGCTATGAAGACATGAAGTTCACTGGATGACCTTGGATCCTTTTACTCAGCTTAATGAACCACACAAGTTCATTTTAAGGATAAAATGAGAAAGGGAGAACAGTATGCTCTGAGTTCCTCGCATGAAGGATGTAATAGTAATTACAAAAACAATAAAAACATCTAACTATAAAAACTGCCAACAAAAGCCTTATAAATGACACCCATAAATGATCCCAGCCCCTAAGAATCAGGGTACCGAAACCTAAAGAGAGTGCACAGTCCTTCCAAATTGGCAAAAGAGTTAGGATCTTCCTAAATTCTTCTGGAAATCTTTTTTCTATTCTGAAGAATCTTTGGATGCAGCTTCCCAGCTCACAACAGTTTATCGTACATTTCACCAGAGGAAGCTAATCCATGCGCACATTTGAATACTTTTTCAATTGGATTGAATGGCAGGCAAAACACAATAAAACAGAAGTCCAGAGGCACCTTAAAGACTAATAACATGCGCTTTCATGAATTAGAGCTCAAGTTCAGCGTATGCATCAAGCCACACTGACATGTATGTGACTGCCGGTTCATACAAATTTGCTACAGTTTCCAAAGCATTAAGTCTGCTTTTACAACAAATGTTTCTGTTGTGAACTTCAGTACAAATATAAATGTACATAAACCACTTTTTCATTAGCATAGAAAAGTGATCTTCATAGTCATGTTTTCAATGTTCATACAGAGAAGAATCTGTTGCACGTTCTAAACACATACCAAAACAAAAACCTGAACAAAACACCTAGCCCCCATCTGCACATGCAGAATAATGCACTTTCAGTCCACTTTCAATGCACTTTGCAGCTGGATTTGACTGCGTGGAATAGAAAAATCCAGTTGCAAACCATTGTGGAAGTGGATTGAAAGTGCATTATTCTGCATGTGCGGAAGGGGTCCTAGAAAAGCAGCATGTGAGGTTTGTGAGTATTAGCAAACAGGGGGAAATGTAACATGTTAAACAAACATGTTTCGTCTGGAATTTTCCCTACGAAAGATATATTTGGGAGAATATAAGCACCATTAGGTAGTGCCATACTCCCTCTATATGAAATACATTGGAGCAGCAGTGGCGTAGGAGGTTAAGAGCTTGTGTATCTAATCTGGAGGAACCGGGTTTGATTCCCTGCTCTGCCGCCTGAGCTGTGGAGGCTTATCTGGGGAATTCAGATTAGCCTGTACACTCCCACACACGCCAGCTGGGTGACCTTGGGAAAGTCGCAGCTTCTTGGAGCTCTCTCAGCCCCACCTACCTCACAGGGTGTTTGTTGTGAGGGGGGAAGGGCAAGGAGATTGTGAGCCCCTTTGAGTCTCCTACAGGAGAGAAAGGGGGGATATAAATCCAAACTCCTCCTCCTCCTCCTCCTTCTTCTTCTTCTTCTTCTTCTTCTTCTTCTTCTTCTTCTTCTTCTTCTTCTTCTTCTTCTTCTTCTTCTTCTTCTTCTTCTTCTTCTTCTTCTTCTTCTTCAAGTGGATGTGAAGTTTTGTACTGAGGATCCTTCTTCCCAGAATCTGAAAAAGTTAGCACCTTAAAACACTGTGAAGAAAATAAATTCAGTATCAAGATGTCTGCTTATTGCTATGGGTATGTATTTACTAAGGAAGTCATAAACTGGACCCACACCAAACTAAAATCCCTAGCGACTGGTTTTAATATTTCAGGGGCTCTTTATGAAATTAATTTCACTTTGCTCTGTAACATTATGACTGTTGTACTCTGTACGTTGAGAGTTGGATTTATTGAACAATATTTCACTAAAGGGACATGGTTGAGATGTTATATTTCATTTCCCAAGGATGCACAGAGGACATTAATCATGTAGATACCTTAAGTACAATGCAGTACTCAGAGTAAAGTTTCAATTTATCTGAATAAATATTTCTCGCTGACAAAAATTCATCTCAGATTAAACCGCTTCTTTCTGATTTGCAGCCATGGTTGGATTGGATGCAGAAGTTTAATCAGAGTCAATTTAACTTTTCCGTTTCTATTTAATAATTTGGTTTCACCAGGTCCCCTCTTGCTACTGCGAATTAGCTGGATTTGTTTTTCACAGCAAAGCTAAATTGTAGTTGGCTTGATCTTATTTACCTTTAAAGTGAACAATTTATATCTCAAATCCCATTTTTTTGGTATAAAATTAAATCGGAGAGAAGCAGACTAAGTGGTGCAGTTCTTTTTATAAAGCCATAGCAGTATAAACACAACCTTTGTTGGGAAACAAAAGATCTTGAATATATCTTCACAGACTGTAGTAATTTGTCACCAGAAAACAGATGGTGTCAATATATGCCCATCTTAATATGTGAAAGCACAGTGCATAATAGAGAAGTCTGGCTATTTCAGGAACTCCATATCAGAAGTGAAACTCAATATTATCAAATGGGATTTACAGACAAGTAAATTAGACATACAATTGCAGCCTAAATGCAATGAGACAGTGCTGTAGTTGGCATGTAGTGGGGAAAAGAAGGAAGGAAATGGAGTTATCAGAATATCTTAGTGAGAGAGCGTATCTAAAACTGTTGAACACAAGGGCATCTGCTCTCAAATCCAACACATACACAAATTCACCTAATATTCAATTCTTCCCTGATCATGTCTAGGTAATGGATACCCTTTATCTTTTCTCCCTACCACCTGTAGTCCCAGCTAGGACCCAAACCTCACATTCTTCCATAATTGGCTCTCTTTTTCATGTTCAGCATTGATCTGAAGATTATTCTGCATAGTGATGGTTTTGCCAAATTCCTTGTACAATTCACAGCTCAATAGTAACTTCATTTCAAAATCCTATTATTTCTATTTGTAGTCTATTGTAACATTTCCTCTTCCCACTTCATCCTAATGAGTATTTTTGTTCTCTAGTAGTTTCTCTCATGCATTGTATATACATATTTTTGGCAACTGAGAACTATTCAGTCTTACAGATCAAAAATAACTGAAGATCTTTGGTGTTAAAAGGTCCATAGTCTTGTTTGGAAAGTACCAAAGAAAGTTGCAGAGATGTGGTGATTGTAAACCAGAGGCTAGCAGCTGTAAGTCTGAAGCCGACTCCACACAGTAAATGTAAAGCAGGTTGCAGTCAGGATTAAGTAACCCGATTTCCTATTTTTGTGTTCGCATGCAGGCAGCAATTGGAGCCCACGGAAACAATGCGGGTGGCTGTCGTGCCTTTGCGCGGAGGCACGTCTATTTGTTTAAATTTACTTCCCACCAATGTGTAGCTATGCAGGCATGCAGAAATGTAGCTATGCAGGCATGCAGAAATGAACCTCCACAGCCATGGTGACATCTCACAATACCATGATGCGTGGCTATGCAGATGTAAGCCGTGATATTTTTTGAAAAGGAAAGTGCAACGGTATAAAGCACCTCCTGTCCAGCTGCTTGTTTGCAAGCAGCTGCAACCCGGGAT